>NC_053390.1:663825438-664180438 GCF_905171765.1 Bufo bufo
ACATAATATTAGCTGAGATCTACAGGGCGGCCCACGAAAAAGTAGCCCACCACCAGCGATAGTATGACAAGATGAACGAGCAAGTGGATTGTTTTTTCTAATTACCCACAAGTCACAAAAGATGCTGAAAGTGGTCCCCGTTCAGGTCTCTGCATCTTTGGGCACATCGGATTATGTTGGCTGATATTGGTTGCAGCTCTTCAGCAGCGATGCTGCAGATGGTGTTTGTGATGTTTTCCTTGAGTTCATCCAGGGGATGTCGATTGTTTTCTGTTTTAAATTTCCCCATAGATACAAATCGCATGTGGAAAGTCTGGGGAACATGGTGGCCATAACCCCTTGCTCACAGTTCACTCCTCCGTAAACAGTTCATGAACCCGTGTCAGCGAGGTCCCTGAGGTGTGGCATGTCGCCCCATCTTGTTGGAAGAAGCAGGACATTTTTTCTTCTGGTGTTAGTTGGTTGTAAAACTGTTCAAAGATGTCCAGGTAAAATTGCCCACTACTCGTGCGCCTGACACTGCGCACCAAACGGCAATTTTCTGGTTGTGAAGTGGAGTCATATGGGGATTTTCTGCGGAACAGTACCTCGTATTCTGGGAATTTACATAACCTGATAAATGAAACCAAGCTTCGTCCATCATGAAGTGCAGCAATGGGTCCAAATGTCCATCAGCAGTCAAATTTACGCATTTAGCCATGTCAGGCTCTTTCAGTTCCTGCTCACACGTTATTCGGTATGGTTTAAGGCTCAGAGATTTCAGCAGTCGCTGGAAACTTGCTGAGACAGTCTTCAAGATGATTTTTGGGGGCTACTTGCAATCTGCTGCTGATTTTCATGCACAACTTCAGCTGTCCTGATCGATGGAGGCCTCGGTTTTTTCATGTTTGCAACAAAGCCAGTTTGATCACATTTCTGGACCAGACTCTGAATACAACGTTTAGTTGGTGGTTTGTTCCTGGGTACTTGTCAGAAAGGTCTCTTGCATTTCCTTAATCGATCTGCTTCGCACATAACCTTCCACAATCAATATTCGCTGTTCCAGGAAGAACACCATCTTTCTGACACGGCGACTTTTATCAAACGGAATAATAAATCAGTCTTAGTTGCCCATACCAACCAATCAGAGCTCAGTTCACTTCCAAAAAAATGAAAGCTGAGCTCTGATTGGTTTAAATGGACAACTAAGACAGATTTACTATTTGGCAGCTTGATTTGGAGATATTGGAGGGGAGCTACTTTTTTGTGGGCCACCCTATATAAAGAAACTCGTCCAATTTCTACTGAACTTATTTGAAATAACATTAAGAATTTTTTTTGCGTTATTGCGGTAACGTGATATGACATGAAACTACTTTATCCAAAGTGGTCCATGTGCTCAGAAGACTAGTCACCACTGATCCATGTAATGCTATCTGCACATGCTACAGTCTCTGGGCCTTTTCTTATCTAGCACAAGTCTACAGCTGAAACACAGCCACCTCTTCCAAATAGGAGGCCAAAAATTTTCTGTTTAATGCACTCTCTACAGATCTACATGATGTCCAAATAAGATGAGCCAGGAAAGGCCAGTCTGCATACATACTGATATGTCACAGTTTTGTCATATAGTTGCTAAACGCCCCTTTATAGTGTCTCTCTACTAGTGGATGAATGGTTAATGTTTTCTGCTGTGTGATATGTTAACATATTTGTACATTTACATGAAAATGCTGTATTCTTTGCACTGTCTTTGCATAGTTTGCTTTTACTTTTTAAAAAAGCCTTGTGTCTATTAATTTATTATAGAGCAATTCAGCTGAAACTTGGCTCTCCTTTTGTGTCCCTGGTTGCGAGATGTTGGGGGCAGACATTGAGCGTGCCGCACTAAATGGCCAACAAATTGATAGTCTGTGGGCCTTGGCAGAGCCCAAGACTACATTAACAGGCCTAACTAAAGGAGTATATAACAATTTAAAATACCTCAATACCAGTCCCCCTGTGCTGTCCAAACTCCCTCTGTCCCTTCCTGCTTATTTGCTTCTATACTTTGATCTCCCTTCTCGTACTCATGCTCCAAGTTTCTGGGCTAGACTAAAGGGCAACTCAGTTGGGGAGCTTTTAACGGGAATAGGAACAGAGGAGAGTATTTCAGCTTATTGTTCTACAACACTCCCATCTGGGATTTTTCTAGAGAAACAGGAACTCTCCCGTTCCCTCATTGACCTTTTCTTGGCAGAGAAAGATTCAGGGGACCCCACTTGGCTAGATAAATCAATAAAGCCAGTGCCTGACCACCCTAGATGGATTTCCTTCTTTTACCACACCCTTTCACTGAACCTGAGATTGTTACCATTCACCTTGGGTCCCATGGGTTCTCTAGATGCATTCAAACGCAGGAACATTCATTTAAAGGGATTCTGTCACCACATTTTACCCCCTACAGTAAAACATAGCTACTTGTAGGACTCCCTGAGCTGTATTAAATGATGCCCTTATTAACTAATAGTCTTGATTTATTTCTTTATAAAATAGATTTTAGTGATATGCTAATGACTTACATAAGGTGCCCAAGGGGATGTCCTTTCCTAACTTGGTGCCCAGCCACACCCATAATTCCGGTGCCCAGCGCCGCCTTCCTGAGTCCAGCGCCGCCTCTAATATAATATATTCAAGAGGCAGCGCGCTGACGTAATCCCTGAGCCTGTTTGAAATCCTGCGTGTGCGCACTACATACTGTAGTCTGCGCCCATGCGGACTACAGGTAATGGCATCATCTAGCGAAGTGCTATTAGTTAATAAGGGCATCATTTAATACAGCTCAGGGAGACCTACAAGTAGCTATGTTTTACTGTAGGGGTAAAATGTGGTGACAGAATCCCTTTAAGGTTTTGACTAAATGGTACAATTATCCGAAAAAGCTACTTCAAATGGGCATATCCCAATCAGACCTATGCTGGAGGTGCCACCGGGATTCAGGTTCCCTTCTGCATGTATTCTGGTCTTGCCCACTTATTCAGGTGTATTGGCAACAAATAGAGAACAGGATCTATGAGATATGCAGTACTCAGGTTCAATTGTCAACGGAATCAGTTATTTTATGACTACCAAATGATCTGTGGTCTCCATACTCTACTAGTACAGGCAGCACATCCCCCTGAAGTGTCTCAGTAAAGATCTGCAACTATGTACTGTAGATTTGAGGAACTGGCTAGGTGGGCCTCCAGACAACATGCCAAATTCCATAAATTATGGCAAGCGTGGAGGCAGTATAGAAGAAGCCATGGGACCTAGCACTCATGAAGAGGCCGTAGTGCTACAGTGATTTGGAGCATGTATATTTTCAGTTTTTCATTTTTTAGTCTTTTTTGTGTCCTAGTATTCAGTTTATGCTCTATTCGCGCTATGGTTTGCCAATGGTAACCTTTTGTTCCTTTGGGACTTTATGAGGAGGATAATAACGTGGTGTATTAAGCAGTTGGGCCATATGTTATTTTTTATCCTGTTCTTACCTTGTCATAGGGTCTCACTCCAGTTTGGAAGCATCATTTATGGGTACTATAGGCTTTTGCTTCGCTGATGGATCATCTGTAGATTTGAAATACTTGTCTGATATATCTGATTGTATGCATGTCTGTTATAACTTGAAGAAAGCAACCTTTGTTCACCTTGTTCACCCTGCTCTTCCTTTTATGTTTGGGATCTTACTGTATCTGTATTTGCAGATTTATTCTTAAAAAAAAAAAAAAAAAAAGCCTTGTGTCTTTACATATGTCTTATATATATTGCTGTGGCTTCCATCTTTTCCATAGAGATGCTTCTGGAGGAGGGCGAAGCAAAACTAGCTTGAGCTCAGCCATTGTTCTCCACTGTGCTCAGCCACAGTGTGAGATGAGCCTTAGGAGAAAAAGCTTAGGTTGTGGCCTCACAGGCATGGACTAGGCCTTAGGCTTCTGACCTGGCTTAGCATCTTTTGCATCTGTCATTGCTGCTTGTGATTTGAAGATCTGCACCTCGCTTGTAGCAACTGCTGAAAATTTCAGATATGTATGCACCCCTCAGCTGGCAACTGCATAGAGAAATGGGAAACCTTGCACCAGCCCAGCCACACCTTTGTTAGAAAAACTGCCTTGTGAGACTGTGTGCCTCTATCTCGTTTGGACGTGTTCTGCATCTTACTTCCGAGTGAAGAAAACCATGAGTCATCTTATTGTGCGAATTGATAGGCAGGAGACTAACACCAAGGACAGCCTGCCTTCCACCAGCCTGGAGACTCCACATCAGGTGTCCCCCTGGACTACTCCTTCCATCAGCCCTAGTGCAACCATCACTACACCAGCTCTAGGATACAGGCATGTTTGGTAGAGAGGGGCCCAGCCACTGTGAACACGGTGACTAGAACCCACATCCTAGCTACTTCAACTCCCATCCTCTCCACCCTCCCACTCCTTGATCAAAACTTTTCTTACTGTTTTCTGTTCTTGTTGTTATTCTCCTAAGGCCTCTTTCACACGACGGTATGTCTTTTTCAGTGTTTTGCGGTCCGTTTTAAACGGATCCGTTGTTCCGTTTTTTGTTTCCGTTTCCGTTCCGTTTGTCCGTTCCGTTTTTCCGTATGGCAAATACAGTATACAGTAATTTCATAGAAAAAATTGGGCTGGGCATAACATTTTCAATAGATGGATCCGCAAAAAACGGAACGGATACGGAAGACATACGGATGCACTTCCGTATGCATTCCGTTTTTTTGCGGACCCATAGACTTTAATGGAGCCACGGAACGTGATTTGCGGCCAAATATAGGACATGTTCTATGTTAAAACGGAACGGAAAAACGGAAATACGGAAACGGAATGCATACGGAGTACATTCCGTTTTTTTGCGGAACCATTGAAATCAATGGTTCCGTATACGGACCGTATACGGACCGCAAAAAACGGCCCGCAAAACGAAAAAAAAAAAACGGCCGTGTGAAAGAGGCCTAACACAAAGAGCTCCGATTCTATGAACAGTGCCCTTACCCAATGCTAGAAAAAAACTAGGGGAAAAAAAAAGATCACCATGAAGGTAAAATTCTGTAGTTTGATCAAACCTTTCCACCTGTATATAAATAACAAAGGACGGCTAATGCAGCCTATGGGACAAAATCTGTTAAATATATGTATAAACATTTGTTTATTTCTTAACTCTATTCGTCTGAAAATGAAACCAATTTTCAATGTGAGCGAGCGTACAACAAAAGGAATTAGCATCAAGGAAAAGATTACATACGGAATTGCCTTGAGCAGAATATCCTTAACTGAAGCAATATGATCTGAGCATAAATTTGGCTTGATGTCAATTTGCCTGGGTCATTTTAATGCACCTACAGTATAAATCAATGTGTCCTTTTTAATGTTGCTGCAGCGTATAGTGCATCTGTTTCTAGCACCTGTTCCATGAAAACTGTTCAGAAATCTACTTTGAAGACAAAAGAGACCTGGAAACTGCTCTGAAAATCATTTATCACAGTTTGATTTTCTATGCTGAGAAAATATTAAATTATCATAAAATTAACATTTTCACTTTTTGGACACATCAACTGAACTAATTCCTCTGCAGCTTGGTAGAGTAAAATTTGATTTCTGTTTTCCTGTAGGTTAGTTAGTGTTTATTTTACTGTTAGGCTATATATGTGTATATATTGTCAGGAATTTTGTTTGTAAGGCCTGTGGGCTTTGAGGGGAGCAGATGTCTGGCCGATGGCAAATGGACATCCAAACTCTTTGTTCTTCAGGTGGCAAATCATCTCTACCTTGTAACTGAGCCAGATATATAATTAGTACTGAACAAAGTTCTGGTGCATCTCTGTTACCAGTCTATCTGTACAGAAAAGTTTTGCAATTAGAAAACGTAGTATCAGGGGTGCACCTAGCCTTTCTGCTGCCTGAGGTGAAAATTGAAATGGAGCCCCCCTCCAGCCCTACTGTTAAAGGCATACTGTGACACAGGTGAATATAGAAAGATGAGCACTTCCACAACGGAAGCACTCATTTCTCATGGCCCTGCCACCGCCCCTGCTTGTCTCTAGGTCTCACCGCCTCACCTGGCCTCATTGGAGGTGCACCCCTGCGTAGTATACTTGAAAGCAGTGGGTGGAACTTATTAGTTAACAAAAGTTATCTAGCCAGTACATTAACTGGTTGCTGTGACCACGGTATTTCTTTACATATATTTTTTTAAACTTTTGTTATGAATGAATATTTTGTGTATCATGTTTTACAGTAGAATAATAGTCTAGGTATAAAAGTGTAGGTGTCATGTGAATGAAAGATGTGAGGTCAGACAATGTGACACTAGCTGCTTGTGGTAGGCAGGGCTGCATTTGGATCAAGGCGCATAAGGGCATGTGCCTAAGGTGTCAGGAAGGAGGAAGGGGTAGCACTTCACAAAGAAAACTTATTTATGTCAAGTATTTTATCTTAGTGCTACTTCTCTCCTTATCACTAACTTTTGCTCATTGCAGCTCAGGATATTTAACCCTCACACTGCTTAACTACAACTAATGTAATGGTAATCTCTTTAGGAAGGTGTTAGGAAAATTTACTCTCTTGCCTAACGGTGTGTCCCTGACACATGATTTCAGTGGCCAGCTTGAATTAAGTCTTACCGGTACCGGGAGAATGAAGAAGATAGACCACATGAACACATGTCTATTTCCAATCCATTCTGGTTTATTCACAGCTGGCAAACAGTTTTAATAGAGGGGGTTGAGCTTCCTTTACATCCAATCATATGTTAGCATTAGTATTTGACCAATAGTATGGTCACACATAAGCTCTGCATTAACATAATAGCTGACTCATAGTAACAGCATTTGACCAATCAGGTATATACACATAAGCTAGTAGACACTTGAGTCAGATGTCCTTTTATGGCTAGAAGGCTGTTCATACTTTCAACATGTATGGATTTCCTGAAACAGTTTAAGGAAGTGTCTCACATTCCATAGGGGGGAGGGAGGTTTTGTAGTGCACTAACCAAATGTAATACACGTGGCTAAATGAGACAAAATGGAGTCACATATATCCCATCAAATCCCCTCTTAGAACCTTATATATATATATATATATACTATATGGTTCTTTCTCTGCTCTTCCTTGGTTTGCTTATAAGCCTTTAGGTATTCCATGTACTCTTCAGGAGTATAATCCTCAGGCTTTGTTGGGGTTATGTTTACCTCTTCTACCTCTACCGGAGTATAGAGGAATGTCGAGTGTACCCCTCTTTCGGCCACCTTTTTGACATATGGTAAGAAGGGAGGGCACACACTGTAGACAACAGCAGAGACACACTATTGCAGCGACCACGGCGAGTGCCACTCCTAAAACATATCTTATTTGACCAAAGTCAGATATTCAGCCAAAAAGGCCAGTCCCACCAACCTTGGTCAACATCTTGTTTTATATGTTTTATCATCTCTTCTAATTGGCCTATGTTATCTTTTATTCCACGGGAGTGATCTAATAAATTGAAACAACACATCCCTGCGAACGCTGAGCATCCTACACCATGCTGGAGCAATAAATAGTCAATAGTTGCCCTATTCTGCAAGATAGCCTTTTTATACGATTGTATATCCAGCAGCATATCTTGCAGAACTGCACTAGTGACATTTATCTGTTTTACCATAAAACAGGCAAGTTTTGATATTGTCCTGTGGTTATATATGGCCAACCCTGGTACCCCTATCAAAGATACCCCTAAACTCATATATTCTAATCTAGAGAGGAGATTCACATTATAATCACAATTTCCTGGTAGCTGTAGGGAAGTGTCTCTCGTGTATCGTGTCTGCATTGCTGGAAATAGTGGTATCATTGCTAATGTCAACCTGGCTATTGTACAGGGTCCCTCTGTAATATTGGCCGGTATGTATGTGTAACTAGTATTCCCACAGGCCAATACCCATCCTGCTGGTAGAGGTACATGTTTGTCTAGGGATGGTACTGTTTTTGTAATATTACATTGCATATTCTTTCCTGATATTATCTTTTTACAATTACCTAAATCTCTATCACAAATATTTGGCTTAATCTTATTCTGCATTTTTGCTTGTATGCAGGGAGGCAATAGTGTCTCATCACAGGGGAAGTTATAACATATTTCTGCTGCTGTGACAAGACCTGTAATTACTTCTATCATATTACTCTGCAGAGTCTCATATGTAGGACAGTCATAACAAGCATGATAAGGATTTACATATCCATATTTAACATCATGATCCTCCAAGTCTGTCGTTCCATTGGGAACGTAGGAGCTCCGTCCATACATCTACTGGGGTGAGGACTGCTACCAGACATGTCTCCAAAATGTTAGATGCCGATAAAGTGGTTTGGAGACAAAAGTCAGTTAAGTTCAGAGTTTTGGCCAGGTACAGCCATAAGTTCTCCTTTGTCTTGCATAGACTGTCTTCCCCTCTGCATTCTGTTTCCAGGTATATCTGTCTGTTCCACAGCCATGGGACAGTAAGTAGGAGACACAAAACTGCAATTATTAAGGCACTACATCTCAGCCATCTCGAGGAATTTCCCGACTGCGTCATCTCGTTGGGGGTCAAGGCTGTCTGCCTCCGTTAGTACCCCTTCTGTATCTTCTTCGAGGTCAAGGCTGTCTGCCTCCGTTAGTACCTCTGGGCCTCGTTGGAGGTCAGGGCTATCTGCCCCCGTTAGTACCTCTCTTTTCTTCACCACCTTAATCCTTGTGGCGTGGATCCACGTGGGCGATTGTTCAGTGAGGACCGCTGTTCTGGTGATCACGACTACCTCGGTGGGTTGTCCGTAGGTGAAACTTCCTGGTTCCTTTTCCTTCTTTAAGATCTTGATCATCACCTGGTTGCCTATCCGGAATGGACGGGTTGATTCCTGTGAAAGAGAAGGAGACTTACAAGCCACTTTTTCTTCAGTTTTACTGAGGACTTTGATCAGATTAGTACTTCTCTCTGATCAGGTCCAAGTCCCCTTCCTGCACCACCAGGGGGCGTCTTGCCCATGGTGTGGGGAAAGGCCTACCCATGAGTATCTCAATGCTGTTTATGTCCTACTCTGTGGAAATGTGCTACTTAAGATGGAAGCACTGTATTGGGGGAATGCATAACTTCCCCTCTTTGCAGACTAATTCTAATCCTGTCTTAGGATTTTTCTGCAATACTGGATAACACCAGTCTTGCTGTTCCTGTTCAGTGGCATACCACTGAAGATCAGTAAGCATGTGCAACATCTCAGGGGTTGGAGGTGCCAAACATGGCATCTCCCAATGGTTATACAAACCTGTGAGGTTGCTTTTGGCCACTCATTTCGCCATCTTAACTGCCAGCGCATTGCCCTGTGAGACATGTTCCTTACCATCTGCTGCCGTAAATCCTCTCCTCTGCCAGATCATACCATGGTCCCACACTACCCCATGTGTGTACCTACTCTCAGTATGAATGGTGACAGGTCTATCAGCATGTAGAATACATATCCTAGTGAGTGCAATAAGCTCAGCTGCCTGCTGTGTTGAGTGCGGATGTCCTTGAGTAGGCCTACAACATCATGAGTGGTGTGCAAAATGGTGTAATGTCACATTGTGAAAGAATTTGCCGACTCTACCATCAAAGCACAGGCTGCAAGAGAACACAGACATGCCGGCATCCCTTGAACAGGGGTGGGCATTACCTTTGAGAAAAACACACAAGGACGCAACTTGCCTCCGTTTTCTTGTGTCAGTACACCCGCCATGGTTTTACAATTTTGGCGTGCAAACATGTGGAAGGGCATATTATAGTCAGGGAGGCCCAGCCCTAGGCTCGACATGAGTAAACATTTTAAATAATCAAATGCATTGTACATTTCAGAAAACCATTTAATCAAATCTGGATTTCCATCCAGAGTGGCTTGCCTCAAAACATTGTCAATAGTGGGAGCAATCAGTAATCCATTGTCTACCGTTTATCATACCAAGGAAAGATAACATTTCTTTCCTGGTGTGCGGGGCGACCAAACTCGCAATAGACTGGACTCTTTCTGTGCTGATTCTCCGTTCACCTTTTGTGAGGACAAAGCCCAAGTATTCAACCTGCATTTTACACCATTGCATTTGCTTAAGTGTCACTTTGTGACCACATCCTGACAACCATTATAACAGTGATAAACCATCCTGAATGCTGGCCTCCGCTGACATGCTACACAGTAACAAATCACCGACATATTGCAGCAGCACAGAACCTTGGGGGGATGTACCATGACTCTAACATCGCTCGGAGGACTATGCTGTACACTACAGGTGAATCAGCATATCCCTGGGGCATTTCTGCACCAGGTCAGTTGGCGTCTGTCAAAGGAAAAAGCAAAAAGTAGTCTGGTTATCTTATCAACTGGGATAGAAAAGAAAGCATTTTTCAGATCTATCACACTGAACCAAACAGCGTCTGCTGGAATGGCAGATAATAATTAAGTGACATCAGGTACAACAAGGGCTATAGGCACAATGATGTTGTTGATGGCCCTTAAATCCTGTACAAAGCGGGTAGCACCATCTGCCTTTGTCACTGGATTCACGGGCGTGCTGTAGGGTGAAATCACCTCTGCCAGGATTCCCTTTTGTAGGAATTCCTTTATCATTGGCCTAAGCCCATCAAGTTTCTCTTTTAACAGCAGGTATTGTTTCTGGAACACTGAGATGACACCTGGTTTCACAGTAGCTGTGTAATGTGTGCAATCTATGAATCCTGTGTCATATTCATTTGAGGACCATAATGCAGGGTTAATGTTATTCTGGGTGGTCCTGTATGTTTGCAAGAATCAGTGGCACTGGTGTAGAGACTGGAATGAGACCTGAGTGTACTCTTATGTCCTGATTCTTTGCTGATACCTGCAAGTTAAGCCTAATGAACAAATCTCTCCCTAATAGGCTGACTGGGCAATCTAGTATAATGCTAAATACATGACATGATGTATTCCCTGTCCATGGTTTCTACTGGTAAGGAATCTGTTCTGTATGTCCTTGTCAGTACCCCATTTATTCCCATAGAGGGCTCACATTTCCTTCCTCCCATTCTGAGTCATCTAAGTCCGCCCCTTTCAGTCGGACGCTTTGGTCTGTCTTCTGTTCTGCCATTAGTATCTTAGCTGTCCATACGAGCAGAGCTCTGATGTTAAGCACAACACTGAACATGTAACATGTAACTGCAAACATTGAAACAAACAGATCTGACAATACAGACATGAACACACAAAGGGCCCATAAAAACTTTTCATTGAAATAAAAATGTACAGCTTGATCAATGCTGTTGGTACCAATAAAAACCCAAAAACTTCCAAGAAAATAAAATAAAATTCTTAATGCGCATATTTAAAAACAAATACCGTATTCCATACGCATTCATATACATTTTCATGTACTCATCTTCACAAACTAGCTCATAACCACGCCCTTACACATAGAATATGAATTTCACACACACAGCTCTGCTACGTACATACAACTCAGAGCCACACCCATTCACATTCCACTGAATCATGTATCTTTCACCCAATCACACAATCTCTTTGTTACATCCCAAAACTTGCAGCACAGACAAACACAGCAATTGCTGATGGTCTGTCGCTGTAAAACAATATACATGTTAATCATACAGTCATTTTGTTAAAATTAACAAATCATCTTATATGCCATGTAGTTTTTTTGTTTAGTGTTACACACATCACCCCTTATTGTATATAACTATGCCTTCTACTTCCTCTTGTCTTGCGTCTCTTATTTCAGGAGTGTTCAAACAGGGGAAGTAAAGCAATACATCAAGACGTTCAGCTGTACCACATGTTCCTCAAACTTTTACTCACATCTGAATAAGAACTTATTGGGTGCAACCTTAGATTGATACGAGTGGACACTTCCAATTAGCATCATCACTGCAGGCACATTTTAAACCATCGGAACATACAATTTGGAAAGATACAATTAATACTGGAGCCCTGTCTGGAATATCTTATAGATAACACAGGTTAGTATCTTCACATTGCTGCTTATGCATTACCAATTAGCAGCCCCCCTCCCCCCCCCAACCCCCATATGAAATTCCTGAGCAGAGGAGGGGGGTGAGATGGGAGGGAGTTCTCTCTGAAAACACATCTCAAACAGGACAGGAAGAAATTCTTGTAGGACTACAAGTGACATTTTGGAATGTGGTGGGGGGGAGGGATGCCTCATGGCAACCTTTGTTCTCTCTATAGGATTCAAAATCCTCCATCTTGAAATAAGAAATGCTGCTCATTTCATTTCTCTAACTTCAAGTTCTCTCAGTCACTTCCATATACACTTTTTCACCATAACTCAGCTTGCACCAGGCTATTATTATCCTTCAACAACTTCTCTCTTCAACTATCAATACACTTATGCATTAACTGTCCATCTTTTAGTGCTGTAATCTCTAATTCCAGGGACTATAAATCGTCACTATTTAAACACACACATATCATTAGGGCAACAAAACTTAACCAGTTCATTTCTGAACGTTTAACACAAGCCCTTTCTAATTGCAAACACTGAAACACTTTTTCCCTTGCCATGAATTAACTTCCTGACTCTGCTGTGTCTTGTCACTCACTATAGCCCAATTGTCTACTCATGTGTTAACTAGGAAATAATTTGTGGGACTAGACCGTGCAACAAAGTTTACATGTTGGCAGTGATAGAAACAGAATGATTTCAAAGCGGGATGCGACCGTAAACTTACCACCCGGCCAACATCTCACACAGACAGATAATCTTAATACTTCTAAAATACTTATACTATATATACATAAGAGTTAATTCAAGCTTGTATCCTTCTGTTCCCGGAACAGATATCCTTAGTGCACTATCTAACGATACGGACTCAAATGAGCCTCTTACAATCAACATTTTATAACGATATGGACTCAATGATATGAGCCGCTTACAATCAACAAGTTCCCTGAGCTTTTGCGCGTGTCCCAGACATCGCAATTCACCGAAATCATAAATAGATGGTTCGACTTACTTGAATGGGATTTTGGTCATTGCTCCAGGTCCAAGAGGACAAAAATTTATGTCTTTCACTGTAGACCTGAAGAGGACCCTCCCAATCCCGGAAACCGAGCCCCCAGAACTGTTAGGAAAATTTACTCTCTTGCCTAACGGTGTGTCCCTGACACATGATTTCAGTGGCCAGCTTGAATTAAGTCTTACCGGTACCGGGAGAATGAAGAAGATAGACCACATGAACACATGTCTATTTCCAATTCATTCTGGTTTATTCACAGCTGGCAAACAGTTTTAATAGAGGGGGTTGAGCTTCCTTTACATCCAATCATATGTTAGCATTAGTATTTGACCAATAGTATGGTCACACATAAGCTCTGCATTAACATAATAGCTGACTCATAGTAACAGCATTTGACCAATCAGGTATTGTCACGGCTGAGGATGGGGGAAATCCTCAGCCGTGCGATGCCAGTTGATGTTTTGGCTGCTCGGCCAGGACAACAGGATTAGGGAGCAGGTCACCTCCTAAAGCGTCCCTAACCTGACCCTAACTCCTAGCTGCATGGGCCGACCTTTAAGGTAGGAGGACCCATGCTCCGGAACCTCGGATCCCTAACTCACCCTCCGACCGGTCCCTGGACTAGGAGTCAAGGTAAGACGGCCTATTCCTACTGTACACGGAGGAACAGGGGTCTCACTGGCCAAGCTGCAGGAAAAAGGGAAACACAAACAAACTTACGGATATGGCAGGTGAACTATCCGAGTTCCACCTACCTGCCACAGCCCTGCTGACTGGATCCCTGTGCAAACAGGAATCCAGATCCATAAGCTGCACTAAAACAAGATAGGACAGGAAAACATCAAATAGACATCACACATAAACTAAAATGTGACATATGGTTTATGAACCACAAGGGTGGCTCTCACAGGCAGTTGGTATACACAGGCGGTTGCTATCAGCAAGCATGCTGAAGCAACCTACTGAGCCCTGCCAAACACCAAGGCTATATAGGCCTAAGAGGCCACACCCAACAGTCAGACACACCCAGTGACATCACACACACTGGGAAGGGAGTTAACCCTTCCAGCACCAGGGAAGGGAAGACATCAACTTAAAGGAGACGTGCACACAATAACATAAAAAGCAAGTGCACACATACACACATCACACAAAACCGCATGCACAACGTAGCAAGCTGCAATGGCACAGCTCCGACTGCTACGCTGCCCATACACACTGTTGCCAGCGGCAACCACAGGTGAGGCATATACCACAGCCCTCACCTGTGATTGAACACCAAAGAGAACCGCTGACAACCGCATGCGGTTCAGGAGTCACGGTCATAGCCATGGCCGTGACAGGTATATACACATAAGCTAGTAGACACTTGAGTCAGATGTCCTTTTATGGCTAGAAGGCTGTTCATACTTTCAACATATATGGATTTCCTGAAACAGTTTAAGGAAGTGTCTCACATTCCATAGGGGGGAGGGAGGTTTTGTAGTGCACTAACCAAATGTAATACACGTGGCTAAATGAGACAAAATGGAGTCACATATATCCCATCAGAAGGCAGTGTAAGGGTTAACTCTCCTGACCTGGAGCTGCAGTTAACAAAAGTAAGTGATAAGGAGATATATGAGGGCGGTGATCGGAACCCGGTGCCTGCTCAAACCCCCCCCCCCCCGTGTCGGCGATCGCGGCTTTTACAGCTTTTACCTGTGGTTGCGGCGGCTGGCGGCGGTGCCATCAGGTCCCCATGGGGTTGTAGGGGGGACCCGATGGCAGGGAAGGCAGCGCGATGCCTTCCTGAGGCATCGCCGCTGCCTTCCTGTGACATGCCTGTGAGATCCAGCCCCCTGGATCTCACAGGCTGGAAGCTGTATGAGTAATTCTCACTATTACTCATACAGCCAATGCATTACAATACAGAAGTATTGGAATGCATTGTAAAGGGATTAGACCGCCAAAAGTCCCAAAGTGGAATAAAAAAAAAGTGAAAAAAAAGTTGAAAAAATAACGTTTTCCCCCCAAAAATTAAAAGTTTAAAGTAAAAATGAACAAAAATGTCATTTTCCCCAAATAAAGTAAAAATAAATTGGTAAAAAATAGGGGGGTAAAAAAATTATACATATTAGGTATCGCCGCGTCCGTATCAACTGGCTCTATAAGCATATCACATGACCTAACCCCTCAGATGAACACCATAAAAAATAAAAACTGTGCTAAATAAACTATTTTTTTGTCACCTTACATCACAAAAAGTACAACAGCAGGCGATCAAAAAGGTGTTTGCCCACCAAAATAGTACCAATCTAACCGTCACCTCATCCCGCAAAAAATTAGCCCCTACCTGAGACAATCGCCCAAAAAATAAAAAAACTATAGCTCAGAATATGGAGACACTACAACATAATTTTTTTTGTTTGAAAAAAGTTGTTATTGTGTAAAACTTACATAAATAAAAAAAAGTATACATATTAGGTATCGCCGCGTCTGTATCGACTGGCTCTATAAAAATATCACATGATCCTACCCCTCAGATGAACACCGTAAAAAATTTAAAATAAAAACTGTGCTAAATAAACCATTTTTTGTCACCTTTCATCACAAAAAGTGTAATAGCAAGCGATCAAAAAGTCACACGCACCCCAAAATAGTGCCAATAAAACCGTCATCTCATCCCGCAAAAATCATACCCTATCCAAGGTAATCGCCCAAAAACTGAAAAAATTATGTCTCTCAGACTATGGAAACACTAAAACATGATTTTTTTTTGCTCCAAAAAGGAAATCATTGTGTAAAACTTACATAAATAAAAAAAGTATACATATTAGGTATCACAGTGTCCGTAATAACTTGCTTTCTAAAAATATCACATGACCTAATCCCTCAGGTGAATACCGTAAAAAATAAAAATAAAAAACGGTGTAAAAAAAGCCATTTTTTGTCACCTTACATCACAAAAAGTGTAATTGCAAGCGATCAAAAAGTCACACGCACCCCAATATAGTGCCAATAAAACCGTCATCTCATCCCGCAAAAATCACACCCTACCCAAGGTAATCGCCCAAAAACTGAAAAAAATATGCCTCTCAGACTATAGAAACACTAAAACATGTTTCAAAAAAGAAATCATTGTGTAAAACTTACATAAATAAAAAAAAAGTATACATATTCGGTATCACCGCGTACGTGACAACCTGGTCTATAAAAATACCACATGATCTAACCTGTCAGATGAATGTTGTAGATAACAAAAAATAAAAACTGTGCCAAAACAGCTATTTCTTGTTACCTTGCCTCACAAAAAGTGTAATATAGAGCAACCAAAAATCATATGTACCCTAAACTAGTACCAACAAAACTTCCACCCTATCCCGTAGTTTCTAAAATGGGGTCACTTTTTTGGAGTTTCTACTCTAGGGGTGCATCAGGGGGGCTTCAAATGGGACATGGTGTAAAAAGAAAAACAGTCCAGCAAAATCTGCCTTCCAAAAACCGTATGGCATTCCTTTCCTTCTGTGCCCTGCCGTGTGCCCGTAAAGCAGTTTACGACCACATATGGGGTGTTTCTGTAGACTACAGAATCAGTGCCATAAATATTGAGTTTTGTTTGGCTGTTAACCCTTGCTTTGTTACTGGAAAAAATGGATTAAAATTGAAAATTTGAAAAAAAAATGAAATTCAGAAATTTCACCTCCATTTGCCAATAACTCTTGTGGAACACCTAAAGGGTAACAACGTTTGTAAAATCAGTTTTGAATACCTTGAGGGGTGTAGTTTCTTAGATGGGGTCACTTTTATGGAGTTTCTACTCTAGGGTTGCATCAGGGGGGCTTCTAATGGGACATGGTGTCCAAAAAACCAGTCCAGCAAAATCTGCCTTCCAAAAACCGTTGTCACGGCTGTGTGTGAGCAACAATAGTATACACAGTAAAAGAGCTACTGACCGGACCCAAACTAGGGAGGATAAAGGGTGACCCCTGTCAGACCCTCAAAGCTCTCCCTATTCTGCTAAAGCACATGCCCGGATCCAAATGGCGGAACGAGGCATGCCCACGTGCCTAAGACTGATGACCACTGTAACCCCTACAATAGTGGAAGGGGCACGGCCACCGGTGCCCTACTCAGTATATGGAGGGAACCGTGGCCACCTCAGATCCAGTCAGAAAATAATCAGGTACACAACAATGTCTGTACACTTAGCTGAAGGTGTTGCAGCCGCAGAGAAGACAGATCCAAGGACAGCTGGCAATATCCGGAGTGCTTGCTGCAGCAGAACACAGGTCCAGTGAACTGATAGCTACAAGTGAAGATACTAAAGCAAGAGCTACAACTGAAATGAGAACTATAATCCACGCCCTACAATAGGAGGAGGGGTGATATAAAGAGAGGGAAATCAAACGCATGAGGAACAGCTGGGAGGAAGGAAACCAGAAGTAAACAGAGCAGTGAGAGCTCCTCCCAGCTCTAGTAGTGACATCATCACAGGGGTGGAGAAACAGAGCTGTGAGAACGTCCCAAAGCTCTGGTAGTGACAGTACCCCCCCCTCTACGGGTGGACTCCGGACACCCAGGACCCACCTTCTCAGGATGAGCCCTATGAAATGCCCTGATGAGGCGAGTGGCTTTAATGTCCGACACCGGAACCCACATCCTCTCCTCAGGACCATAACCCTTCCAATGAACGAGGTACTGAAGAGAACCGCGGACAATGCGAGAGTCCACAATTCTGGAAACCTCAAACTCCAAATTGCCATCAACCAAAATCGGAGGAGGAGGCAAAGAGGAGGGTACCGTGGGCTGGACATATGGTTTTAAGAGAGATCTGTGAAATACATTATGTATCTTCCAAACCCGTGGAAGATCAAGACAGAAGGCAACAGGATTGATGACTGACAAGATTTTATACGGCCCAATAAACTTGGGACCCAATTTCCAGGAGGGAACCTTCAGTTTAATATTTCTTGTAGACAACCACACCAGATCACCCACATTCAGGACCAGGCACACGTCTCTTATCAGCCACACGCCTATACCTCTCACTCATCTTTTTAAGATTACTCTGAATCTTTTGCCAAATGGTAGACAAAGACGAGGAAAATCTCTCCTCCTCAGGTAAACCAGAAAGAGCCCCTCCCGAGAATGTCCCAAACTGCGGATGGAACCCATATTCACCAAAGAATGGTGACTTATCAGAAGATTCCTGAAGACGGTTGTTCAGAGCAAACTCAGCAAGAGAGAGAAATGAACACCAATCCTCCTGGTTCTCTGCCACAAAACAGCGCAAATATGTCTCCAGATTCTGATTGAGGCGCTCAGTCTGACCATTCGACTGCGGGTGAAAAGCAGTAGAGAAGGACAGCCGAACCCCCAGGCGAGAACAGAAAGCCTTCCAGAACCTGGACACAAACTGCGTGCCTCTATCGGAAACAATATCAGAGGGAATGCCGTGCAATTTAACAATATGGTCGACAAAAGCTTGCGCCAACGTTTTAGCATTGGGTAAACCAGGGAAAGGTACGAAATGAGCCATCTTGCTAAAACGGTCCACCACCACCAGGATCACCGACTTCCCCGAGGAACGAGGAAGATCCGTGATAAAGTCCATGGACAGGTGTGTCCAAGGACGGGTAGGTATGGGTAACGGGAGAAGGGAACCTGAAGGCCGTGAACGAGGGACCTTAGCGCGAGCGCACGTCTCACAAGCAGCCACAAAACCCTCCACCGACTTACGAAGAGCCGGCCACCAAAATCTCAGAGCAATGAGATCTACCGTGGCTCTACTCCCGGGGTGACCAGCAAGAACCGTATCATGCTCCTTAAAGAATTTGTGACGTAGCTCAGGAGGCACGAACAACTTCCCAGAAGGACAACGGGCAGGTGCCTCAGTCTGGGCAGCCTGGACCTCGGCCTCCAAATCGGAATATAGAGCAGAAACAACTACCCCCTCCGCCAAAATGGGACCCGGGTCCTCAGAGTTTCCTCCTCCCGGAAAACAGCGAGAGAGAGCATCAGCCTTCACATTTTTTATCCCAGGTCGGAATGTAACAACAAAATTGAATCTGGAGAAGAACAGAGACCATCTGGCCTGTCTCGGATTCATACGCCTGGCCGACTCAAAGTATGCCAGATTCTTATGGTCGGTAAAAACAGTGATAGGGTGCCTGGCCCCCTCCAACCAATGGCGCCATTCCTCGAAAGCCAACTTGATGGCCAACAACTCCCTATCTCCCACATCATAGTTTCTCTCTGCCGGGGAGAGTTTTTTAGAGAAAAAGGCACAGGGTCGCCATTTGGCAGGAGAAGGGCCCTGGGACAAAACCGCACCCGCACCCACCTCGGAAGCATCCACCTCAACAATAAAAGGTAAGGAAACATCGGGATGCCCCAAGACGGGAGCAGACGCAAAACTCTCTTTAATCTTAGAAAAGGCTGCAAGCGCCTCCTCCGACCAAGAGGAAAAATCCGCCCCCTTTTTTGTCATGTCAGTAAGGGGTTTGACAACAGAGGAATAATTCAAAATGAACTTTCTGTAATAGTTCGCAAAACCCAGAAAGCGCATCAATGCCTTCTGATTCTCAGGAAGCTCCCACTCAAGTACAGCACGGACCTTCTCCGGATCCATGTGAAAACCAGAAGCAGAGAGGAGAAAACCCAGAAATTGAATCTCCGATACCATAAAAAGACATTTCTCCAGCTTGGCGTACAATTTATTTTCCCGCAGAATCTGCAGAACCTGAAAAAGATGATCCTGATGGGTCTGAACATCAGGGGAAAAAATCAAAATATCATCAAGATACACCAATACAAATTTCCCCATTAAATGGTAGAAAATACTATTAACAAAATGCTGAAAGACGGCCGGAGCATTCATCAGGCTGAAAGGCATAACGAGATTCTCGAAATGCCCGTTAGGGGTATTAAAGGCCGTTTTCCATTCATCCCCCTCTCTGACCCTGACCAGGTTGTACGCGCCTCTCAAATCCAATTTGGAAAACACCTTGGCCCCAACAATTTGGTTGAAGAGGTCCGGGATCAGAGGAAGGGGATAGGGATCGCGAATCGTGATACGGTTCAGCTCCCTAAAATCTAGGCAAGGTCTCAGAGAGCCATCTTTTTTTTTAACAAAAAAAAACCCGCGGCCACAGGTGACTTTGAGGGACGAATATGCCCCTTCTCGAGACTCTCGGAGATATAAGTTCGCATTGCGATTCTTTCCGGTTGTGAGAGATTGTAGAGGCGTGCTTTTGGCAGCTTGGCGCCGGGAATGAGGTTAATGGGACAGTCAAACTCCCGGTGAGGAGGTAGCTCCTGAACACCGCTCTCGGAAAACACGTCCGAGAAATCAGAGAGAAATGATGGCACAGTTTTAGTAGACACCTCTGCAAAAGTCGCTGTGAGACAATTCTCTCTACAAAAGTCACTCCACTCATTTATTTGCCTTCCTTGCCAATCAATAGTGGGGTTATGTCTAGTGAGCCAGGGTAACCCCAAAACTAGAGGAGAAGGCAATCCGTTAAGGACAAAACAAGATATATCCTCCACATGAGTGTCACCTACAGCTAGCCGGATATTGTGAACAATGCTCTTCAGAGATCTCTGTGAGAGTGGAGCAGAGTCAAAAGCAAAAACAGGTATATCCTTTTTTAATGTGCAAACCTGAAAACCATGCATGGCTACAAATTGAGTGTCAATAAGATTGACGGCCGCTCCACTATCAACAAAAATCTCACAAGAAATGACTTTGCTCTCTAGCGCCACCCTGGCAGACAGGAGAAAACAGGAACTGCAGGTCAGAGGAAAAGCATCAATTCCTACATCAACTTTGCCCAAAGTAGCAGATGAAGCAGAATTTGATGATTTACCTTTTGAGGTTTTTCTCTTATTATTGCTCTTAGTACAGTTCAAGAATCTTCTAGAGGGACAAACATTTGCCAAATGACCTATGCCCCCACAACAAAAACACACCATACTCTGAGGACTAAATCCTCTTTTATCAGGGGCAAGTCGACCTAGCTGCATGGGCTCCTCCTCAGAGGGGAGCGAGACAGGATGAGGCCCCTGCACACTGAATGAGTCCGCACCACTGCCCCTAGACTGACAATGGCTGGACAGAGAGGTCTCGTTTCTTTCTCTTAGACGCCTGTCAAGGCGTACCGCCAATGACATGGCAGACTCTAAGGACGTTGGTCTCTCATGGAAAGCAAACGCATCTTTCAATCTCTCTGAGAGACCATGACAGAACTGACTCCGGAGTGCAGCATCATTCCAACCCGAATCAGCTGCCCATCTCCGAAATTCAGAACAATAAAGCTCCACAGACAGTTTGTTCTGGCATAAAACACGTAAGTTAGATTCGGCCAGAGCAACACGATCCGGGTCATCATAAATCTGCCCCAGGGCCACAAAAAATCTTTCCACGGATCGAAGGGAGGGATCCCCTGATGGCAGCGAAAAAGCCCAAGTCTGAGCATTACCCCTGAGCAAGGAGATGACAATCCTCACCCTCTGCTCCTCCTTACCAGAGGAGTGGGGACACAAGCAAAAATGGAGTTTGCATGCCTCTCTGAAGCGAACAAAATTCTCACTGCCCCCGGAGAACGTTTCCGGAAGTGAGACCTTTGGCTCGCAACAGACTCCATGAGCCGGAGCAGAGCCCAATGCTTGAAGCTGAGTCATAGATTGACGGAGATCCGCTACCTCCAAAGAAAGACCCTGCATGCGGTCAACCAGGCCAGAAAGCGGATCCATGTCAAAAAAGGACGGTTTTGGTGGATTATAATGTCACGGCTGTGTGTGAGCAACAATAGTATACACAGTAAAAGAGCTACTGACCGGACCCAAACTAGGGAGGATAAAGGGTGACCCCTGTCAGACCCTCAAAGCTCTCCCTATTCTGCTAAAGCACATTCCCGGATCCAAATGGCGGAATGAGGCATGCCCACGTGCCTAAGACTGATGACCACTGTAACCCCTACAATAGTGGAAGGGGCACGGCCACCGGTGCCCTACTCAGTATATAGAGGGAACCGTGGCCACCTCAGATCCAGTCAGAAAATAATCAGGTACACAACAATGTCTGTACACTTAGCTGAAGGTGTTGCAGCCGCAGAGAAGACGGATCCAAGGACAGCTGGCAATATCCGGAGTGCTTGCTGCAGCAGAACACAGGTCCAGTGAACTGATAGCTACAAGTGAAGATACTAAAGCAAGAGCTACAACTGAAATGAGAACTATAATCCACGCCCTACAATAGGAGGAGGGGTGATATAAAGAGAGGGAAATCAAACGCATGAGGAACAGCTGGGAGGAAGGAAACCAGAAGTAAACAGAGCAGTGAGAGCCCCTCCCAGCTCTAGTAGTGACATCATCACAGGGGTGGAGAAACAGAGCTGTGAGAACATCCCAAAGCTCTGGTAGTGACAACCGTATGGCATTCCTTTCCTTCTGCGCCCTGCCGTCTGCCCGTACAGTAGTTTATGACCACATATGGGGTGTTTCTGTAAACTACAAAATCAGAGCTATAAATATTGAGTTTGGTTTGGCTGTTAACCCTTGCTTTGTAACTGGAAAAAAATTATTAAAATGGAAAATCTGCCAAAAAAGTGAAATTTTGAAATTGTATCTCTATTTTCCATTAATTCTTGTGGAACACCTAAAGGGTTAACAAAGTTTGTAAGATCAGTTTTGAATACCTTGAAGGGTGCAGTTTCTAGAATGGGGTCATTTTTGGGTGGTTTCTATCCTCGCAAAGTGACTTCAGACCTGAACTGGTCCCTAAAAATTGGGTTTTTGAAGATTTCTGAAAAATTTCAAGATTTGCTTCTAAACTTCTAAGGCTACTTTTACACTTGCGTTCGGGGTTCCGCTTGTGAGTTCCGTTTGAAGGCTCTCACAAGCGTCCCCGAACGGATCCGTACAGCCCCAATGCATTCTGAGTCGATGCGGATCCGCTCAGAATGCATCTGTTTGGCACCGTTTGGCCTCCGTTCCGCTCAGCAGGCGGACACCCGAACGCAGCTTGCAGCGTTTTCGTGTCCGCCTGGTCGTGCGGAGCCAAACTGATCCATCCAGACTTACAATGCAATTCAATGGGGACGGATCCGTTTGAAGTTGACACAATATGGTGCAATTGCAAACGGATCCGTCCCCCATTGACTTTCAATGTAAAGTCCCTATTAATATACCATCGGATCGGAGTTTTCTCCAATCCGATGGTATATTTTAACTTGAAGCATCCCCATCACCATGGGAACGCCTCTATTTTAGAATATACCATCGGATTTGAGTTAGATCGTGAAACTCAGATCCAACAGTATATTCTAACACAGAGGCGTTCCCATGGTGATGGGGACGCTTCAAGTTAGAATATACTAAAAGAACTGTGTACATGACTGCCCCCTGCTGCCTGGCAGGTGCTGCCAGGCAGCATGGGGCAGACCCCCCCTCCCCTGTCTTTAACTCATTGGTGGCCAGTGCGGCCCCCCTCCCTCCCTCCCCTGTTTTTAACTCATTGGTGGCCAGTGCGGCCGGGCCCCCCTCCCTCCCTCCCCTATATTTAACTCATTGGTGGCCAGTGCGGCCGGCCCCGCCCCCCCTGTTTTTAACTCATTGGTGGCCAGTGCGGCTGGCCCCCCTCCCTCCCCCCCTGTTTTTAACTCATTGGTGGCCAGTGCGGCCGGCTCCCCCTCCCTCCCCCTTCCTAATTAAAATGAACCACCCCCCATCGTTGGTGGCAGCGGAGAGTTCCGATCGGAGTCCCAGTTTAATCGCTGGGACTCCGATCGGTAACCATGGCAACCAGGATGCTACTGCATTCCTGGCTGCCATGGTTACTTAGCAATTTTAGAAGCATTATACTTACCTGCGATGTCTGTGACCTGCCGGGCGCTCCTCCTACTGGTAAGTGAAAGGTCTGTGCTATAAGCAATGCGCCGCACAGACCTTTCACTTACCAGTAGGAGGAGCGCCCGGCCGGTCACAGACATCGCAAGTAAGTATAATGCTTCTAAAATTGCTAAGTAACCATGGCAGCCAGGAATGCAGTAGCGTCCTAGTTGCCATGGTTACCGATCGGAGTCCCAGCGATTAAACTGGGACTCCGATCGGAACTCTCCGCATGCAGCTGATAGTTTAGCTCCTTAGGCTTTTTAAAAGTTGGGTGGTATGTGTGTGTAGTGTACAGTATATATGGTGTATTTATGTATGTGTACCATGTATGTGGTGTATTTATGTGTATGTGTGTTGCATATATGTGGTGTATGTAAAAAGTTGAGTAGGGAACCTGTTGTTAAAAATTTGAATCCCACCCCTGGTTAGGGTTTAGAAGTTAAAGGATTATTGTGCTGCCAACATTGGGCTAGACCAACTAGAAAGTTTAGGGTGGCATGACCAATATTGGGAGGATGTACTATGAGACCCTTGTTCACAAGGTACAGAGGTTATAGTACAGAGGGTGTTCTCATACAGGCAAAACAGTAATATGCCTGTTGTAGTGATACAGGGTGAAGATACAGCTGATGTCCTGGAGACATCTGAGAAAAATGATAGGTCTAAGAGGGCCAATGAGACTTTGTTAATTGGTCCAGGTGTAGGTCCTGAAAATAAAATTGTCAATGTCTGTATGTAATGGTGAGATCAAGATCACAAATCCCAGTGTGGTGACTGAAGAATCTGTACAGAAGTTTGTTATGCCATCAACATGGATGGGTAGTTGTGTTGGTGTTGAAACAAATTCTCAGTGTGAATTGTACCATGTACGTAAAAAGAAAAATCACTAAATTAATGTTCCTGTGAGAGGGGTAAGCAAATGGAAGAGCGGTTTCGTGAAGAAAATATGGAGGAGTAAGTCCATATCTGAACAAGTGTCTTGTACACCTATGGAGGGTAATATACATGGTATGCCTACTGCAGAGGTGACCCCTGATGTTTCCCAAAATAGGAGCTTTGAACCTGGAGAGGGGTTATGTAATGTGAAGAGTCCTATGGCCTTTAATGGGCTGGGGGGGGGGGGGCAGAGGAAGCTTGGTGAGAACAAGAAAGGCTGGAAAAATAGGGCTTTCCCCCTGTGTGCATCAGCCAGGCTGGTAATGAAGATAAGGCGATGGGAGACAGGACCATCTGACTCTGCGTGGGGTAGGCACCGAGTTGTATTTTGGGGAGCTGGGTGGTAGATTGAGAGGGGAAAATACTGTGCAGTTAGTGGTCAGATGACCTAGGACTTTGTATTTTGAAAGTACACGGTCTGCTGTAAAAACATAATAAAGCTGGTTGTGGCCAGTTTGCACCCAAATCTGCAGTGTTGGATTAGCTTCATGTGGTGTGCCAACCTTCTAAGGTGAGAAGACTGCGATCCTGGGGAGCTAAGTGACTCCAAGTTGTTACAGCCGTAACAGAAAAAAAGAAAAACACAGGAGTCACAGTTTTTTGTCACCTTTCCCTCCCCCAAATTTTTTTATAACAGTGATCAAAAAGTCGTACATGCCACAAATATGATATCCATAAAATCTACAGTTCGTCCTGCAAAAAACAAGCCCTCATATAGATCTAAAATTTTTATGGGGCGGCTCACCCTGATTCAGGATTTCTATGGTGCTCCAACTGAGGTTGATCCACCCAATTCAAGAGATTAAGAAAGTTGTGAGAATATATAGAAGGGCACTCAACACATGGAGTCACATCGAAATCTGAGAATTTGAAATAATTTGAATATATTAAGATTTATTGAACACTGAGGAAGGAGTAAAGTACCACTCCGAAAAGCGTTTGGTGCTCAATTTATTGACTTGCATAGTGGGGATATCATCATAATCCACACTAACTGGACTTCACTTATCTATTTGAAGAAAAAAAGACTAAGGAGTATGCACTTTAATCACCCGAAAGACACAGTACCTGGAGAGGAACGCTCATAGGATCAAGGAAGAGGCAAGCACTTTTGCTGTACCCGCAAAAGATCCATCGAATGTGCGGGACTCGATTATCCTAGTGCCTGGGTTGACAATTACCGAATCCGTGTTCGAAGGTAGTGACACATGGGACGCCGAAGGTTAAGTCCGATACACGTGGGACGCCGAACACAAAATCTTCATACTCTACAATATACAGCCTGACTACTGCTACGGTGATTACCGGCAGAAGGCCTCAAACAAGCTCCTATGCATAAAGATATGTAAAGATTTCTTTACTTAACTTGTCGAACTGCTGTGCCGATTTTTATTACCATTCGAAAATGTGGGACGCCACAAAATGGTTTTAATATAGACGGCCTCAGATTATATGATTATTCACCACGATATTATTGAAAGTCTTCATACCTGCAGATTTAGGACCCTAATCTGGATGTGGTGTTGACCTGCGTTTTTTGTGGTACTGGACAATTTATTGAAACCCCCACCCTTTTTTACATTATATTATCATCGGTATTGTTTTATAATTCATCGTTTATGGTATCGTTTTATTGTTGCTGATTTTATTGCTATTTGTCGATTTTCTATTATGTTCAATAAATCTTAATATATTCGAATATTTTCGAATTCTCAGATTTCGATGTGACTCAATGTGTTCAGTGCCCTTCTATATATTCTCACAACTTTCTTAACCTCATATAGATCTGTAGACCGAAATATAAAAAGTTATGGCTGTCAGAAAATGTTGATGCAAAGAAGATTTAGATTTTTTTCCCGAAGATAATATATATTTTTTTAAGTAGTAAAACTAAAAATATACAAATTTGGTATCACTGTATTCATATTGAGCCGCAGAATAAGGATGTCATGTCATGTCTAGCGCACAGTAAATGGTGTGATGTCAAAACTCCAAAAACCTTGGGTAATTGTTTTATTGTAGTTTTGTTTTATTCAATTTACTCAAAGAATTTTTTTCACGTTTTCCAATAAAAAAACATGGTAAATAAAATGATGCCCTCAAAAAGTGCAACTTATCCTGCAAAAAAATAAGCCCTCATAGCTATATGAATGGGAAATCTTCGGTGTTTTGGACCCACTCCTGCTTTTGGCCTAGTAATACTGATCAAATACTAACCATGTGAAACAGGCCTTACAGATGCTCAAAATACAGTTGTTGTTTTTTTTGCAGTGTTCTGTCGGATCAGAAGAACAGAAACATGAACAGTGATTTGAACACGGCCAAACAGGTACAATAGTGAGAGGCCCCATAACAGAGTAGGGAAGGGGCAGCAGCGGTGGCAGTGACAGTAGTGGCCCCATGACAGAGTGGGGACAGTGGTAGCAGCGGTGGCATACAGCACAAAATTGTGGCAGATTACAGTAGTGGCAGAACCAACAACAGCAGTGTGATAACAAGGGCCAGTAGTATGCATATCATTGTAAAAATGTACCATGTACTGTACATATCAATAGGCCAAGAAGCCTTATTGTAGGAATGGAAAATGCAAATGTTATCGCACTCTACATCCAGTATTCTGCCCTGCCTCCATGCTGGATGAGACATTGGTGTACATTTTGGCCAAAACGTTATTGTAGGAATGGCAGTAGAGGTAGCAGGCAGGTGGCAGCATCAGAATGGTGGCAGCAGAACGTGGCCAAATGTAACGGCCTATTTTACACAATATTCCAGTGTGACTATTCTGTTGCATCAGGCACCGGTGTCTGGAAATCCTGGTTAATCCAAGCCTGATTCATCTTTATGAAGTTTAGTCTCTTAAAATTTTAGGAGGAAAGGTAAGGTGCGCCGCAATGAACACCCGCTCTCATGCGACACTGCGACACTACTAGCCAGACACAAAAGAATGCCCGTGGCAAACTCAGCCAGTTGCGGCCACACTTCAAGTTGTCCTTGGCCATATATTGTCCTTGGCCATAGATTCAACTCCATATACCAGCGATGGTGTGAACTCTACCACACCTAGAGGCTCAATGACTGGCCCACCTTCTGCTCTACGTATGTGTGAGGGGCTGGTACAGCTTTTTGGGCAAAGTAATATCGGCTTGGGACTCTCCACCTTGAGTGGGCAAAAGCAATCAGTTCTCTGAAATGTGTAGAGTCAACTACATGGAAAGGGAGGGACTGTAGTACCAGCAACTTGGCTACGTTCATGTTCAGCTTCTGTGCCATTGGATGAGTGCACGCATAGTGTTGTCTTTTAGCAATCGCCTTGTGGTCGAAACAAGTGACGAGAAGTAGGAGCATCAAGAGCAATAGACAACATTGAGGTCGACGGGAAGGAACAACAGCTTCCTTCTCATGGCAGCGGTTGCTGCATCAGGCTGTAACACTAAATGAGTGGCACAGTTTTCCCACGCCACTTTATGGTGATGCTCCACGTGTTGACGCAGGGCCATTGTGCCAACATTTTTTCACCCTGGCCACACCTCATCTTCTGCCTACACACCCTGCATACCGCAACGTTAACATCCCCCAGTGACTTGGTGAAAAATTTCCACACTGCCAAGTATGGCATTTTCCCTCCACCACTGTGTGATGCCTGCCTGCCAGACGCTGTTTTTATGAACCCATGCACTGCTAGTGTGTTCCTCACAGGTAGTCTACTGAGTAGCAGATGGTGTACCCCTCCCACTTTGGTTCCAGATCTCCCACTGCTTCCACCCTGCTGTTTCATGGGCACGCTGCAATCCTCGACCTGATCATGATGATGCCCCCTCTTCACTCGGCTCTCACATGTGATCAGCTTCATCATAATCTACAAATATTTAGTTGTAACTTGTGTCACCATCACCTGTCTCTTGAGCACGTCCCTGACCTCACAAAGCTCATCTTCGATGAGAAATGGAGCAGAACCGGCTATCATATCATCAGCTAGCAGAAGGAGCAGCAAAAGCAAGAGGCAGGTTCAGGACAGGTGAGTTCATAGAGGCAGTGTAACAACTCGGAGTGGTGTTACTATTCTTTCACTCCACTACTGTCTTTTATTGCTAACACCAATGTCAGTCTTGTATTTATTTCCAGGTCCTTCACAAGTGTGCATTGATATTATTTTTATGCAACTGTTACGTTTACATATTGTGCCTGGTTCACCAGCAGGTGGCAGTGTATATAGCAGAGCTATCCTTAGATAGAATGGAACTCACTATTCCATTCTCCCACCTTTGGGCAGAAGTGGGCCAGTCCTGTTTCCTACCAGAAAGGAGGGATTGCAGTTCTAGATGATTCCAATTTAAACTCCATATTGGAGCTGAGAAGACATGAAAGATATTGCAGCCAGAGGAAAGTGTTCTTTGGCTGAAGAAGGAGCCACAAAAGGGAAGTAGCTTGTAGAGCACCAGGACTCCATGCTAATTTACTTTACTGAGTGTCTGGAGGGGGATAACAGTCGAAGGCACCCCAATCCAAGGATACCAGAACCGACCAAAAGTCCAGTATCCAGACCCAAGCAGAGTTTAGCACAGCAGAGAGAAAGAAAACAAAGCTATTAAGCAAGCCTGTCAGCCTAGCAAAGAAAGAGAGAAACACAGTTATCAAGTTTGCCTGCCAGTTTATGACAAAGCCTGCTGGAACCAAGAGAATGACTGAATGTAAGAAAAGCCCGAATATTGTCTGGAATCAAGTTTACCCAAGTAAAGCTGCTGTTAAAGTTTATCAAGGTCTGGACTCAAGTTATTCTTCATCCCCTAACTCAACAATCTCCCCTTTATTTGTTTCCGAGCCTAAGCCTAGGGTCCCGCTGTATGCAGGTAGGAGCACTGTGACACATAGAGACTAATAAGGGCCGCTCCACACCACTCGGCATTCCACTAAACCTGGGATGCGACAGGGCCCTGGTAGGCGGCTCGTTGCAGCAGTTCCTGGGCCATGTTAACTAAGCGTGATGTCAGAGGAACCCACTTATTGTCACTTGAGATGATGTTGAAGAGCGAGTCAACCATTCCAGTACAGCTGGATTGTTGGTCAAAACATGACTGCTGGATGACAGTGGCAGCTCTGGCCTGTTGCATCTTCTGCTGCTACTTGTGTCAGCTATAGCAACATTTTTGCCACTGCCCGTTCCTTTAGAGGGCTCAGGCAACTATCTGTTGGCCATAGTGTATAACATCTGTATCGCTAACAGGACTGATTAGCTATGATAAATTTTGCGCCACTACTTACTTATGTACATGGCAATGAATTACACCTCCCCGAAATACGGAAGCAGCGTAATGCTACAGCTAACAGAATGGATATTAATATTAAAACTTTGCAGCAATATTGTCCCTAGTGCATGTGCGCTTGCCACGTCATTCCCTATGCTCAGCTCACAGGACAATGGCGGATACACAGGGGATGGCTACCTGCGGATTGGCGGGCTGCACAACATTATGTGTGATCTCGCGTTCCCGGGTTTTTTACTTTGACTTTGTAACACGTGCAGCTGACATTTTAGGAAAAACTGATTTGTCACCATGAATTTCGAGGAAATTCGGCTTTGCTGACAATCAAAGTTTTCCGCTTTGCATGCTTCGCTTAATACTAATAATTAGGATAAAGGTTTGCATACATGTGATTTCATAAAACTGTGGGTTTCATGGCCAGGAACAAGGACATATACAAACACTTGCAAAGTACATATGACCCATACTCACACATTGTGACACATTGTGACACATACACATATAAACTTACATTTGCACGTATGCACACTGACATACACAAATACTGCATATACAGATATTCACATACACACTGGACATACATTTAAACACATATATATATATATATATACACAATACACACTGTGGCACACATGCTCACATTTACTTTCTCTGCTGGATTTCTCTCACAGAAGGGGTGAGTACAGGAGGACAGGCAGTATTGAGAAAAGGCTGGAGCTCTCCAATTCCCCCTTTTCCTTTCCTCTCTAAATTGACTTTTGTCCGTATGTAATGTTGCCTGCCATCTGCTGGTGAAAGGGGAACTCCTTCCATGTAATGCTCACCTTTCACCAGCAGATGGCAGACATCATTATATACAGACTAGAAGTAAGCAAATTGATTCCAAAGAATCCATTCCTCTCATCAGCAGATCCTCATCTAGGGTTGCCATCTGGCTGGTATTTTGTTCTGAAAGCAGGTGCCGGTATTATTATTTTTTTTACCAGCTATTATAATTGTTATATTTTGTAGCATCCCGTGTCTCCCACATTGACTATGCGCTTCACACACAATACACTACTGACATCAATCACTACCTCAGCGCTGCCCTCTGCAGTCTGTATACAAGTGGGACACCGGCAGCATCTTCAGAGCTGAAGGACCTGTGATGACATCACCATCATGTGATCTGTGCAGGGGGCGGAGCTCAACAGTGCAGAGAAGTCCTGCTGAAGACCTGCAATGGCAGTATGTGAAGAGAAGGGCAGACACATGGATTCAATGTAAGAGCAAGGGAAATGCTAGGGGTTATAGTTGTCCCCTCTGATATCACATAAAAATGGCCTGGACATGCTGGGAGTAGTAGTCCCATCCTCTTATACCTCCTCCAGTAATCTCCTCTGATATATAATAATGGCTTGGACATGCTGGGAGTTGTAGTCCCGTCCTCTTATACCACCTCCTGTAATGTGCTCTATTACATAATAATGGCCTAAATATGCTGGGAGTTATAGTCCTCTTATAGTCCTCTTATAGTCCTCTTATACCTCCTGTAACTTGCTCTGATATTAAATAATTTTGTCATAGACATGATGGGAGTTGTAGTCCTCTCCTCTTATACCTCCTCCTGTAACGTGCTCTGATATTAAATAATAATGGCATAGACATGCTGGTATCTCACTGGCCAAGCTGGTATTTTAGTGCTCCTTTTTTTCTACTGGCAATAATAATTGCCGGTATTCCCATAAGTACTGTTACTAATGAGCGCTTCCATTGTGGAGCGCTCATTAGTACAGCCTTTAACTCCCGCCTCTCCACCACTTATGTTAAGAAATAAAAGAACTCCCCTCATCCATTTGATGGCGCCAGGGTAACACTCGCTGCTGACTGGAAGCTCAGGACAGGACCTGCGCTCCAGCATCATGACATTTCACAGCAGTGACTGGATGTGCAGGAACTGCAAGACATCATCAAGCTGGAGCGCAGGTCCTGTCCTGAGCTTGTAGTCAGCAGCGAGTGTTTTTTGCACAAGCAGAGAAGGGAACATTAGTAATTCTGGGGGGCACTAATGGGGGCATTAATATTACTGGGGGCATTAATTTTACTAGGGGGGGCTCTAATGGGGGCATTATTCATTTTGGGGGCACTAATGGGGGCATTATTAATTATGGGGGGCACTAATGGGAGCATTATTAATTCTGGGAGGTGCTAATGGGGGCATTATTATTTATGGGGGCACTAATGGGGGTATTAATTATGGGGGGCACTAATGGGAGCATTTTTAATTATGGGGGGCGCTAATGGGGGCATTATTATTTATGGGGGCACTAATGGGGGCATTGTTAATACTGGGAGGCACATTATGACATAGCAGCTTAACGCCCCGTGTTAAGCCAGGCCCCCACAACTACACCCCCTTTGGGTATTTTTAGTTGGGAAAGGTGGCAACCCTACTGTCACCACAGGCTGTCACCACATTTAGCCTGGCCATGACAATTTCCTGCGGCGCTGCTCTCATTAGCAAAGCGATGGCATGGGTCCTGCTTCAGCTTCAGAACCACACCTCTGGGGTCCAAGTCACCATTACTGACTTACCACCCATTGTTAAGTCAACACACAGTGACTGGATAATGCCTCCATACAGTGACCGGATAACTCCTCCATACAGTGACCGGATAACACCACCATACAGTGACTGGATAACGCCACCATACAGTGACCGGATAAGTCCTCCATACAGTGACCGGATAACACCATCATGCAGTGACCGGATAACACCACCATACAGTAACTGGATAACTCCTCCATACAGTGAATGGATAACTCCTCCATACAGTACCTGGATAGCCCTTCCATACAGTTATTGGAAAACACCTCCATACAGTGATTGGATAATGCCACCATACAGTGACTGGATAGCACTGTGATACAGTGACTGGATAATGCCACCATACAGTGACTGGATAACACTGCCATACAGTGACTGGATAATGCCACCATACAGTGACTGGATAGCACTGTGATACAGTGACTGGATAATGCCACCATACAGTGACTGGATAACACTGCCATACAGTGACTGGATAATGCCACCATACAGTGACTGGATAACATTCCCATACAGTGACTGGATAACACTGCCATACAGTGACTGGATAATGCCACCATACAGTGACTGGATAACACTGCCATACAGTGACTGGATAGCGCTTCCATACAGTGACTGAATAACAGGGTATAAGGGGCACAGTACAGGGTATGACTAGAGGCACTGTACAGGGTATGGTTATGGAGCACATATGGCAGGTAACAGACGTGCGGTGCAGAGAGGAGGGAAGAAAACTTTTTTATTACCTGTTTACTAAACCATATTCAAGTTATAGTTATATAATGGACATGGACATAAAGTCTAGACTTTTAGCTTTCATTTGAGGGTATCCACATTACAATTGGATGAAGGGTTTAGGAGTTTCAGCTCCTTTACATGTGGCCCCTTGTTTTTAAAGGGACCAAAAGTAAATGGACAATTGACTCAAAAGCTTTTTCTTGGGCAGGTGTGGGCAATTCCTTCATTATTTCATTCTCAATTAAGCAAATAAAAGGCCTGGAGTTGATTTGAGGTTTGGTGCTTGCATTTTGAAGATTTTGCTGAGAAGTAAACATGCCTTCAAAGAAGCTCTCCATGCAGGTGAAACAAGCCATCCTTCATCTGTGAAAACATAAAAAAAAAACATCCGAGAAATTGCTACGCTATTAGGAGTGGCAAAATTTACAGCTTGGTACATCCTGAGAAAGAAACCACTGGTGATCTCAACAATGCAAAAAGACCTGGACGCCCATGGAAGACAACAGTGGTGGATGATCGCAGAATAATTACCATGGTGAAGAGAAACCCCTTCACAACAGCCAACCAAGTGAACAACGCTCTCCAGCATATAGGGGTATCAATATCCAAATCTATCGTAAAGAGAAGAATGCATTAAAGTAAATACAGAGGGTTCACTGCACGGTGCACTCCACTCATAAGCTTCAAGAATAAGAAGGCTAGAACATCTTAAAAAATCACACTTCTGGAAGAAGATTCTTTGGACAGATGAGACCAAGATCAACCTCTACCAGAATGATGGAAAGAAAAGAGTATGGCGAAGGCATGGTACAGCTCATAATCCAAAGCATACTGTACCACATCATCTGTAAAACACAGCGGAGGCAGTGTGATCGCTTGGGCATGCATGGCTGCCAGTGGCACTGGGTCCCTAGTGTTTATTGATGTGACACAGGACAGAAGCAGTCGGATGAATTCTGGGGTTTTCAGAGACATACTATGTGCTCAAATCCAGCCAAATGCAGCCAAACTGATTGGTCGGCGTTTCATAATACAGATGGACAATGACCCAAAACATAAAGCCAAAGCAACCCAGGAGTTTATTAAAGTATAACTGTCGTATTTTTTTTTTTTGGAGTATTGGATTGTGGTGATTAATATCTCCTTGGTGGCCCTATTTCAACTTTTCACTGTGTATTCAATTACCCCTTAATTCCACATTTTTGTCCCCTGTACTGCCTACTTTTACCTGTGCTTAAAATAAGGTTGCTAGGCATGGTCCGTCTATCTGTTGAAGGACGGAGGACGTGCAAGGTCAGATTACTGACAGCCAGGGACTGTAAGTAAATGATTAAAGCCAGGTCCTCCCCAGCAGCTGATAACAGTGCCTGGGCTGTGTGCACTTCTCCCTGTCCCTGCGCTTGGCAGACGCTCCCTCACTCAGCAGAGCTGGAGAATGCAGGTTTGAATCAGCGCAGAGCAGGGAAGGGAGATCTGCCGTCTGCTCAGTGTAAAAATGAAAGCAACATGTGGTAAGCGGACCCCTTTGTGCTGCAGGAGATTAACCCTTTAGGGGGGGAGGGCTCTGGTTACTGACACTTTTGGGGGGCTATTGTTACTGGCTAGTGAGGGCAGGCGGGAATAGCCTCAGGGTGAGGGCAGTGGCGGCCATCTTAACTGAATAGTGAAATTGCAGTTTTATGCAGACTGGTTGCTAAGGGCTGAATCTTATTAAATATGGGGTAAGTAAGTCTAATAGTAACTGATTCTGGAATATCATGTTATTAGTAACTACATATATGAAAATTGAAATTAGGATCTAAGTGTGACAGTTATCCTTTAAAGCAAAGAAGTGGAATATTCTTGAATGGCCAAGTCAGTCACCTGATCTGAACCCAACAGAGCATTTCACTTGTTAAAGACTAAACTTCAGACAGAAAGGCCCACAAATAAACATCAACTGAAAACCGCTGCAGTAAAGGCCTGGCAGAGCATTAAAATGGAGGAAACACAGCGTCTGGTGATGTCTATGAGTTCAAGACTTCAGGCAGTCATTGCCAACAAAGGGTTTTCAACCAAGTATTAGAAATTAACATTTTATTTACAATTATTTAATTTGTCCAATTACTTTTGAGCCCCTGAAATGAAGGGATTGAGTTTAAAAAATGCTTTAGTTCCACACATTTTTATGCAATCATTTTGTTCAACCCACTGAATTAAAGCGGAAAGTCTGAACCTCAACTGCATCTGAAATGTTTTGTTCAAAATCCATTGTGGTAATGTACAGAACAAAAATTAAAAAAATGTTGTCTCTGCCCAAATATATATGGACCTAACTGTATAGTAGCTGGGAGTGGCTGACAGAGAACAGCTGAAAGGAAAAGCTACAGATTCCTAAATGGGACAAAAAGAATCACAAACCAAAGTAGAAAAACCTGGACTGGAATCCATTCCCACTACTAGGTCATGGAGTGATCCCTTTAAACCGAGCGAGTAGCCACCTGCTGCGACCTTCTGACCCCAGGCACACCAGGGTCAACGGTAGGTTGTGACACCCTCATGAGAGTATAATAGTGGATTATATTACAGGGTATAAAGGGGCACAGTACAGGTTATAATGAAGCACAGTACAGAGTATAACTAGGGGCACAGTATAGGGTATAAGGGGGAATAGTAGAGGTTAAGAGGCACAATACAGAGGTTTCCTTTGTACCTCTGTACTGAGCCTCCTACAAGGTATGATAACTGGGAGTAGTGCAGGGTATAAAGGGGCACAGTAGATTGTATCAGACTCACCAGACAGGGAGTCTGAAGCAGCAGGTCGGTGGCACCGGCTAGCAGGCAGGCAGCAGAAGTGCTCAGAGGCGGGTGGGCAGGCAGGGGGCTGAGACACAGTGCTGCTCAGGTACGATCACAAATAATTCCTGGTCCTTCTAGGGCTTGATCAGGTTCCAAGTGATAAATTTGCCCAGGCTTTCTTCTATCTGGGTGGTACACTTTGTAACTCACATCACCCACCTTTTCCACAATATCGTAGGGACCCTGCCACTTTGTCAAGAATTCACTATCCACTGATGGCACTAATATAAAAACTGTTCCCTGAACTAAAGCGCTTTAATTTTTCAGGCTGATTATACATTCTGCCCGGGGCCTCTTGTACTCTCTGCAGATGCTCTCTTACAAAAGGTAAGACAGCAGCTATACATCCTTGAATCTGGGATACATTCCCTATCACGCTTGTATATGGAGTAGACTCCGCCTCCCATGTTTCCTTGGCAATGTCTAACATGCCCCTAGGATGACCACTATAGACTAATTCTAAGAGAGAAAACCCTGTAGACTCCTGTCTCCGATGACAACATGAGGTACGGTAACTGGCAGTCCTAATCATCCTTCTCAACCACTTTTTCCTATATGTTTCAGGGTCTCGGTAATCTTTTCTTCTAACTCATCTATCTAGGGCTGATACCCAAAGACTCATATGGATATAATTTTAAACAACTGGTACAGTTTCTTTTTAACCTTTATCACCAGGTCAGTGAGGATCTCTATAGGAATCTCTGTGCGGGAGAACATGTAAAACAACTCACGTGCAATATTTCTGGGCACCAAGCTTCTTAGTGACACTGCTTCTGGGTAACAGGTAGCACAATCCACTGCTACCAAAATATTCTGGTGACATTACTATGGGACCCACCAATTTTATGGCAACTTTCTCAAATGGCACTTCAATGGTTAGAAGAGGACCTATGGAGCTACTAATGCAGTAGATTGGGACACTTACCTGGCATGTAGTGCATGAATCACAATAATTCTTCACTTTCTAATTTACCCCAGGCCAGTAAACCCTCATTAGAACCCTCCCTTCTGTCTTGCTAGTTTACAAATGTTCCCCAAAGACATGACTATGTGCTATGTCAAGCACCGTAAGCTGGTCTGGCTTTGGTACAAGGAGCTGCTCCACAATTTATTTTAATTAGTTAATTTTGACAGTTTTATTCAAGAGATTACTATTCATTGAAAAATATGGAAATTGCAGGCCAACATCTGGTACCCGTGGTACACCATTTCTAAATGTCATAATTTCCCATACATTTACCAAAGTGGGGTCTTTCTATTGTGCAGTGCCAAATTTATCTTTAAACATTTCAAAATCATACACATTTTTACCAGCAGGGGAAGCATCTTCTTCTTCCCCAGTTAAGACCTACAAAGTAAAAGTGTCTTAGTCGTCGTCCATATCCATCCATCTCACCATCCATATACATCCATCTCATCATCTATATCCATCCATCTCATCATCCATATCTATCTATCTCCTCATTCATATCACTCCATCTCATCATCCATATCCCTCCATCTCATCATCCATACATATCCATCCATCTCATCATTCAAATGCATCCATCTCATCATCCTTATCTATCTATCTATCTATCTATCTATCTATCTATCTATCTATCTATCTATCTATCTATCTATCTCTCTATCTATCTATCTATCTATCTATCTATCTATCTATCTATCTATCTATCTATCTATCTATCTATCTATCCATTCATCCATCCATCTTACTATCCATATCAACTCATCATCCCATCCCCATATATTTTCATCCCCCACGGGGAAGGTATGGGTTCTGCAGAAGTTTCTTCACTTGCTGAAGAGAGTTTCCTCTTCCCCATAGTTCCCAGAACAGGAAATCGGCATGAGGCCTTAGGGCTCATGCACACAAACGTATTTTATTTTTGTGTCCGTTCCGTTTTTTTTCGGAACATATGCGGAACCATTCATTTCAATGGGTCTGCAAAAAAAACGGAAGTTACTCCCTGTGCATTCTGTTTCCATATTTCCGTTCAGCAAAAAAATAGAACATGTCCTATTATTGTCCGCATTACGGACAAGGATAGAACTGAATTGGGGGCACACGGACGTCATCCGTATTTTTTGCGGACAACAAAATACATACGGTTGTGTGCATGAGCCCTTAGTGAGAATCACAAGGTACACCTTGCTATCTCTGTGGATGCACATCACACTCAGATGTTTTTCCGTCACATAGTTTCCAGCTACACAGCTGGCATGTGCCAGGGTTACCCAGCTCCCTGAGTCCAACAATGCCTTGACCTGACTACCGTTCATGATGTCACACAGTTGTGGCTCACACTCTAGTCCAGTTGATGCTGCAAGAGCCAGCATAGCAAACAACATGCACAACCTCTAGCAACGGTGTTGCAGAAAGCGATTTGACAGTAATAGTTATGTACTGGATTGTATGGTACAGTAGTCTCGAATAAGATTCCATTTCTCTAAAATGGTTTGGCAGCACACACACTTTCTTTGCATTTTAGTTGATACAGTTCATCTGTCATTTTTTCTTTTACAAGTGTGTACTCTTGTATTGAGATGATGCAGCGGTCATTCTTACATGTGACTTCTTTGCCATGTTCCATGAGTTTCTTCACAGACAACAAATTGCTTTCAAGACTAGGGACATACAGCACATACTTTTCTGCTTTGTGTTGAGGAGATTTGACAAGTAAAGGGATTCTGTCAGCCCGAATTTCGATACTCAGATTTTGGTATCATCATATTAGTCTCTATTATCTTATTAAAAATATGCTAGTTTTACCCCCACCTGTCGTTTCATTTTATGTATATGGTAATTACCTTCTTAACGTGCCCAAGGGGCTGTCCCTCCGCCGTTTGTGGCCAGCCGCGCCCCTGATCTCTGAGCCCAGTGCCTCCCCGCTGTAAATTTATTCACTCCTCTCCGGCTTTTTTTTTTTTCTCAGTGCGCTGTAATCCTGCGCATGCGCCAATGTAACTCGCTGAGGATGCTGACAGGACACGTCCGGGCCCGCGCGGTGTCCTGTCAGCATCCTCAGCGAGTTACATTGGCGCATGCGCAGGATTACGGCGCACTGAGACAAAAAAAAAAGGACGGAGAGGAATTAATAAATTAACAGCGGGGAGGCGCTGGGCTCAGAGATCAGAGGAGTGGCTGGGCACAAACAGCCGGAGGGACAGCCCCTTTGGCATGTTAAGAAGGTAATTACCGTATACATAAAAGCTATTTTTATCAAAAATGAAACGACAGGAGGGGGTAAAACTAGTATATTTTTAATGAGATAATGGAGAGTAATATGATGATACCAAAATCTCAGTATCGAAAATCGGGCTGACAGAATCTCTTTATTGTAGCCATCTCCTACTCCTTCTGAAGGCATCTACTGACCATTAGCTAGGATCACTTTCTAGGTTTTACTTTGGTCAAGGTTAGAGAAGAAGTTTCTGTCATTTGTCATATGACTAGTTGCTTCAGAGTCTATGCACCATGCATGTTTTGATGTACATGAATTAACACCTTAAGGACCCTACCATTTTTCACCTTAAGGACCAGACCGTTTTTTGGAATTTGACATGTGTCACTATGGGTACATGGCAGGGCGCAGAAGGAAAGGAACACCATATGGTTTTTGGAAGGCAGATTTCACTGGGATAATTTTAAGTTAGCAATGTCAGGAGTGCGGGTTACGGATGGTGTCAGTGTAAGGGATTTCACAGTAGAACGTCACCCACCGCTAAGTGAAGACTGAAGAAGAAGGGGAGGGGGAGAGAGTGAGCGCCACTCCGTCAAGAATATGTCTGGTTAGGCAGGTCCATATAAATAAAATGACTATAAAGGGGAGATCCGATATATAAGGATTGCGGTATAAGTGGAAACACAATAACTAGGTTAAGTCACTCGGTGCCAAGGAGTAGAAATAGTGCTGGGCAACAAGAGTCGCGCTAGTATGCGAATATATAAGACATACATTCATGAGATATTAAAATGTTAACTTATTAAAATGTTGAATTATTAAAATATTCATGCGCTCACTTTACTAGGGAGGTGGTCATCAGGATAAGCACATAACACCTGTGACTACAAACCCCCCCGGCCAGGATCACATGTAGAGTGACGGTGACAGATGGCAGCACAGCGTGAAGGCTTCAGATCAATCACTTTATTCAGTAAAGATATGTGTCTCAACGCGTTTCGGGGACAGAAGTTCCCCTTCCAGAAATCACTGGCAACAGCAAAAGTGCCTGCACTCTTCCTGCTCTGGAGGCAGCCCTGCTGCTTTGCTTCTCCTTACCTTTATAGTAATTTTATTTATATGGACCTGCCTAACCAGACTATTGCCAATTTTAGATAAGATAGTCGTACTCTTGATGGAGTGGCGCTCACTCTCTCTCCCCTCCCCTTCTTCTCCAGTCTTCACTTAGCGGTGGGTGACGTTCTACTGTGAAATCCCTCACACTGACACCATTCGTAACCCACACTCCTGACATTGCTATCTGAGAGTGTTTTTGATCCTTCATAACACTTCCTAGTGAGCCGCCTTCCCGAACTCGACCTTCTTTCACCTTTCCACTCCACAGTCCCAACTCCTGTCGGCGACCAGTTTATTTCATCCTTCGGTGGGATTTGTTGATCCCTCTATGTTTTAAGTAACTTCCTCCTTTTTTTCTTTTTATCCCTACTATAATTTTAAGTTGCAAACAATAGGGCGGTGGCTCACTCTGGACGGAAATGTGGAACAGGTGCTGCTAACCCAGATTAGAGGGACACCCACCCTCTGTGTGGTAAATTGTAAAACTAAAATGATGGGCGAGCACACTTCATTTGGATCATAAAGTACATAAACTTTAATTAAATCACAATATGAGTTAACACGTGTAAATAGGTTAAAATAAAGTCAGTTAATAATTAAAATGCAATAAAACAAATAATGCACTTTGAATAGTCCACAGATTACTAAAATGTCAGGATAGTTTTGTTCACACAGTATATTGCAGTCTGGTTAATGGTGTTTGTATCAGAGTGCTATAAGTCAATTGACGTCTTGTAATAATAGAAGTCCGCTTGTAGAGTAAAATAATTAACTTAGGTCCTCCTTTCTAGGAGATCTCTGATTGCAATACTGTTTCCCAGATATTTCCCAGATATTGTAAGCTGGTATTGTGACATCAATGTAGACAAATAGTTATAGTATTCTAATTCAGTCTCTAATCGACTGCATTCACTGGAATGTTATACATGTGCTTCCCAGACTCATATGTGAAGGCTTCTTACCTCCCTCGTTGTTGACAGTCTGTTTCAAGCGCGAATCGGGCGGCGCGGGACACTGCCAGCGTCTCGCTCCGTTCAGCTACAGCTGGCTTACCCGAGATCTCACGAGGTTTCAAAACGGGATTCTCGTCCGGCACAATGGAAAGGACATAGTGTATCTTCGGTATAGTTCCGATTATGAAGGACTTTAAAAATAATCGGAACTATACCGAAGATACACTGTGTCCTTTCCATTAAAGCATTTAAAAAAAAATCATGTTTTTGTGTCTTCTTTTTCTGAAAGCCATTTATTTTTTTATTTTTCGGGCGATTATCTTATGTAGGGGCTCAGTTTTTGCGACATGAGGTGACAGTTTGATTGGTACTATTTTGGAGTACATACGACTTTTTGCTTATTTGGTATTACACTTTTTGTGATGTAAGCTAAGAAATTTATTTCTTTGGCATGGTTGTTATTTAATATTTTTTTACGGTTTTCACCTGACAGGGTAAATAATGTGATATTTTTATAGAGCAGGTTGTTACGGATGCAGCGATACATAATTTGTCTATTTTTTTATGGTTTACACAATAAAAGCATTTTTTAAAGAAAAATAATCCTGTTTTTATGTCTCCATTTTCTGAAAGCCATATTTTTTTTACATTTTTTTGGCGATTGTCTTATGTAAGGTGTCATTTTTTGCAGGATGAGATGATTTGATTGGTACCATTTTGGGGCACATATGACTTTTTGATCACTTGATATTACACTTTTTGTGATGTAAAGTGAGAAAAAATGGCTTTCTTGGCACGGTTTTTATTTTTTTCAATGCGTTCACCAGACCAGGGTTGGATCATGTGATATTTTTATAGAGTAGGATGTTTCAGATGCGGCAATACCTAATATGTCTATTTTTTATATATATATTTTGGTTTTACACAATAAGAGCATTTTTGAAACAAAACAAATTATGTTTTAGTGTCTCAATTTTCTGAAAGCCATATCTTATTTACTTTTTGGGTGATTGTCTTATGTAGGGTCTCATTTTTTGCGGGATAAGATGACGGTATTATTTTTCTGCACATATGACTTTTTGATAGCTTGGTATTACACTTTTTGTGATGTAAGGTGAAAAAAATGGCTTTTCTTGGAACAGTTTTTATTTTATTTGTTTTGTTTTTTTAGATTGGAGGCTTGGGCAGATAAGTGGCAGATGAGGTTTAACACTGACAAATGTAAGGTTATGCACATGGGAAGGAATAATGCAAGTCACCCGTACATACTAAATGGTAAAACACTGGATAACACTGACATTGAAAAGAACCTAGGGATTTTAGTAAAAAGCAAACTAAGCTGTAAAAAACAGTGTCAGGCAGCTGCTGCCAAGGCCAATAAGATAATGGGTTGCATCAAAAGGAGCATAGATGCCCGTGATGAGAACATAGTCCTGTCACTTTACAAATCACTAGTCAGACCACACATGGAGTACTGTGTACAGTTCTGGGCTCCTGTGAACAAGGCAGACATAGCAGAGCTGGAGAGGGTTCAGAGGAGGGCAACTAAAGTAATAACTGGAATGGGGGGACCACAGTACCCTAAAAGATTATCAACATTAGGGTTAATCACTTAAGAAAAAAGACGACTGAGGGGAGATCTAATTACTATGTATTAATATATCAGGGGCCAGTACAGAGATCGCTCCCATCATCTATTTACCCCAGGACTGTGACTGTGACAAGGGGACATCCTCTGCGTCTGGAGGAAAGAAGGTTTCTACACAAACATAGAAGAGGATTCTTTATGGTAAGAGCAGTGGGACTTTGGAACTCTCTGCCTGAGGAGCTGGTGATGGTGAGTTCACTAAAAGAGTTCAAGAGGGGCCTGGATGTATTTCTGAAGTGTAATAATATTACAGGCTATAGCTACTAGAGATGAGTCGTTGATCCAGGGATTTATTCTGATTGCCTGATTGGAGTCGGGAAGGAATTTTTTTCCCCTTAAGTGGGGAAAATTGGTTTCTACCTCACAGCGTCTTTTTTGCCTTCCTCTGGATCAACTTGCAGGATAACAGGTCGAACTGGATGGACAAATGTCTTTTTTCGCCCTTTTATACTATGTTACTATGTTACGGTGCTGACGAGACGGGGTGGATCATGTGATATTTTTATAGATCAGGTCGCGACGGTGATACCTAATATGTCTGTTTTTTGGGTTCTTTTTTCTATTTTTTTACAATTTTATATGTGTCTTTTTATGGACAAAGGGCTTTTTTTTACTTGAAACTTTATTTATTTTTATCTTTAAAAACACTTTTATTTCACTCTGTTTTATTTTTGTCCCTCTATGGGACTTCAACATTACAGGGTCTGATCCCTGTTTCAAAGCAGTTCAATACATCTGTATTGTACTGCATTGACTATCAGTGTATTACACAGTGTAATACACTGATAGTTTGCCTATGAGATCCAGCCCTGGGGGCTGGGCCTCATAGGCCTCCGTAGCTGCCGGACCCCAATGCCTTTGAAAGGCTTGGGGCTGCCATGGCAACCATCGGGTCCCCGCCACTGCAGTGCAGGGACCCAATGGATGAGGAGAGGGAGCGCGAACCTCCCATATGCCGCGGTCAGCGATGACCGCAACATATGATGGGTTAATCCACCGGCATTATCACCGATGCCGGTGGATGCAGCAGGGGTCCGGCTGTGAGTAACAGCCAGGCCCCTGCCGCTGATCATGCCACCGCACATGGGGGAGAGGAAGCACTGCAGGACAAGAATGCTCATCCTGGGTGTCACGGAACCATGAACCAGACGTACAACAAGAGATAAGTGAAAATAAGAAGGCTTTATTGAAAATAAAGCTGTAAAGCAAAAGTCCAAACGAATGGTGAAACCGAAGCAGAGTCTTTGAGAGGCCAGAGATCAGGAACCAGAAGGGTAGTCAGACGAAGCCAGGATCAGGAACCAGCAGGGTAGTCAGACGAAGCCAGGATCAGGAACCAGCAGGGTAGTCAGACGAAGCCAGGATCAGGAACCAGAAGCAGCAGCAGTCTTAGAAGCATGTGAACACAGGAGGACCAAGCAAGGAACTGAAGCCACAGACCTCCTATATATATGAGCTAGGCATCCAGCTCCTCCCAGAGGGAAGGAGGAGCCGCAGGGTGGAAGGCTACAAGAAACCCAGAAACCAAGATGGCCGCCAGCACATGTCAAACAAAGGAGAACAGCAAGAAGGTAAGACCATGACAGTACCTCCCCCTCAAGGGCCCCTCCTCCGCGGAGCAAAAAACGGTTTCTGAGGGAAGCGTGCGTGGAAGGCTCGGAGCAAGACAGGAGCATGGACATCTGCGGAGGAAACCCAGGAACGCTCCTCTGGACCATAACCACGCCAATGGACCAAAAACTGCACCCGACCGCGGACCAGGCGTGAGTCCAGGATATTGCTCACCTCATACTCCTCATGATTGCCCACTCGGACCGGACGAGGCCGAGGAACCGAGGAAGTGAAACGATTACACACCAGTGGCTTCAACAGGGAGACATGAAACACGTTAGAGATCCGCATGCCAGGAGGAAGCGCAAGGGCATAGGCTACCGGGTTTACCCTGCGAAGCACTCGGAAGGGACCAACAAAGCGAGGCGCCAGCTTGGGAGTGGGCACTCGAAGGTTGAGGTTGCGGGTGGACAACCATACACGGTCTCCGACCTGGTAGGAAGGAGCAGGCGCTCGTCTGCGATCAGCCTGGAGTCTCTGGCGCTGCGCAGAGGCCTCAAGGGACTCCTGGATCTGTACCCAAGAAGCACGTAGGACGGAAAGGTGATCCTCCACAGCCGGAATATCCTGGGGAGAGAATACCTCCGGTAACACGGCAGGTTGGAACCCATAATTGGCCATGAAGGGAGACGTCCCAGAGGAAGAGTTCACCGCCGTGTTCCTGGCAAACTCAGCCCAAGGCAGAAGGTCAACCCAATTGTCTTGGTGATCGGAGACATAGCAACGAAGGAATTGCTCCAAGGCCTGATTGGATCGTTCTGCGGCCCCATTGGACTGAGGGTGGTAGGCCGAGGAGAAGGAGAGATGAATCCCCAACTGGGAGCAAAAGGCGCGCCAGAACCTGGACACAAACTGACTCCCCCGATCCGACACAATCTCCTTGGGCAAACCGTGCAACCGGAAGACCTCCCTGGCAAAAATCGTGGCCAACTCTTGTGCAGAGGGTAACTTCTTGAGAGGAACACAGTGGCACATTTTGGAAAACCGATCCACAATCATGAGAATGACCGTATGGCCTCGGGATGCAGGGAGGTCCACAATGAAATCCATCCCCAGGTGTGACCATGGGCGCTCCCCGGTGGCTATGGGTTGCAGAAGGCCCAACGGAAGGTGCCGAGGGGACTTACTCTGGGCACAAACGGAGCATGCCGCTACATATGCGGCGATGTCGGAACGTAGGGAAGGCCACCAGAACAGACGTGAAACAGCCCAGGACAGCTGATTCTTTCCAGGATGCCCCGCGGTCTTGGAGTTATGGTAGGTTCGCAACAACCGAGTGCGCAACTCCTCAGGCACAAAACATCTGCCGTTGGGTCTCCCAGAGGGAGCACCAGATTGAGCCGCCAAAATCTGCTCACCCAGGGGAGAGGTCAGGCTGGTGCGAATGGCGGCCAGGATCTGATTCGGAGGTATGACCGAAGTCGGAATCGACTCCTCCCTGGACAGCTCGGAGTACTGCCGTGATAGGGCATCCGCCCTGATGTTCTTGGAACCGGGTAGGTAGGAGACCACGTAATTAAAACGTGACAAGAACAGAGCCCATCTGGCCTGACGTGGTGTCAATCTCTTGGCCTCAGAAAGGTAGGTCAGATTCTTATGGTCCGTCAGGATGAGAACCGGAACCACCGAACCCTCGAGCAAGTGCCTCCATTCTTTAAGGGCCTGCACGATGGCCAATAACTCCCTGTCACCAATCTGATAGTTGCACTCCGCGGAAGACAGTTTCCGGGAGTAAAACCCACAAGGAAGCAGAGGACCCTCTGGTGTTCTACGCTGAGACAGAAGGGCGCCTACTCCCGTCTCAGACGCGTCCACCTCGAGGACAAAGGGCAACCCAGGGTTGGGATGCGACAGAATCGGAGCCGACACAAAAGCGGACTTTAGGGCCTCAAAAGCTCGGATGGCCTCGAGCGGCCAGACCTGGGAATTACTGCCCTTCCTGGTCAGATCCGTGAGAGGCTTGGCCAGCATGGAAAAGTCCCTGATGAACTTCCGATAATAATTGGCGAAGCCCAAAAAGCGCTGCAGGGAACGAAGACCACTGGGCTGGGGCCACTGTAAGACAGCCGAAACCTTCTCAGGATCCATGGAGAACCCCTCAGCGGAAATGATGTAACCTAAGAAGGTTACCTGGGATCGGTGAAATTCGCATTTCTCAAGCTTACCGAACAGCTTGTTCTCTCGTAACCGTTGCAACACTCGTCTGACATCCAGAATGTGGGCCTCCATGGATTCAGAATATACCAAGATGTCATCCAAATAGACCACCACACAATGCTGCAACAGGTCACGGAAAACATCGTTGATGAATTCCTGAAAGACTGCGGGCGCATTGCACAACCCAAAGGGCATAACCAAGGATTCATAATGACCGGTCCTGGTGTTAAACGCGGTCTTCCACTCATCGCCCGCCTTGATCCTTACCAGGTTATATGCCGCCCTCAGGTCGAGTTTGGTAAAGACCGTGGCCCCTTTAAGGCGATCGAACAGCTCGGAAATCAAGGGTATCGGGTAAGCGTTCTTGATCGTGATGCGATTGAGACCCCTGTAATCGATGCAAGGCCTCAACTCACCGCCCTTCTTTTTCACAAAGAAAAATCCAGCCCCTGCCGGGGACGAGGATTTGCGAATGTGTCTGCGTGAAAGCGCCTCCCTCACGTACTCCTCCATGGCCTCATTCTCCGCTACCGACAGTGGATAGACTTTGCCACGAGGAGGAACGGCACCAGGTTGTAACTCTATGGCACAATCGTATGGGGGGTGCGGAGGTAGGGCAACCGCGCGCACCTTATCGAATACATCCCGGTACTCCTCGTATTCAGGAGGCAACAGAGAGTCCGAGGAAGTACACAGCAACTTGACAGACCCATGGATGCAACTAGCCCCACACTGCGGTGACCACGAGAGGATCTCGGCCGATCTCCAATCGAAAGTCGGATTATGCTTCTGGAGCAAGGGGTACCCCAAGACCACCGAGTAGTGTGGAGACGAAATAACCTGGAGGCAGACCGACTCTCTGTGAACGGCACCAATGGCTATCCCCACTGGAAGGGTCTCATGAGTCACGTGTGACAACAGAAGGGGTCTGCCGTCTATCGCCTCAAGAGCCAGTGGGGAACCTCGAGCCTGCAGAGGAATGGAATTGGCGGCAGCGAACACACTATCAATGAACAAACCACCAGCACCAGAGTCCACCAACGCCTGGGTCGTCACCGAGCCCCCGACCCAGGAGAGGACAACAGTGATCAGTGGTTTGTCAACACGGGAAACCGGGGACGAGGAGACTCCACCCAAGATCTGCCCCCGACAGGATCTCAGGTACGAGCGTTTCCCGGACGGTTCGGACATGCCAACCGAAAATGCCCACCGAGACCACAGTACATGCATCGACCCTCGCGTCTCCGGAGTACCCTCTCCCCCTCGGACAGACGAGCAAACCCCAGCTGCATGGGTTCACCCCCAGACAAGTCATCCCCAGGAGGCGTGGGAGGAGAGGGAGGCACGGGTGGGACAGCAAACGTAGGCGCCAATCTGTTAGAAGACCTCCGCAGGCTCTCCTTAAAGGAAGGTCTCTCCCTGAGTCTGGTGTCAATCAAAATCAGGAAAGAAATAAGAGACTCGAGCTCCACTGGTAGGTCCTTAGCTGCAACCTCATCCTTCAAGGCATCCGAGAGACCATGAGAGAAAGCAGCGACCAGAGCCTTATTATTCCAGCCCACCTCTGCTGCCAGGGTACGAAACTCAATGGCGTATTCAGCTACGGATCGTGAACCCTGTCTGATGGACATAAGGAGCTTCGCGGCAGAGGCAGCACGAGCCGGCACATCGAATACCTTCCGAAGAGAAGCAACAAAACCGGAAAACTCGGCAACCACCGGATTGTTGTTCTCCCATAAAGGGCTGGCCCAGGCCAAGGCCTTGTCCGAGAGCAGCGAGATCAAGAAGCCCACCTTTGATCTCTCAGTAGGAAAGGCATGTGGCAGCAACTCGAAATAAATGCCCACCTGGTTAAGGAAACCTCGGCACTGAGTTGGCTCTCCCCCAAAGCGCTGTGGAAGAGGGGCAGAACCGGTCATACCCCGAAACACCGCAGGCGCAACAACAGGTGTCGGGGTAGACTCTGGCGCAACAACCGGAGCGGCAGTAGGAGCGACAACCGACCCATCGGCAACGGGAGCGAAATGAGCCGTGCGTTCAAGCAGGGTTTGCAACGCCACAGCGAACCGACCCAACAGGTGATCCTGCTGATCAAGTCTGGCAACCAGCATGGGTAGCGAGGATGGCCCTGTACCGTCAGAACTCATGGCTTGGTCCTAATGTCACGGAACCATGAACCAGACGTACAACAAGAGATAAGTGAAAATAAGAAGGCTTTATTGAAAATAAAGCTGTAAAGCAAAAGTCCAAACGAATGGTGAAACCGAAGCAGAGTCTTTGAGAGGCCAGAGATCAGGAACCAGAAGGGTAGTCAGACGAAGCCAGGAACAGGAACCAGCAGGGTAGTCAGACGAAGCCAGGATCAGGAACCAGCAGGGTAGTCAGACGAAGCCAGGATCAGGAACCAGAAGCAGCAGCAGTCTTAGAAGCATGTGAACACAGGAGGACCAAGCAAGGAACTGAAGCCACAGACCTCCTATATATATGAGCTAGGCATCCAGCTCCTCCCAGAGGGAAGGAGGAGCCGCAGGGTGGAAGGCTACAAGAAACCCAGAAACCAAGATGGCCGCCAGCACATGTCAAACGAAGGAGAACAGCAAGAAGGTAAGACCATGACACTGGGGTGCCAAGTACTGGCAATTTAGGACAAGCATTTTTGTCTTGGGTCCTTATGCGGTTAATAATAAATGTAGCTTCAGTACTTGGAGTGTTACTTTCTTCACTGACAGCACTTTTAACTATTTATTGATCACTTTGCCTTTTTTAGCTGTTTGATTCAAGGTTTCCAAACTCTGCAGTCAGCTTTCAGATGACCTGTTTTCTTGCATACAAAACACTGACGTGTCTCCTTTAAATGAGTTATGCTTGTGACTAGACCCTGGCCTAAATGCTGATTCTGCTCTGGACATTTGACTATTACCGTATTTTTCGCCCCATAAGACGCAGTTTCCCCCCCCCCAAAGGGGGAGGGAAATTCCCTTGTGTCTTATAGGGCGAATACTAATGAAGCGCTTGCATTTTGGAAGGGCTTCATTAGTACTAGGAAGCGGTGAAGGATCTGTACTCACCGCTTCCTGGTCCTGCGCTCGGCTGTCTGCTGTGCAGGGCTGCGCACCATGTGACCTCACTGTGCGCAGCCTTATAGAAACATAGAATGTGTCGGCAGATAAGAACCATTTGGCCCATCTAGTCTGCCCAATATACTGAATACTATGGATAGCCCCCGGCCCTATCTTATATGAAGGATGGCCTTATGCCTATCCCATGCATGCTTAAACCCCTTCACTGTATTTGCAGCTACCACTTCTGCAGGAAGGCTATTCCATGCATCCACTACTCTCTCAGTAAAGTGATACTTCCTTATATTACTTTTAAACCTTTGCCCCTCTAATTTAAAACTGTGTCCTCTTGTGGTAGTTTTTCTTCTTTTAAATATGCTCTCTTCCTTTACCGAGTTGATTCCCTTTATGTATTTAAAAGTTTCTATCATATCCCCTCTGTCTCTTCTTTCTTCCAAGCTATACATATTAAGGTCCTTTAACCTTTCCTGGTAAGTTTTATCCTGCAATCCATGTACTAGTTTAGTAGCTCTTCTCTGAACTCTCTCTAGAGTATCTATATCCTTCTGGAGATATGGCCTCCAGTACTGCGCACAATACTCCAAGTGAGGTCTCACCAGTGTTCTGTACAGCGGCATAAGCACTTCACTCTTTCTACTGCTTATACCTCTCCCTATACATCCAAGCATTCTGCTGGCATTTCGTGCTGCTCTATTACATTGTCTTCCCACCTTTAAGTCTTCTGAAATAATTACTCCTAAATCCCTTTCCTCAGATACTGAGGTCAGGACTGTGTCAAATATTCTATATTCTGCCCTTGGGTTTTTACGCCCCAGGTGCATTATCTTGCACTTATCCACATTAAATTTCAGTTTCCAGAGTTCTGACCATTCTTCTAGTTTTCCTAAATCCTTTTCCATTTGGCGTTTCCCTCCAGGAACATCAACCCTGTTACATATCTTTGTGTCATCAGCAAAAAGACAAACCTTACCAGCGAGGCCTTTTGCAATATCACTTATGAAGATATTAAACAAAATCGGTCCCAGTACAGATCCCTGTGGAACCCCACTGGTAACATTACCTTGTTTTGAATGTTCTCCATTGACTACAACCCTCTGTTGTCTGTCACTCAGCCACTGCCTAATCCACTCAACAATATGGGAGTCCATGCTCAATGACTGCAGTTTATTGATAAGTCTTCTATGTGGGACAGTGTCAAAAGCCTTACTAAAATCTAGATATGCGATGTCTACTGCACCTCCACCGTCTATTATTTTATTCACCCAGTCAAAAAAATCTATAAGATTTGTTTGACATGATCTCCCTGAAGTAAACCCATGTTGTTTTTCATCTTGCAATCCATGGGATTTTAGATGTTCCACAATCCTATCCTTTAATAGGGTTTCCATTAATTTGCCTACTATTGATGTCAGACTCACTGGTCTATAGTTGCTCGATTCCTCCCTACTACCTTTCTTGTGAATGGGCACGACATTTGCCAATTTCCAATCTTCCGGGACGACTCCTGTTACTAATGATTGGTTAAATAAATCTGTTAACGGTTTTGCCAGCTCACCACTAAGCTCTTTTAATAATTTTGGGTGTATCTCATCAGGCCCCTGTGACTTATCTGTCTTCACCTTAGACAGCAAACTTAGAACATCTTCCTCTGTAAAGATACATGCATCAAACGATTTAATAGTCATTCTTTCTAGTGGAGGTCCTTCTCCTTTTTCTTTTGTAAAAACTGAACAGAAGTATTCATTAAGGCAGTCGGCTAGCCCTTTATTCTCTTCTACATACCTTCCGTCCTTTGTTTTTAATTTAGTTATTCCTTGTTTTAATTTCCTTTTTTCATTTATATATCTGAAGAATGTCTTATCCCCTTTTTTCATAGACTGAGCTAGTTTTTCTTCTGCCTGCGCTTTAGAAGTTCTTATAACTTGCTTGGCCTCTCTCTGCCTAATCTTGTAGATTTCCTTATCTTCATTGCTCTGGGTTTTTTTATAATTACAAAATGCTAGCTTTTTATTTTTAATGATTTGGGCCACTTCTGCTGAGTACCACATTGGTCTCCTCCTTTTTTTGCTTTTACTGACAAGTCTAATGCAATTTTCTGTTGCCTTCAATAATGCACCTTTTAAGTAGTCCCATTTCTCCTGGACTCCATGTAATCCGTTCCAGTCTGATAAGGACTCATTTATGACTAATTTCATTTTTTAAAAGTCTGTTTTTCTAAAATCTAAAACTTTTGTTTTTGTGTGGTGGGACTCTTTCACAGTTCTTATATTAAACCACACTGACTGGTGATCACTAGATCCCAAGGTTTCGCCTACAATGACATCATATACCGAATCCCCGTTTGTGAATACCAAATCCAAAATGGCCTCCCTCCGGGTTGGCTCCTCAACCACTTGTTGTAGAGATAACCCCAGTAGGGAATTTAGAATATCTGTACTCCTGGTAGAACTTGCTATTTTGGTTTTCCAGTTTATATCTGGAAGATTGAAATCTCCCATAATGATAACTTCTCCTTTCATTGTCATTTTAGCTATTTCTTCAACTAGTAGATCATCTAGTTCTTTAACTTGACCAGGTGGTCTATATATCACACCTACACGAGTTACTGCATGGTTAGCAAACTGCAACGTAACCCAAACTGACTCTATGTTGGCCTCACCAACTTGTATTAGGTTAGATTTAATGCTATCTTTCACATACAGGGCCACTCCTCCTCCTTTCTTGCCTTCTCTGTCTCTTCTGTATAAAGAGTACCCTGGTATGGTTATGTCCCAGTCATTTCTTTCATTAAACCATGTCTCCGTAACAGCCACTAAATCTACATTCTCAGATGCCATTATTGACCCAAGTTCATTGATTTTTTTACCGAAACTGCGAGCATTTGTAGACAGGACTCTGAGCTTATCATTTCTTAACCTCAGTGCTTCTGGCCTGTTCTGGCATTGTTTCGGGGGGCAATTGGACTCTTTTATTTTCACTCTTTTGCCCCTCCTTCCTAGTTTAAATACTCTTTCGCAAATTCTTGGAGTTGTTCACTAAGTACATTTGTTCCTTTGAGAGAAAGATGCAAACCATCTTTTTTGTACAGTTCCTTTCTATTCCAAGTAGAGCTATCATGAGAAACAAAGCCAAATCCTTGCTCTTGACACCATTTACCAAGCCATATGTTGAACTCCTTTATGCGCCTCTGCCTATCATTCTGAACATTATGCACAGGCAGAACTTCAGAAAATGAAATGGTGGATGCAAAATCCTGTACGTCATTACCAAGTGTGATAAAAGATTTTTTCACCTCTGACACTTCATTGCAAGCCAGGTCATTTGTCCCTAGATGGACAAGAACATCCACGTCCCCTTCCAGCTTTGCTTGCTTAACAATATTAATAATACGTCTTCTATCTCTTCTAGCAGTAGCCCCAGGGAGACATCTCACAAAACCATTTTCTTTAAGCTCCACACTTCTTATGATTGAATCACCCAGCAACAGCTGCATCCTTTGAGACTTCACTTTATCTTTTTTGTTGCATACATTAGACATAGGAGTCGATGGTTTCTCACCCTCTGTGCTTGAGTCCATATCCATGTTGTCCTTACATTCTGAGAGTGCTGCAAATGAATTATGGAGAACCACCGACTGTGGGACATGTCTTCTATCCACCACTCTAAGACTTCCAGAACCTACATTAACCCATCTGCCATTTCTGGGGGTCCTCTGTGGCAGTGACATTGCAGCAGTCCTAGCTGGAGTTTGTTTAACAGATAATTTAAATATTTCAGCTTTCAAAAATGCAATTTCCTGCTGCAGTAAGGAGAACTGTCTACAGATCTGACAGCATCCGAATCTCCAAAGAGTGGAACATGAAATAAATGCACAACAATTCCTGCACTGAACCAAGTCTGCCATTTTAAAGAGGAGAAAAAAATAAAAAAATAAAAAAATAAATTTGTAACTTTAAATCAAACAAATCTTACCTTTTTTTTTTTTGTATTGTTTCCACCTTCCAGCCTACCTCCTGACTATCTCCTGCAATATCTCTTTACTAGTACTTAATGTAGTACTTGAAGCTAGTACTTTCAGCTAATGAATTAGGCCAGCTAATGAGTCTGTCTCTATATATACACACACTCCTTCCCAAACTCCTCCCCCAGCAACAAATGTAACACCTTAGTGAGCTAGGCTCATTAGCAAACTGGGGGGCGGAACTGAGGCACTGGGGGTCTGATCTGAGGTTTGATTAAGATTGGGGGTCTGATTGGGACTGTAAGCTGAGGTCTGATTAACATTGGGGGTCTGATTGCTGGTCTGACCTGAGGTGTAATGGAAAATATTTTTTTTTATTATCCTCCTCTAAAACCTAGATGCGTCTTATAGGGCGAAAAATACGGTATTTTAATTTTCAGATTTTCTCCTGAACTCATCTACATGCTTTCCTTTAACATACTCCAGAGTGAGCTCATTATCTGGACGTGCATCGAGTGTGGTCACAAGTGTGTCACAGCTTTATGGAAGATTGCTGAGTAACAGTGCAGCCACATGAAAGTCTTTTTTTTTCTCCAATACCTTGTAGACGCTCTATAATTTCTAAGTTATTTCTTATGTAGTCCTGCATATTCTGGCTTAGCTTAGACTGGTTCTATCATTAAATAGAGCTTGTTGCTGAGATTCATTCTTTCATGCACTTTCTGTGGCTCCTCTCACATCTCTTTTGCAGTTTCACATTTACATACTGTATGTGTACAATCTGATCATCATTAGTGTTGGGCGCGAATATTCGAATTGCGAATTTTAATCGCGAATATCGCCACTTTGAGAATTTGCGAATATTTAGGATAAAGTGCTATATATTTGTATTCTCGAATATTCTAGATTTTTTTTTTCATCAGTAACCTCCCTTCTTGCTTGTGGGCCAATGAGAAGGCTGCAATGTCTTTGTCTGAGCTTAGCAACATCCCTAGCAACCAATAGGAAAGTTGCCTACCACTTACTATTTAAGAACCTCCCCAGCAGCCATTTTCTGTAGTTTTATGCAGTTCTGAGAGAGACAGCAGTGTCATTGCTGTGCTCTGTGCTTTACTGTTTAATTACATTAGATAGTTAGTTAGCTTATATATATAATACAGATAGTTAGTGGGAGATAGTCAGTGTAGGTTAGCTAGTGATATAGTGTAGCTGATAGGTTCCAGTGCCGGGTGTTAGGTAGTGTGACAATACTTAGTGCACCAATCAGTAATATGTAGTCAGACCTGCTAAAATGTGAAGTTGCACGTATTGCGCAAAAATATGCGCATCATTAATTGCCGATTTGCGCAATCGCGAATATATTGGAGCACTCTATCTGCATATAAAGCTATTGTAATGTTCTGCCGTTCCAACCATTTTCTCCAGTCTCAGGAAACTTCTAGCAGCTTGAAAAATGTAGCAACAGTGACCCACGACTGTATTGCGCGCGCAATACGCGCATATTACATTGATTTTCCAGGATTGGTAGTTCTGGTTAGTCAGGACTGGCACTGTGAATTTCACTGAGCTGTTGCTGGTGGCCATCTTTGCTTTTCTTTGCTCACTGTTGTCCTTCTACATGCTCTATGCTTCTTTGTGCTCCTGGGCCCATATCCTGTTGGCAGCGGATTAATCAGGTCTCTATCAAGTGTAGCACCATGAACACCAGGGTTTTATTCAGAAATAACAGCAAAACATATGAATATAACTTTCAGTAAGATCAGAATCTCAGCACATCTGCTTCTGACTTTCTTCTCTCTCAGCTCTCTCTCTCTCTCTGTACATATGCAGCAAGTCTCCGCCCCTTCCTGCCTTTTCTTTTTAGCAGTGCTTTATTAACAACATAACACTGTGTCTGGAAACAGGAAATAACATAATGTAGTTATTATTCCAACACTAAGCTTTGCTTAAAACACAGCTTTCTGGATTCTATTAACTCGCCCAGCTGAGGACTCTGAATGAAATATATTATCACACACTGTTACAACACTGAATTACACAGTGTACAGAGTTCTAATTCTCAGTACTTTACAGCTTCTTCAAACAGAAGTATCAGACCCCGACAATCTGATATTGACCACTTGACCAATCAGACTAGTTGGCGGTAGCAGTGGTATTAGGCTGCTTCTGTCTTTTTTCCTAAGTATCTAACCATCTCTGTCAGCTGACCGTCTCATATTTAACTGAAGAGGAATCATTCAAGCATCTTGGCCTCAATGCAAAATTTGTAACAGATACCACCACCTACCATTCATAATACTGGTGTTTAATGTGGCGAAGACAGTGTAAAGGAAATCCAGCTGACACTGGAGGCATATTCTGCATGCATCCAGCATGGCAGCCCCAGTAGATCTGAGCCTGTCTTGATGTACATTGATAAGCTTGTTTTGAGCTGAAATATGTCGTGCTGTGCCTTTGTTGAAATCAGTCTTTGTACATATTGCAAGCAACATGTGAGTCCCCGTTGCTTCTTCCATTGTGCAGCAGGGAGGACTATGGGTCCTATCTTCACTGCTACTGTATCTCCACTCTCCTAATAGCTATATACCCTGTTTGACCAAGTGATTGCTTGTGAAGCCAGTTTATTCCTGCACCCTATATTTATACAGTGAAGAATACAAGTCAAGGGCAACTCATGTCCCCGAGGGGTTAATATATTTTAGCTATAAGTCTCTATTGGGTGTTGTAAGACAATAAAAAAGTAGTGAGACTCCAAAATCATCTAGATATCTACAAATTTTTCTGTGAAACCAAGCAGTCTACATGGGCGGATTGGCCATAGACACTACAGGGAAATTTCCCGGTGGGAGAATGCCCTGGGGGCCACTTAATCCCTCCTATTGGCTGGCGGCAAGTTACATAAAAATCTAAGGCTCTCAGCATTAATTAATGTAGGAACATCAGGCACTGATGCACCTCCAGCGGCCGCAGGTGCCCCCCTGAATTAAATGATATTGCTGCCTCAGGATGATGATATAGCTTCATACTGTGGGGCAGGCAGCAGTATTTTTTGCTGCACTGTGGTATTTGGTTCTGCTGGGGAGGAATTTTGTTCTGCACTATATTATTACTGGCCCCACCTACTTCTTTTGTCTTGACTATGGACCTGCCTACAACATGGGGCCACTTTTCATTTTTTTCCAGGGCCACTTTTAGTTCCCAGTCTGCCCGTGGCTGTCTACATGTCAGAAAATGTTCAAAAGTACCACAAGGAGTCTTCTAACGCATTACAAAGGGACAAGAAATCTCCATTGATATCAATATGGTTGAGTTATTTTTCTAATGTCTCCCATTTGCTTGTCCTTGTGATTTATCCAAATCGTTAAATATTAGCCTGACATACCTACTCATCAGGTTCCATTGTACAGAGTTTCTTGTTTCCACTCCGATTTTTGCTTAAACTGCACCCGAGTAAGTACATTATAAATATAACAGAATAATGAACTCCTAACAGAATCAGAATAATCCAAGATATATGCTGAAAAGTGTAGTTATGAAATGAGAGTAATTAAACCAGGCAATGAGCATGCAGAAATATGCTGTATATTGCTGAGTAGCCAAGTTACTTTACTGTAAGAAAATATTGCTGATAGCAGATTACACTTTGTGAGACATTATTTCTCCATAGTGTAATTTGTCCCAAAGTCATTAAAACAGGAAACCGTGTAAATGATCAAATATATAATGTCAGTAAATAATTATTAGAATAATTATTTGTGGTTGCAGTGATACAAGAATATTAAAATAAACACAAGTCTGGTGAAAAGGCAAATTAATTAAAGTGGTAACATAGTAACATAGTACATAAGGCCAAAAAAAGACATTTGTCCATCCAGTTCGGCCTGTGATCCTGCAAGTTGATCCAGAGAAAGGCAAAAAAAACCCTGTGAGGTAGAAGCCAATTTTCCCCACTTTAGGGGAATAAAAAATTCCTTCCCGACTCCAATCAGGCAATCAGAATAACTCCCTGGATCAACGATCCCTCTCTAGTAGCTATAACCTGTAATATTATTACACTCCAGAAATACATCCAGGCCCCTCTTGAATTCCTTTATTGTACTCACCATCACCACCTCCTCAGGAAGAGAGTTCCATAGTCTCACTGCTCTTACCGTAAAGACTCCTCTTCTATGTTTGTGTACAAACCTTCTTTCCTCCAGACGCAGAGGATGTCCCCTCGTCACAGTCACAGTCCTGGGGATAAATAGATGATGGGATAGATCTCTGTACTGACCCCTGATATATTTATACATAGTAATTAGATCTCCCCTCAGTCGTTTCTAAAGTGAATAACCCTAATTTTGATAATCTTTCAGGGTACTGTAGTTGCCCCATTCCAGTTATTACTTTAGTTGCCCTCCTCTGGACCTTCTCCAGCTCTGCTATGTCTGCCTTGTTTACAGGAGCCCAGAACTGTACACAGTACTCCATGTGTGGTCTGACTAGCGATTTGTAAAGTGGTAGGACTATATTCTTATCTCGGGCATCTATGCCCCTTCTGATGCAACCCATTATCTTATTGGCCTTGGCAGCAGCTGCCTGACACTGGTTTTTGCAGCTTAGTTTGCTGTTTATTAAAATTCCCAGATCCTTTTCCATGTCAGTGTTACCGAGTGTTTTACCATTTAGTATGTACGGGTGACTTGCATTATTCCTTCCCATGTGCATAACTTTACATTTGTCAGTGTTAAACCTCATCTGCTACTTATCTGCCCAAGCATCCAATCTATCCAGATCCCTCTGTAGTAGTATACTGTTCTCTTCAGTGTAAATTACTTTACACAGTTTAGTGTCATCTGCGAAAACTTTACTGATGCTTTACTATGCAAGCCTTCTACAAGATCATTAATAAATACAGTGGGATGCGAAAGTTTGGGCAACCTTGTAAATCGTCAAGATTTTCCTGTATAAATCGTTGGTTGTTACGGTAAAAAATTTCAGTTAAATATATCATATAGGATACACACACAGTGATATTTGAGAAGTGAAATGAAGTTTATTGGATTTACAGAAAGTGTGCTATAGTTGTTTAAACAAAATTAGGCAGGTGCCTAAATTTGGGCACCACAAAAAAGAAATGAAATCAATATTTAGTAGATCCTCCTTTTGCAGAAATTACAGCCTCTAAACGCTTCCTGTAGGTTCCAATGAGAAAGGTTTTGGAATCAATAAAATGACAACAGTGCCCAAATTTATGCACCTGCCTAATTTTGTTTAAACAATTATAGCACACTTTCTGTAAATCCAATAAACTTCATTTCACGTCTCAAATATCACTGTGTGTCTCCTATAGGATATATTTAACTGACATTTATTATCGTAACAACCAACGATTTATACAGGAAAATCATGACGATTAACAAGGTTGCCCAAACTTTCGCATCCCACTGTATATTGATATACTACATCCATTGATTCGCCGCTGTCAAGTCTAGAACTTACCTCCTCATAGAAACTGATTAAATTAGTTTGGCATGACTGATCCCTCACGAAGCCATGCTGATATGGCGTTATTTGCTTATTTCCGTTGAGATGCTCTAAGATAGCATCTCTCAGAAAATCTTCAAACAGTTTACCCACAACAGATGTTAAACTTACCGGCCTATAGTTTCCAGGCTCTGTTTTTGGACCCTTTTTGAATATTGGCACCACATTTGCCATGCGCCAATCCTGTGGGACATTCCCTGTCAGTATAGAGTCCGCAAATATTAGAAATAAGGGTCTGGCTATGACATTATTTAATTCCCTTAGGATACGGGGGTGTATGCCATCCGATCCTGGCGATCTGTCTATTTTAATCTTTTTAAGTCACTGATGTACTTCTTCCTGGGTCAGACAGGACACTTTTAATGGGGAATTTTTTTTTACATTCTGCATGTCATCTGACAGTTTATTTTCCTCACTGAATACATTGGAGAAAAAAAATATTTAACAGTTTTGCTTTCTCCTCATCGCTCTCTGCGACTCCCCCCTCATTACTCTTTAAAGGGCCGACACCTTCAGATTTATACTTTTTAACATTTATATAATTGAAGAACATTTTAGGGTTAGTTTTACTCTCTTTGGCAATTAATCTCTCGGTCTCTAGTTTGGCCGCTTTTATTTGTTTTTTACATGTTCTATTTTTTTCCTTATAGTTTTTCAGTGCTTCCGTGTTTCACTCCTGTTTTAGTGATTTATATGCTTTCTTTTTGTCATTTATTGCTTTCTTTACAGTTCTATTTATCCACATTGGTTTCTTTTTGTTCCTTAACCTTTTATTCCCATACGGTATGTACCTCTCACAATGAGATTTTAGGATGTTTTTAAAGATATCCCATTTTGTGGCTGTATTTTTATTTTTGAGGACTTTGTCCCAGTTAGTTAGGCCTATGGCCTCTCTTAGTTGGCTAAATTTAGCTTTTTAGAAGTTTGGTATATCCATCTTATTAAGCTGTGTAGTGGACAGAGCTGGTTACTGCAGCACTGCTCCCGTTTACTTCAGTGGGAATAGTGCCGTAGTAACCAGTTCCTTCCACTACACAAATAAAGGAGCTGTGAAGTTCCTGTGCCACTTCCAGTGCTATAGCAACTGCAGAAAAGCTGATCAGAAGGGCTGCAGGACGTTGGACCCTGCCAATCAGACATTGATGGCCTATCTTCAAGCTAACTATGGCCACTCTTGCACAGAACCATCAAAAAATCTCGAGATGGTGTAGCACTGTACCGGCCACAATGTCCCACTCCCAGGACTCTCCCAGTCCACAATACACCTCAACGACAGACAACATTTTGTTTTCGTATGTATTTTCAATTCATTACCATAATATACCCTTCAATCCATAACTTACATACATCGTAAAACCAATATTCCAAAGTAGTCCGTCAAAAGTGCATAGACGAAAAAGTACTGTGCTTTTGCCATATACTTAACAGCTCAGATAGTCCATCCTTGAGCACGAGTCCACATGAAAAGTAGAAAGTCAGCATGCCAAGATGCTTGACAGGGATGTTTCGGGGGGACATGCCCCCGTTCTCATGGCTGAGGCAAGTAATCAGATAAAACTTTGCTTGACTGCACGAGAGGCCTTGGTTGGAGTACTATTTTTTCTTATGGGGGATGCCAAGTATGCATGAGGAGTATTGTAACCCAGTCAATGCTCCTCTTGGTTTCTAGGAAAAATATATGTGTCACAGTCGTTACCTTTGACTGTGACCTTCCGTTCTTGCTCATTCGGCGCTCCTCGCTGAAGTTCTGTTCCTGTGTGTTATTTGTGGTTCTGTATGGGTTAACTCCCCTGTATTCCTATTAGGAGTTAATCCTCTGTCTGCTCCATGGGTGTGGTCTCTCTGCTGCACCCATGGAACCTGTATATAAGGCTGAGGTTTCCTCAGTTCTGGGTCAGCTCTCCTGGTGTGTGTTGTCTGTCCTGCTCCTGGTTTGTACTCTCTCCCATGCTGCTGACCCATGGGATCTGTGTCTGTCTGTCTGTGCTCTGTGAGTTTCCCTACTTGTTCATTTGCGTCCTTTTTCCTGTCTTTCTGTTCTGCCAGTTATGTTTTAGTTACTTTGTGTTTATTCTGATGTCTGTGTTCAGCAAGCCTTTGCAGCAGAGTGGCATGACAAGGCCATGCAGTTTACTACTGGTGGAGCAAGTCCTTCTCTGCTCATTGCCACTCCTGCTCCCTTGCGTGAACTCCTGTTTGTATTATTATTTGCCCTGTTTTGTATTTACCTGTCTGTTATGTTTGCCTATGTGCCGTCGGTACCTTCTGGTACCTGTTGTCCATTCGCTCCTGCTGTCACTGTCTAGGTCACGCTCCAGAGTGGACCCTGGCAACTTCCTGTGGCTAAGTCTAACCCTACCATCTAGGGCTCTAGTGAAAACCAGGAGTTGCTTAGTTACGCCCCTCTGGAGTATTACTAGACAGTGGCGCAGTGGGGGTTTTCTCCCACTGTGCTGACGGTACATAGAGCTCATGTTTTATCTGTGCTGCTTTCCATGTTTCTGTTTGTGCAATAAACTCTTATGTGTCTGTACCTGATTTCCGTTTATTGCTTGACAACGCGGTGGTCTCTCCTGGGACCTCCAACTCGTGACAATATGAAAATGAGCTCATATAATATATTACATCTGCTGACATCAGATAGGCTAACCCATCCCAGAAACTCAGAAGGGCATTGCCTGGCCTACAATACTCTGCACACATATTACTCATACTAGGCGCTCTCCATACTGAGAAAGACAACGCATATATTGCTGAGAAACACACAGTAGCATACTAGGCTCTCTCACTCTATCTCTAATTTTAGTTTGGGTAGAATCGATTAATGTCCAAATTTTTTGAAAAACTCATTGAACCTGAAATGAACCAAATCTTAAAAGGTTTGCTCATTTCTACTAGTGCCATTAAAAAAATACAACTTGTCAGGCGAAAAATAAGCTTTATATTAAAAGTTATGGATCTCGGAATGCGGAAAGACACAAACAAAAATGCAAAAATTTTAATTTTCTGTGTCCTCAAGGGGCTAAAGATTTCCTGCTGTTTTGATTCTACAGCCACTTTGCAGATTATGTGTCTCCATGGTAACAGCCAAAAAACCTCTGTCTAGTGGCTAGCCTGATCCTGCAGTCCTATTCCCTTCTATCTGTCCTCTACTTCTGGCTTCTCCACTAAGTGTACATTAGTACAAAGTAGTACAAATGGAAGAAAGTGTAAGATGGCAGGATTACACCCCACAGAATGTATTAGCATGGAGAGGCATAGTCTGCAAAAGAGCTGGAGAATCAAAAAGCCTCATGCATATGACCATGTCCATATTGTGGCTCGCAAACCACGGATCCACAAAACACGGATACCTTTTGTGTGCAATCTGCTCACTTCCATTACTAGAAATGATAATTCTTTTTTGCAATATGGACAAGAATAGCACATTGTATAATTTGCGGAATGGACATATGGATGCGGACAGCACACAGATGACATCAGTGTCTGGTTTTTATTTTATTTTTTATTTTTTATGTACCACTGAAATGAACAGGACCATGTGCTATCAGTGGGAAAAAATGCGGATTGGACACGGATCCAATAAATCAGTGTCAGTGTCAATAAATCAGTGTATGAGTCCATAAGCCTGTGTGTCATAAAGTATATGGGCCAGATTTATCATTACACTTACATCTTACTCCACTATTACATGTCCAAAGTCACTTTTGGCTAAGTCAGATTTATTAATGGTCCTTTAATTCTGTGATAAATGTGGTTTGACGGTAGCAGTTTATCCTTCAGTAAGCGGCTTTACAAAAGTCGCATGTCTTTACGAAAAAGTCACATGTTCTATTAAAAAGTCGCATAAGATAAGCATGGTCAACACTGGAGTGAAATTGCGAAATTTTTGGCGACTTTTTAAATCGTCGCAATAGTAAGTCTATCTAGAGATTAATTTACATACTGTAAGAAAACATACCCACTTTCAGAAAACTGGCGAGCATAGCTCAGAGCCAACAAAAGTCTCAAATCTTTGCGCAGTTTTAGCGATTGCGCAAAAATTTGAGACTTTTTCACTCCATTATTTTGACTTGAGCTAATGATAAATCTGGCCCTATGTGTCTGTAAGTAAATGTGACAGTCAGTGGATCAGTGTGTATGCCACTCAGGGATACCTTAAAGCTAGAGGTATATGGTTTACCTCTGGAAAATATCTTGCTCTGGCATTAAAGACTAAAGACGTCTATTAAATAAGCTAAGGGAGCAGAGGACACAGACTCATCACTTTGGAGAAAGACACCATGGAACTAGCATCTGTACTGGCCAGCAGAAGGTGGATGCTCCAGAGGCCAGAGCATAGGTAAGAATTAGTAAGAAGCAGGGGCGTTGCTAGGGTCTGAAAACATCCGGGGCACAAGCCCACTGTGTTGAAATTGCACATTAAAGGCATGCTTAAAGGGGTGTTCTGGTTTACGCAAATGAAGTGCAGTACTGCAGACTGCAGTCATTATATAATACAACATTCGGTAACTTTCCAATATCTGTTATGTTTCATTTCCTCACCACTGCAGAAATCTTTGCTTGGGCCCTTTAATATTGATGGGAGTGGACCTTGGGCAACTCATGCCTGCGCAGCCCGCAAGTAGCAGATCAGCTGACGAAGTACAAGGGGGGTGGGGGGATGATCTGTGGTGGGTTGCCCAGGTCCAATCAATATTAAAGGGCCCTGGAATAGCTAAATAAAAAAAATAATGCTACCAGGCCAGCATGACATTTGGGGCACTGGACAAAACATCCAGGGCTCAAACCCCGAATGTTTTGACCTAACGACGCCCCTGGTAAGAAGCTTGTAATTATGATGGAACTGTTTACAATTAATTACTTTTGCATTAAAATCTTTGTCATACTGGTCTATAACGCCTCACAATAAACCAGAAGAAAAAAATTTGCTTCGGTCAATGAAGATCTGCTTGACCTCTTTGCTTTCAACACTTGAGCATAGCTGAGAATAAGTAGGAAAAACCATTTCTAAGCATAGATGGAGTGACAGATGGAAGCCATTTGAAATGCAGTACATGAAAAATGTAAAAGACTGAGTTAAAAGGTCATGGCCCCATGATTTTGAAAGGTCCAAGGAAAACATGGATCCAGCTTCATGGAAGAAGGCTTTCATCGGATGCAAGATGAAACAACTCTCTTTTCATCCCCTAGAGCAGGTATGGCCAACTCCCAGCATGGCCAGTCTGCCTACAGCTATCAGCCTACAGCAAGGCATGGTGGGAGTTGTAGTTTTACAACAGCTGGAGAGCCGCAGGTTGGCCAGCCCTGCTCTAGAGTATTAGTGACTTCTTTTGTTCTAATCAGAAGCATCAGGAATATCATTTTGTCATTTTACACTGCAAGACCAAGTGATGGTGTAGTCAGTCCTCAGTGGCCTGAAACCTGTGGATCTCCAAAGCGTACTACTGAAAGATGATAAAACATTGCTCTATATGAATATGTTAGTAATGTACCATTTTGTAGCTGGGAAGTAACTAAAGAGTGCTGGGTCCCATTCCAAATCTTTAGATGTCAATCCCCCATCAGATCCCAGCCTTGATCCTTAAATCAGACCCTGGATCAGAAAAAAAAGAGAAAAACAAAACAAAACTGTGGACCCTGGCCACCGAAATATGAATCAGACCAGGCAACCACTCTAGCGTCAATTATCGACTGAAACATTGGGGGAGGTGAACATATACCCCCCTCCCCCAATATTGCCCCTGAGATTCCTCCTATTGCTACAACACGTAAGTGAAGAACTCAGACAACCCCCAAACAACTGCTCATCCTAACCTATAACAGAGGGCGGGTGAGCAAATACTTTTCTGCTCTGCCACCACACATGAATGCTTTTTCTGCCTTTTACATGCCCTCTATATACCCCCTTTTACCCCAAACCATGTGCACTTTATATCCCTCCTTTAACCCTATCCTATCAGAGTCTCATGCTAATCATCCTCCCCTTGTCATGTGCACCTTTTACGTTCTCTTGCAGTACACTCCAGGGGCTTAGGCAAGTTTTGCACTAGCGTTTACCAACAGGCTGTTCTGGCAGGGAGAAGCCTGCCGAAGATGTCTGGCTCTGGCACTGACAGAAGCCACCACATCGCCGTCTTGATCCACTGACTATAATGGGGACCGGCGGAGATCTGGCCGGAACCTGGCAAATATGCCATGAATTGGCCAGACGAAAACTGCTGCTCATAAGAAAAAGAAAATCGTAAATTGAAGGGATTAGAATTGAAATATTCATGTATAGCATGTAGAGAATTTTCAGAAAGGGACACCACTAGCAGCAAGTCGTTTATATAACAACCATACCAAATCATGGCTTTGGCAAAAGGATTTTCAGACGAAAATATAAATTTGTGTTCTGAGAAGGCCATGCATATTATAGCAATTGATGGGGAAAACTTTTCCTCCTCGAAGCACCAGTGATCTGAAGAAAGAATTATCAAACATGAAATAATTATGTTTCAACAAATAATAAATAACAACATAAAAGTTCCTTCAGATCACTGGTGTATGGGCTATAAACATCAAGGAACCAAGAGAGTGCTGTAATGGCCAGATCATGTGTGATAACAGTATAGAGGGATTGAATGTCCGCCCTAACCCACATATAATCCTATTGCCACTGTAAAGCTGTAAGTTGATATAGAACATGCTTTGTGTCCTGAATGTAACCTGGTAATTTACCCAGCAGTGGTTGCAACAAACTATTAGCCCAAGAACACAAATTTTCTTTCAAGCAACCTATACCGGCTACAATAGGCCTTAATGCCGGCGAAAAGCTAGGTTTGTGAATCTTGGGCAGAGAATCAAATACTGCAACCACTGGGTGATGTACAAGGATGAATTCAGCTTGTCTATCCAAAATGATACCCAAATTAACCCACTGTTGGACAACGTCTTTAATATAAACCGAAAATTCACTGATTGGGTCACTTGGCAGGCGGACACTTGTAAGGGAATCAGACAACATGGTGAAACTGAGTTGCCGATAAAGACCTGCATCAAGAAGGACCACGGGGTTCCTCCTTGTCCGGCTGGCGAATGACCAAACTGAGGAATTGTCTGAGTTGATGAATGGCTATTCTTTCAGAACGGGTAAAATTATTGGGATCAAAACTCACTTTATCCCTACTTCTGCTCATATAATGACGTACTGTAAGATACCGTTCAATGAGTTCTTGGAATCTGTCTACAACAGATCTAGAATGAACAGGATAGAAGTAAGGATTAAAGGTACAAAAAGCTGTAGAAGTGTGAACAGTGCCTACAGCAGGCCGTTCAGACTCCAAGTGACATAGTTCAGACATAGCTAATTGTTCTTTAAAGTCCAAAAGAGAAAACATATCAGGAAAATCATAACTCAACACATTATGCGAAACATTCTGAGAAGCAGGTACATCAATATCAGGATTACTGCAGAGAAAATGTTTCCGTACTCTGATATTCCACAGAAATGTATTAATGTCCATCAAAGTCCTATACAAATCACAATGGACAGTTGGGCTAAAAGAAAACCCCTTGGATAATAGTGACAGTTGAGCTTCAGAAATTATTTTCACCAATATGTTACTCACTTGTCCCGGCTCCTGCTGCGATGCTGACTGGGATAACAGTGACGACCTTAGTTTTTTTATGTAGACTTCGGAGGAACATGGGGAGTAGATGTAATACCAGCTGACTCAACAGTATGGGTAGATATTGAGGTTTGCCAAACAGGGTCTGACGAGTCCATGTCATTGGAGCTGAAATTAACCCTTGATTTACAAATGTTCAGGTTTAAGGTACATATTTGTATGGCACTGGTATGGCCGCCATGTTGCTGACATTATTATCAGGCACTTTGGTTAACACCTTGGGGACATTGTGGCTCTTATAGGTGATGATTGCTAACATTCTTATAGGTACGCAATAAAGACATTGTAGCTGATACTGTTATGCAGGAAAAGAGGCTGGTATTTGTTGTTATTTTATCAGGTTGCTACCAAATGTTCTTTTTCTTCCTCTTGGGATATTTTGTGCATAAAATTAGGGGTTTCCTAAGTTCAATTAGAACCTCTTAAGCAGCAGTCAATGTGATAAATCTGACAAAATAATATAAGAATTCATACTCACCACCTCTCTCCCCTGCAGCTTCTAGCATTGCACTTGGTCCTCCCCAACCAGTGTTTGTTTTCCTGGGTGCATTGGTGATGTCCCATGCACACCATGTCACCACTGCAGCTCAACACTAGCCTCAGCAGTCACATTCTGCACCCTGCCGAGGCCAGTCATTGGCTGCACAGTGAGCTTGTGTGTATGGGACATTACCGCTGCATTCACGAAGATGACGTCAGTGCTGGCAGGACTGGAGCATGATGGAAGCGGCAAGGGAGAAAATGGTAAGTATGACTTCTTTCATTAATTTAGACCATTCACTATTGCTTAAAAAAAAAATTCTCTAACTTGGACAATAGTGATGAGCGGGAGGTGCCATATTCTATTTCGCGAATATTCGATTGAATATTCGTCTTATATTCATCGAAATCGAATATTCATCATTATTATATTTATCGCAAATAATATGCGCTTTAATTATTCGCGTATTTCGATATATCTTTTTTTTACTGTATAAGGCAACTTTCCTATTAGTTGGCTATGGCTATTGGCTAATATGTGTATTTTACGAATATTCGCTATATTGCTATATATTCTTGTTTTAGAATATGACGAATATTCTAAAAAACAAAGTTATAGCAATATAGAGAATATTTGTAAAATACACAAATAGACTGTAATTTAGCTAATATAGTGCTATAATCTTTTTTTATAGTCAAATTTTTTGGTCTCTTTTGAACTTCAGATTTTGAAAAAATGTACACTATTAAAAAAATATATAATAGCACTATATTAGCTAAATTGCAGTCTATATGTGTATTTTACGAATATTCGCTACATTGCTATAATTTTGTTTTTTAGAATATGACGAATATTCTAAAAAACGAAGTTATAGCAATATAGCGAATATATTTGTTATTTAGAACTGTTGTTACTGTTATGTACTGTTATTCCACTTTGGCATACTCCTCCCCGACAAGCATCCCCGTCACCATGGGAACGCCTGTGGGTTAGAATATACCATCGGATCTGAGTTTTCACGATCTCAGGGAAAACTCAGATCCGATGGTATTTTCTAACCCACAGGCGTTCCCATGGTGACGGGGTCGCTTGTCGGGGAGGAGTATGCCCAAGTGGAATAACAGTACAGATTGAAAAAAAAAGACAAATATTCTAAATAACTAATATATTCCTTATATTGCTATATATTTGTATTTTAGAATATTTGTCATTTGTTTTCCATATGAAAACATGATTCCTTCCTGCTTAAGTTGCTTGTGGGCCAATGACTCATTGACCCACAAAAAAGAAGCAGGGAGGAATCATGTTTTCAGATGTTAAAAAATGACGAATGTTCGATATAGCGAATATATAGCACTATATTTGTAATATTCGCGAATTAGCGAAGTTGCGATATTTGCGATTAATATTCGCTATTCGAATATTCGCGCTCAACACTATTGGACAACTCCTTTAATTCAAATTATCTGCCATTAAAATAGGTAGCATAAAAGAAATTAAACAATAACAGGAAGGGCCAAATATCCTGTAGTCTTTAAAGGACATCTGTCAGATTTGTACCTATGAAACTGGCTGACCTGTTCCATGTGCGCTTGGCAGCTGAAGGCATCTGTGTTGGTCCCATGTTCATATGTGCCTGCATTTCTGAGAAAAATAATATTTAAATATATGCAAATGAGCCACTAGGAGCAACAGGGGCGCTGCTATTACACCTAGTCCTAGAGGCTCTGCTGTCTCTGCAACTGCCGCACTTTCTCCACTTTAATTGACAGGACCACACAGGGAAAACGTCATCATGTCTGGCCCTGTCAATCAAAGTGCAGAGGGCACAGCAGTTGAAGAGAGAGCTGAGCCTCCAGGTGTAACGGCAATGCCCCCATTACTCCTAGAAGCTCATTTGCGTGTATTAAAACATTATTTTTCTCAGCAATGCAGTCACATATGAACATGGGACCAACACAGATGCCTTCAGCTGCCAAGCGCACATGGAACAGGTCAGTCAGTTTCTGAAGTTGCTGGCAGCTTCACAGACAGCCACTTCCTCCAATCCTCACCGCAGTGTATGGCTCCAAGTGGCAACAGGACTTTTTTTCCCGTCATACATAACAGAAACATTACTCCTAGAAGCTCATTTGCGTGTATTAAAACATTATTTTTCTCAGCAATGCAGTCACATATGAACATGGGACCAACACAGATGCCTTCAGCTGCCAAGCGCACATGGAACAGGTCAGTCAGTTTCATAGGTACAAATCTGCTGACAGATGCCCTTTAACATACAGTCCTGTCTGGCAAGCAATAGTTAAATATAGCAATATAATATCATGCTGCTGATATATCCTCTGGTTGCTAAGGAAACCTGCTTTGATTTTATTAATCAGGTTCATTCTGTTGCCATTGTGCTCAACTCCCACCAACAGTCATTGTGCGTTCTCTGTGCACAGTGAATTCCACCTGTGAAAGCTGCAGATCAATACTGCAAACGCTGCAACATGATTAATGACTGACAAACTATATTCTGCTCTTCAAACAGCATCTCCATGTTGAGAAAAAAAGTTTAAAGCAGCAGGTTGTGACATCCATGCTCAGTACATACCCTGTGCTGGGCATAGCAGAAGAACAGGCAGGACAGCAGAGACCCCCAGAGCTTCAAGCCCTGGCGCTCAGAGCCGTGCATAGTGGTGAGGTTTGGGGGGGTCGCTTACTCTGAAGCTGCCGGTACCTCCACTTCTGGGTGGTCTGAAGTTGCTGGCAGCTTCACAGACAGCCACTTCCTCCAATCTTCACTGCAGTGTATGGCTCCAAGTGGCAACAGGACTTTTTTTCCCGTCATACATAACAGAAAAAAATCGAACCGCTATTTGTGCCTGTAGAAATGTATTAGAACGGAACAAAGCGGATTGCCTCTTCAAGGGTTCCGTTTTGCATTCCATCCTAAAATTCCTATAATAGAATTACTAACGCTGATGTGAACCTGCACTTAAAATTGATTTGTGGCAAACATACTGTACGTTTACTGCTTATAAATGTGACAGTGGTTCTTTACCTGGTCATATGTTGGAGGAGGGGGACTCCTAGTGGCCACAAACCTCTTATGATGACACCACTAGAGGGCAGAGCTGCAAGCTTTGAGGTGTTTCCTGCCAAATGGAGAGAGTATAGCGTGTAATGTGTATGCAGCTGTAGCTGCTGAGGTGGCTCCCTAGTAGCAGAATGTATTTGTGAGTCTGCACCACAGTTCTTGAAAAGGGAACAAAAAAGATAGAGAAACATTGTCTATTGTAGTGGTATCATTGGCGCACACCAACAAGATTGCGGTGCTGAAGGTTAAGAGCATTGTGGGAGACCAAGGGCAGCAGGCCCCAGTTGAGCCGAGGATTACTAGGAATCTAGACCTTGGGTGAATAACCAACATCCTGCTTATGTAAGGTATGCCCACAGGCATACCAGAGAGAACTGTAATCAGTATACTTAAAGGATATAAGGAAATTCTTGTACATCAGTTTTCAAATATTATCTGCTAATCCATGTGCCAGTTCTAGACTTAGCACTTGTGACAGCGTCATACTTGTCATGACCTGCAGCTGGCCCCCTACATGTTCACACATACTGCCTGCTAAACCTGTCCACCAGAGCCCAGCCCCTGCTTACCACTCCAGTCAAATCCGTTTGAGACCATGTATTATTTTTATTTTTTATTTATGAACTCTGGGGGTCATTTATTATACTAAAATACGCCTATATTAGGCGTATTTAAGGAGCATTTGGCGGCGCAACTAATCTGACTTTTACCCAGGTCTATAATTGTGGGCATGGCATGGACGGGGAAAGGGCCAGGGCCCTTCTCATTCATCATTTTCGACATCTGGTTTGGGGCAGAAGCTGGCTTACATTTAAAAGCGGCGCCGGATGAGAAGTTGTAGAGAGGCCGGCGCCTCTTCATAACTCTGGCAGATCCACCACCAGCTATGGGGCTTTATTAAGACTCGACCCTCTCTTTGTTAAAAATAAATAAAAAATAGAAGCTCCCACCAATACAAATATATAGTAAGAAATAAATGGGCACAGAATTTGTCAGTTAAAGGGGTTCTCTGGGAATGATTGAAATGGCTGCAAGCAACCTGCCCTAGAATTTGATCAGGACTGGTTGTTTCCACTTGTAGAGCTGCGTAGGGGGTGAGGCCTCACTACACATTATGCCCTGGCACTTGTTTTTGCAATGGTGACCCATGCTCGACACTGGCCCACTCTTTCGGGGAGGCACAGGTGCCATGTTACTCACTCTACTTCTCTTGTTCCACTGGTCAGGACCTGCTCACCCTCCGCTACTTACCAGCAAAAGTCAACCTTTGGTGTCTTATGTGACTCCTGCAAGCTGTGACCTGTGATGGCATCCCGGCTTGTTTCTATGGTGCATGCTCCCTGTCTCTTAAAAGACCAGTGCGCACATCCGAGTTGTCTCCAGCAAATGGCTGGCTACTTGCGTATATTTAAGGTGCCTTCCCCCGATGCCAGGTGCCTGAGCTTTAGGTATTATAGTCCTAGTGAAGATGTGTCTATCTCTTTCTGACTGCCAGTGTGCCAAACCTTGCTTGTTACCATCTCTGATCCTGTTCTGCCTGTCCTGACTACTCCCTGTTTATCTTATTGACCCTCAGTTGACTTGTTATATACAGTCAGGTCCATAAATATTGGGACATTGACACAATTCTAAATTTTTTGGCTCTATACACCACCACAATGGATTTGAATTGAAACAAACAAGATGTGCTTTAACTGCAGATTGTCAGCTTAATTTGAGGGTATTTACATCCCAATCATGTGAACGGTGTAGAATTACAACAGTTTGCATATGTGCCTCCCACTTGTTAAGGGACCAAAAGTAATGGGACAATTGGCTTCTCAGCTGTTCCATGGCCAGGTGTGTGTATTCCCTCATTATCCCAATTACAATGAGCAGATAAAAAGGCTAGAGTTAAATTCAAGTGTGCTATTTGCATTAGAATCTGTTGCTGTCAACTCTCAAGATAAGATCCAAAGAGCTGTCACTATCAGTGAAGCAAGCCATCATTAGGCTGAAAAACAAAACAAACCCAGCAGAAGAGATAGCAAAAACATTAGGCATGGCCAAATAACTGTTTGGAACATTCTTAAAAAGAAGGAACGCATCGGTGAGCTCAGCAACACCAAAAGACTCGGAAGACCACAGAAAACAACTGTGGTGGATGACCGAAGAATTCTTTCCCTGGTGAAGAAAACACCCTTCACAACAGTTGGCCAGTTCAAGAAAACTCTCCAGGAGGTAGGTGTATCTGTGTCAAGTCAACAATCAAGAGAAGACTTCGACACAATGAATACAGAGGGTTCACCACAAGATGTAAACCATTGGTGAGCCTCAAAAACAGGAAGGCCAGATTAGAGTTTGCCAAACGACATCTAAAAAAGCCTTCACAGTTCTGGAACAACATCTTATGGACAGATGAGACCAAGATCAACTTGTACCAGAGTGATGGGAGGAAAAGAGTATGGAGAAGGAAAAGAACTGCTCATGATCCTAAGCATACCACCTCATCAGTGAAGCATGGTGGTAGTAGTATCATGGCAAGGGCATGTATGGCTGCCAATGGAACTGGTTCTCTGGTATCTATTGATTATGTGACTGCTGACAAAAGCAGCAGGATGAATTCTGAAGTGTTTCGGGCAATATCTGCCCATATTCAGCCAAATGCTTCAGAACTCATTGGACAGCGCTTTACAATGCAGATGGACAATGACCCAAAGCATACTGCAAAAGCAACCAAAGAGTTTTTTAAGGGAAAGAAGTGGAATGTTATGCAATGGCTAAGTTAATCACCTGACCTGAATCCTATTGAGCATGCATTTCACTTGCTAAAGACAAAACTGTAGGGAAAATGCCCCCAAGAACAAGCAGGAACTGAAGACAGTTGCAGTAGAGGCCTGGCAGAGCATCACCAAGATGAAACCCAGCGTCTGGGGATGTCTATGCATTCCAGACTTCAGGCTGTAATTGACCTGCAAAGGATTTTCAACCAAGTATTTAAAAGTGAAAGTTTGATTTATGATTATTATTATGTCCCATTACTTTTGGTCCCTTAACAAGTGGAAGGCACATATGCAAACAGTTATAATTCCTACACCGTTCACCTGATTTGGATGTAAATACCCTCAAATTAAAGCTGACAGTCTGCAGTTAAAGCCCATCTTGTTCGTTTCATTTCAAATACATTGTGGTGGTGTATAGAGCCAAAAATGTTAGAAGTGTGTCGATGTCCCAATATTTATGGACCTGACTGTAGATATGTCTCTGAACCCCGTGGATCTGCTGCCAATCCAATAGTGACCTAGTGGCTCCCCTGAAGTAAAAAACCAGAACCCTGTATATAGGTGAAAACCAGGGGACTGCCGAGATAGCTCCCTTAGAAATAGCGGTTGCCGTGCAGGACTCGTTGCTTGTGGCACGTGTAGTTTGTTGTTTGCACGTGCACTTTCCTTTTATATGGTGTTTTCCCGGTTTTGGTTGGCACGGGGTTAATTACTAGTGGTTGTGGTGGGTGTGCCCTCAGGCCTCCTTATATATGTGTGTTGGAGCCTGAGGTCATAGTTGTTGGTTGTCAGTCTGTGTAGGAGCTTTTGTTCCCTGGCCTGAATGTGGTTTCTGTGTGAGCCACCTTATTTATTATATTGTTTACCTTGCGCTGGCTGTGTGTCCCCTCGGTGTGTCTGTTATTCCTCCCCCACCTGGTGTATGTTGTTTTGGGTGTGGTCTGTGTTTGGAGGTTTTTATGTGAGTGTGCCTGCTCCGAAAGGGGCTTGCTTTCCCGGAGGGGTTTAAGCAAAAGCAAGACAGTGGGCTTCCCAGCTGGAGCCATCCTTCCATCTCGGCCTGCGGCAGGTAAGTGTGGATAGCATTTGTTTGGTTGCTGTGTTACTTACCTGCCGTACTGCTTATCCCCATAGTCTTGCATCCTGCCAGCTACTGGGCCTCTGGGGACACCATTCATCCGTGGTGAAGGATGAATGGGTGGTCTCTGCCCTGTCATCAGGACCTAGGGCATAGCAGGGATACCTAGGGTTCTAGGTTGGGTGAGCATGAGCCCTCTTACCTTCAGAGGCGGCTCATGCACTAGGAATCTAGAGAGATTTCAGGGTTGCATTAGGAGGTGTCCTGCTCTCTGTTCCCTGCTATCTGGCGTTGCAGCCACTGTCATTGCATGGTGGGGGGTTTTCCCCACTCCCCGCCATGACATTATAATAAATAATGGCTCCGCAGTCACGTCACCTTCGGAAGAGGGTGCAGCATGTGGCGCCATCTGTTTTTTGTGTGCATGCGCGTTCTCCAGAGGGAGAGCGTTATGGGGGATCACCGTTTACGGCGCGGTGAGTGGCTTTTTCCCCGCCATTCGTTTATACCGTTGTCTGTGTTGGTGCCCCCTCGTCCCTCTCTATGTTCTTATCTCTGGTCGTCTGCTGGCAGCATTCCTTTGGTGTTCCGTCTGTGTGCTGGTTGGGGAGTGGCTGCTGGCAGCGACCTGGAGTGGGAGCGTATTTTGAGTCGGACGCGGTGTCCAGTATGTTCTTCTAACTGCTAAGGTGGCTGGCTGCAAGGGACCTAGGTGATGGTCCTGGCATGCTGGCGGCAGTCTTGGAAGGACATGCTGACACTGACTTTGAATTCCCCACCCCCCCTCCCATTGTTTGTTGTGCCCCACCAACTTCCCCTTTTCGGTTGGGGGGGCTTTGAGGGGTAGGAGTGTCACGGTCATTTTAGTGTTTGACCGTGACGCGGTTGCCGTGCAGACTCGTTGCTTGTGGCAATGTGTAGTTTGTTGTTTGCACGTGCACTTTCCTTTTATATGGTGTTTTCCCTGTTTTGGTTGGCACGGGGTTAATTACTAGTGGTGTGGTGGGTGTGACCTCAGGCCTCCTTATATATTGGTGTGTTGGAGCCTGAGGTCATAGTTTGTTGGTTGTCAGTCTGTGTAGGAGCTTTGCTCCCTGGCTGAATGTGGTTTCTGTGTGAGCCACCCTTATTTATTATATTGTTTACCTTGCGCTGGCTGTGTGTCCCCTCCGGTGTGTCTCTGTTATTCCTCCCCCACCTGGTGTATGTTGTTTTGGTGTGGTCTGTGTATGGAGGTTTATATGTTGGTGTGCCTGCTCCGAAAGGGGCTTGCTTTCCCGGAGGGGTTTAAGCAATAGCAAGACTGTGGGCTTCAGAGCCTGGAACCGTCCTTCCATCTCGGCTGCAGCAGGTAAGTGTGGATAGCATTTGTTTGGTTGCTGTGTTGCTTACCTGCCGTACTGCTTATCCCATAGTCTTGCATCCTGCCAGCTACTGGGCCTCTGGGGACACCATTCATGCGTGGTGAAGGATGAATGGGTGGTCTCTGCCCTATCATCAGGCCTAGGGCATAGCAGGGATACCTAGGGTTCTAGGTTGGTGAGCATGAGCCCCCTTACCTTCAGAGGCGGCTCATGCACTAGGAGTCTAGGGAGATTTCAGGGTTGCATTAGGAGGTGTCCTGCTCCCTGTTCCTTGCTATCTGGCGTTGCAGCCACTGTCATTGCACGGTGGGGGTTTTCCCGACTCCCGTCGTGACCGGTGGTGTAATCAGCGAAACCATTACACCTGCAGACTATTGCTGATGAGCGTAAGTACTAATGCTCATTAACGATAATCGGCCTGCACATCGAACAGTCTAAAGTGGCTTTTACTTTGACAGAATTATGTAGCAATTTTGACACAAAACAGCACATCTTAGGCCGCACCCCTTTCCTGCACAGCCATGCCTCTTTTCTGTTAAGCCAAACCCCTTTTCTGGGCTACATGCAAAAACTCTCTCTAAGGGTCCATTCACACGTCCATAGTGTATTGCGGATCCGCAATACACCTGGCCGGCACCCCCATAGAACTGCCTATTCTTGTCCACAATTGCGGACAAGAATAGGACATGTCCTTTTTTTTTCGGTATCCGTGGACAGGAAGATAGGGCCCGCGCTCCGGAAATGCGGATGCGGACAGCACACTATGTGCTGTCCGCATCTCTTCTGGCCCCATAGAGAATGAATAGGTCCGGATTCGTTCTGCAACGTTGCGTAACAGATCCAGACCCATTCTACAGACGTGTTAATGGACCCTAACCCTAGATATGCCAAATTGTACCACTATTTGGCACAGTTTATGCCAAAATCTAGGTACATTCTCATTAGTAAATATGGGCCATTATTTAACCCCTTAAGGACACAGCCTTTTTACACCTTAGGACCAGGCCATTTTTTGCAAATCTGACCAGAGTCCCTTTAAGTGCTGATAACTTTAAAACGCTTTGACTTATCCAGGCCGTTCTGAGATTGTTTTTTTGTCACATATTGTACTTCATGACACTGGTAAAATAAAGTCAAAAAATTATTATTTTTTGCACCAAAAAATACCTAATTTAACAAAAATTTGGAAAAATTTAGCAAATTTCAAAGTTTCAGTTTCTCTACTTCTGTAATACATAGTAATACCCCCAAAAATTGTGATGACTTTACATTCCCCATATGTCTACTTCATGTTTGAATTGTTTTGGGAATGATATTTTATTTTTTGGGGATGTTATAAGGCTTAGAAGTTTAGAAGCAAATCTTGAAATCTTTCAGAAATTTACAAAAACTAAATTTTTAGGGACCAGTTCAGGTCTGAAGTCACTTTGCGAGGCTTACATAATAGAAACCACCCAAAAATGACCCCATCTAAGAAACTACACCCCTCAAGGTATTCAAAACTGATTTTACATACGTCGTTAACCCTTTAGGTGTTGCACAAGAGTTATTGGCAAATGGGGATGAAATTTTAAAATTTCATTTTTTTGCCTTATTTTCCATTTTAACCCATTTTTTCCACTAACAAAGCAAGGGTTAACAGCCAAACAAGACTGTATCTTTATTGCCCTGACTCTGCCGTTTACAGAAACACCCAATATGTGGCCGTAAACTAATGTACGGCCACACAGCGGGGCGTAGAGTGAAAGGTGCGCCGTTTGGTTTTTGGAGGGCTGATTTTTATGGACCGGTTTATTTACACTGTGTCCTGTTTCAACCCCTCTGATGCACCCCTGGAGTAGAAACTCCCTAAAAGTGACCCCATTTTGGAAACTACGGGATAAGGTGGCATTTTTTTGGGGATTATTTTTAGGGTAAATATGATTTTTGGTTGCTCTATATTACATTTTTTGTGAGGCAAGGTTACCAAAAATTTAAATTCTGAAATTTCATCTCCATTTGCCATTAACTGTTGAGGAACACCTAAAGGGTTAATAAAGTTTGTATAATCAGTTTTGAATACCTTGAGGGGTGTAGTTTCTTAGATGGGGTCAGTTTTGGGGAGTTTTTACTCTAGAGTGCATCAGGGGGGCTTCAAAAGGGACATGGTGTCAATAAAAAAGGCCATCAAAATCGGCCTTCCAGAAACCATGTCAGTCCTTTCCTTTTGCGGCCTCCCTTTTACTGATACAGCAGTTTACGACCACAAATGTGGTGTTTCTGTAAACTGCAGTATCAGGGTAATAAATATTAAGTTTTGTTTGGTTGTTAACCCTTGTTTTGTTACCGGAAAAAACGGATTGAAATGGAAAAGTGCCAAAAATAGCGGTTTTGGCACCGTTTTTTTTTTTTTTTTTTAACCGTGTTAATCTGGGGGGTTAGGTAATGGGATATTTTTATAGAGGAGTTTCTTAGACGCGGCAATACCTAATAAGTCTACTTTTTTTTTACAATTATTTAGGTTTTTGACTATTTTTTTTGATACAAATCTTTTTTTGGGTATCTCTAAAGTCTAAGGGTCATTTTTAAAAAAATTTTTTTATCCAATTATCTCATGTGGGGGCTCATTTTTTGCGGGATGAGCGGACGGTTTTATTGGCACTATTTTGGGGGCTATATGACTTTTTTTTTCGCTTGCTATTAAAGTTTTTGTTATGTAAGGTGACAAAAAAATTCTTTTTTTGCACCTATTTATTATTTATTTTTTGACCATGTTAATCTGGGGGGTTGGGTAATGGGGTATTTTTATAGAGGAGATTCTTACGGACGCGGCAATACCTAATAAGTCTACTTTTTTTTACAATTATTTAGGTTTTAGACTATATTATCTTTTTTGATACAAATTATTTTTTGGGTATCTCTAAAGTCTAAGGGTCATTTTTAAAAAAAATTTTTTATCCAATTATCTCATGTGGGGGCCCATTTTTTGCGGGATGAGCGGACGGTTTTATTGGCACTATTTTGGGGGCTATATGACTTTTTGATCGCTTGCTATTAAACTTTTTATTATGTAAGGTGACAAAAAAATTTTTTTTTTTTTTTTTTTCTTGACCGTGTTAATCTGGGGGGGTTGGTCATGGGGTAGTTTTATAGAGGAGATTATTACCGACGCGGCGATACCTAATATGTCTACTTTTAATAAATTATTTTAGTTTTTTTGGGTGTCTCAGGTCTGAGAACCATTTTTTTTATCCGATGTCAGTGCTAAATTGGGATATAAATTTAGTACTCCATGGAAGTGTGATACTCCCTGAAGCAACCGTCAATGCAGAGGCCCGGATGATCGGGGCACGTGTCGCACTGAGTAGTCGTGTCCTTCCGTATCCCCCTCCTGCGACACACTCTGCACTTTTTTTTGGGTTCGTCCCTTCTTTCCAGTATGGGGGACCACACCTGGAAAGTGTTGGCCAGGGACGATCCGGGCACCTACAGTTCCCGAGGTACTCCGACCTGCTCTTTCCTGGTCCGAAAAGATCAGGGCCTTGAGGACTGCCTCATAGAACTGGAGGAATGTCCCTGTGCTGCCAGCGCTTCGGGATAGTACAAAAGAGTTGTACATGGCAACCTGCACCAAGTGGCAGCACCCCTGGGGGGTCTAGGGTCACACAGCTGTGCTGTGGACCCCAGACACCCTAACTTAGGGTGATGCAATCAAAGTAAGAAAAGTTCAGAAACTAACTTTCCCTTTTTTTTCCCTGCCTAAACCAAACTTTCCCTATGCTGTCCCTATGTACCTGATGGGGGGTGCTGGGGCACAGATCGGGTCCTGGGGGTGCTGGCAGCGATGGTGGACACACGTGCAGGCAGCTCCTCTCTCCTCCGGCTCCGGAACACAAAAGGAGGAGGAGAGGAGCGCCTGCCTGTTTTGAATTTGGCGCCGGACCGCCCACAGACCAATCAGAAAGCGATCCTGAGTGGTGATGTCACCATCACCACTCAGGATCGCTGGATGGTGATTGGTGGGGTGAAATCACACCACCATCACCATCCTGTTCCGGGTTATCGGGTCTTCAGAGACCCGAACAACCCGGAAACACAGAAAACCGCAGGTCTGAATTGACCTGCGGTTTTCTGCGATCGCATACATGGGGGGGTCACCGGACCCCCCGGCGCATTTGCCCCAAGTGCCTGCTCAATGATTTGAGCAGGCACGGGGTTCCGATCACCGCCCGCCGCGCGGCGGTGATCGAAAATACACAGGGCGTACATGTACGCCCTGTGTCCTTAAGTACCAGGGCACAAGGGCGTACCTGTACGCCCTATGTCCTTAAGAGGTTAAAGAGTAACTAAACTTTTTTACAAGTTTCTCTTAAACTGTTCTAAATAGCCCCCAAATCATTTTTGTAATATACTTTATTAATTAATTATGTTGTTTTCCATCTTAAAAAAGGACCCAAAGTCCTGGATTGTACTGCTTCTTAAAATCCTAATTCTGGTACAGAGCTGGCTTATCAGCGCTGTACAGGTGTACGGATGTGTTCTGCCAGGGTGGGCCCCACAATGCTGTTACCCATGCTTTTCACATTGGTGGCGGTGGCTTGCGTTTCACCTTCCTCGGGACAGGAGAAGCCATGTAGCCGACATTACCCCTAGTATGCTCATGTTCAGCCACCTTCCACTGGCCACAGAGCTTAGAACTGTTGCCACCTTCACTGCCAGCACTTACTCTTCTACTGGCTGCGGCAGACATGATCCTGAAGAGCCTCACCTGGTGGACTTACTGCAGAGCCTGACAGGCATCAAGCAGGAGAAGATGGGGGAGCACAAGCACTTCCACCAGTACTATGGGCTCATCCTGGACCTGGGCCTCAATAGAGAGGTGAGATATATTAGTGGTATGATAAGCATGTGTAACAGCATTGTGGGGCCCACCCTGGCAGAGCACATTGATACAGGGCACAGGGTACTTACTGATTTGTTGTGCCAGAATTACCTTCTTTTTTATTTTTAACATTTTATGGCACATTTTGTAAAGCATTCTCCCCAGAAATTCCCTTAAATTGCTGATTACTCAAAATATACATTTTCCATATTGTCTTCTTACAATTTTAATACTATTTTGGCAGAATCACACTTGTACATGTATTTTTTTGCTTGAACAGTCCTTGCTATGATCTGCTTCTGTTTCCTAGCAACTGAAATCTAACCTACTTTTTAGTCTCCTCCACACCATATGTGAAGTATAATATTATGTAATTATCATGATAATCTATAGCTGAAAGCTGCCTTGCACCTGGGAGACATCATGCCTTGCCTTGAGGGACATTCTAGATGCCAATGGTGATTGGCACCGGAAGTGTATATTATACTGCGCTGTAAGTACTATACTCTCTACTCTCTCATAAATTAAAAACTTTTAGAAGTCACCTAGGAGACCTTTATAAATGCACTCTGACCACAGTTTGTTGAGATATGTCAGTTGCTCAGGCACCATCCTGTCTTGGTACATCCCCCTAAGGCCCTAGATAAGTAACAAAACAGTATCTGTTCCAGTAGAGGGGTATTCTAGTGCAAAAAAAATATATATGCATTTTAGCAATTTACCTTTATTTAAAATTTCCCTGTTTTCTCTGTCTTCTGGCAAGCTTTCCCTGAGACAGGAAGCCCTCTAGTTCTCTTATTCTGGACACAGGAGGAAACTGTTTTCTCTCCCTTCTGTGTGAAGGCACAGGGTTTAAACCTCTCTCTTACAGCCCTTCCCCTCATTGGAATAACTGACCATGCCCTACTGCATCACATATGCTGTGACCACAGCTATATTATAATATCCAAGCCTCCAGAAGTTCTTTAGCACCTCTTCTCCTTGCTATTCATTTTCCCTTCATCAGTTGTGACAGAGAAGGTGATTTGACCACTGCATCTACACTTTGGCCTTTTCCACTTTACATAGGATACATGGCTTTTATTCAGCTTAATCCCATTCAAGCAGGGGCGTAGCTATAGGGGGTGCAGAGGTAGCAGTTGCTACCGGGCCCAGGAGCCCGAGGGGGCCCAAAGACCCTTGTGCTGCATAGGAATACACCAGTATTATAGAAAGTGCATGCTGTTCAAGTTATACCTCAGGCTGGAGGCTAGGGGGTAGATCAGGAATTTGGCATGAGGGGTGCCATTTCAGTTTTTGCCTCAGGCAGCACAAAGGCTATGGGTTTCCCTGCCCCTGGCCACAAAGCACTGAGGAAATGGGGTCCCAATCTGAACTCTTGCACCAGGGCCCATGATCCTTTAGCTACGCCCCTGCATTCAAGTGAATGGTGATGAGCTGCAATACCACTCATACAATGTACAGCATTGTGCTGGGTATGCTATAAAGATGCTCTGATGCTCAACACAGTGCTGCAGGCTCCCGCAAACAGTTGACTGATAGGAGTGCCAAAATAGGTCATCAATATCAGATTGGATAGCGGCTGTGCTTGGTATTGCAGCAAATCCCCATTCACTGACATGGTACTGAGCTGTGCTCAAGCCATGCGCCTGATGAACATTGGCCTAGGAAGGAGCCAGAGCATTCACTGGAGAGCAGCAGGCTCTTCAAAACAACTGACCGATGGAGGTGGACCCCTACTGATTTGATGTTGATGACCTTTCCTCAGCAGAGACCATCAATATCGAAATCTTGGATGACCCCTTTAACAATGGACTATTATTGATCTTTGCCAAGTTGCTCTGTTCTTGTCATATTGGAAATCTGAAAAGGTGAGGAATAAGCTTATTTATGCAGTACATGGGATAGAATTAAAAAAGAGAGAATTATATACTACAGTGAACAGAAATGAATGCTGCCGTAAAATAATTTTAATATACAGTAGTATACAGTAGTTTCATAGCTCCCTTCATATGTAGCAATTTTAGTAGCAGAGCTGAATTTGGCATTAAACTGGTTCTTTTGTAAACCATGAAATTTCATTTCAAATGACAAATTTGTGCAATCAGTAACCAAAAACAGCCTGGAAGGTGGGTCAATTCCATCAAAATCAAGACTCTTGGAAGGCTGGTAATGGTAAAAAGTATAGTAATTTCTGATAATATATGTGACTAAAAGCTTGAAGTACAGGAACTGTGTACTGAATTCTGTGACCAGAATCCATTACAGTGCAGTGACACTGGCAAGTCCCCCATAAGTTAAAATGTTTAGATCTCCTGGTTGTCATTTTACAGATGATGATGTGTTTTTCCATTGAATTAAGCTATGTTCAAATCACATATATCCTGGCTGATAAAGTTCCCATGAGAGAGAGAGAGAGAGAGAGAGAGATATTCTTTTTTCATCTCTTTTAAAGGATAGCAGTTTTAGACCTTTCCTTTTAGAAAAGAGACAAGCTTGCATGTCTCTTTTTAGAGAAGCGATCCAAAAACAGTAATAGATAAACATTTTATTATAAAAAAGCACTGATTGAACAGTTTGAGGCTACCACCAAAAACTTGGTGAACAAAGTAGGGAAAATTGATATATTAAACACAAGGACATATGTATAAATAAACATGCTAGAGAGGAGCAAATCAATTCGGAAGTCATCCTAAGTCTTTCCAAAAATTTGGAATTAAGACTAGTTTCACACTAGCTCTAAACTGTATCAGCGGGCTGTTCCTTTAGAGGAGAAGCCTGCCGGAGTTCATCATATCCGGCATAACAGGATACTACCTTTGCCTGCCTAAACCCATTGGCTATAATTGGACTTGGTGGGTATCAGGCCTGATTCCGGTATTACTGTTGAGATTCAACTGGACAAATACTGGCTGCCAACATATTAAAGGATCAGAATATAAGTCCATTTAGAAATCTGTTAAAAGATTAGGAGGGAGGAGGAGTGAGCTACAGTTTGAGAGAGGCAAGGAGAATAGACACAACACAGACACATCTTTAGTCACTGCTCACTACTTCTCTATAATGCCCTATATGACAATTCTAAGTGATTCTGTGTGAGTGAGTCAGTTAATGAGAGAGTTAGGGAGCAGAATCTGCCTTCTCCGTATGCAGTCTATAGGCAGACATGATATAATTACTTACAGTTGACATCTCTGATTGGAATTTTTATTTTCCTGTCTTTTTCACTAGGCCCAAACCACCATGACAGTTTCTTCCATCCATTGTCACAGAAGGTGAGGGAAGGGAAGCAAAACAAACACAACAAAATAACACAAAACAATAGGCTAGGCCCAACAGCTAGGGAACAGGGAAAGGTCACCTCCTGACTATCCCTGAGCCCTTTCCTTGACTGCTACCAACATGAACAAACCTCGATATTAGAAGTGTTCATGCACTCGAACCTAATCCCTGCTGCAACTGATACAAACCCTCAGTTAGGGAGCAGGCGAAAAGACAACCGGTTCCTTGCACAGGATTAAGGAACCCGCGTCTAACTAAGGCCTAGCCAGAACAAACAACAGAAGGGAAGGAAGGAGGACTTAACTGAAGATGGACTGGGAGCAGAACATCCGCAAAACACCAGCAGAGAACTCCAGAAGAAACCTTAAACCTCAAGGGCTATAGTGAGAGGCAGGAATAAATAGCATCACTAACAAACTAATGAGCAGAACCTGTGGGGGTGTGGGATCCTGCCCAAAGCCACAACAAAGCAATCTGTCAGATAGGTTCATATGCAGCAAGTCTGACAGATCTTCTCAGATCACGCACAGGGCAGGGCAGAGTGTCTGCAGAGTTTTGCAGCAGAGACATCTTTGACTCTTAACCTTTCTAGCATCCTCTCTAGCTTTCCCCAACTAACACAAATTCCTATTCATTGATATCCCCAACTTCATCATACCTAGAAAAAGTGGCCACAAATATTGTATTTCAGATATAATGTGTCATAACTATTGTTGAGCGAGCATGGTCGGCCGAACTGCTGTTCGGCTCGAGCATTGCTATGCTCGGCCGAATAATTCGGGTGCTCAAATACAATTTAATACAATGGAAGTCAATGGGAGAACCCCAGGCACCCCCTGCTTGGAAGAGAAAAGGGTGTCTGGTTCATAAAAAAAAGTTTAGAAATTGATGGAAACACCATCAAAATGGTTTGGCAACAGCATTAAGAGGATAGCTGGATGTGTCTTAGACTCCTATTATGTACGACATACAATAGACAACCACACAAAGGCTATATGCCAAAAGCCAGGTATGTGCAAGTCATCAATCTATCCATGAGACAGATAACAGCCTTGGGCACTATGAGATATTCCAAACCATCTCTCATCTGACTGAGAACCAGTAAACCTCAAAGTTATTTTGCATCTGTTGGATGGCTTGGGTGGACCTGCAAACCTAGATCCAGTGGCGTAGCTACAGGGGTCACAGCGGTCGCAATTGCGACCGGGCCCCTAAGTCAGTGGGGCCAACGGGGCCCTCTCCAGGAGAGACAGAGTAAAGCTTTATTTAACTATAAATGAAAGAGCACTCTACTATGAGGAATCACATAGGGTAAATAAAAGCATTTATTACAATTCAAATCAGCATAAAAAAAGCATAAAAAGCATACAAAGGTATATATAAAAAAATATAAAAATATTGATTATAAGATATAAAATATGAACTCATCAGATTGCATGAGGAAGAGGGAATAATAGTTTCCGAAAGTGCGCTAGTAATATTGTGCTGTATAATCGATAAATGAAAATGAGTATGATCGCAATGAAGCGTTATTTCGCTATACTGGTTGCTTCGAATATTGTGAAGCACTCACATACAAAGTCCAGTAGTAGGTCTAGTTGTTATATATTGGTCTCTGTTATGGAGTAAGACATTCTGAATGAGACATAGTCCTTAGAATATTCTTGTATACGGAGAGGTAAGTTAAATTAATTCTTATCGAATCGATATTTTGAGAATTATTCGAATGTTACTCTGAAGATAATTCAGTAAGAGATCGATATTTCAACAGTCTTAGTTGTACTCACAGTTGAGGCAATGGCGTTCATTCGTGGCATCCCACGTGGAATGAGCTTACCTCGATAAATGTATGAAGCCAAGTTGAGGTAAAGGGTTGGTATTGCCTTACTTAAATGATCCGTATGATAGATATTTTCTCTGGATGTCTTAGTGGTGCAAACTCGTATCCCCCTTTTTTGTTGGTTGGATGGGGGGCTCAATGAACTCAGCGTCCCACGTGTCACAACTTTCGCAGATGCTGGTAATAGTAGTCGGTCTTTACTATTTGGATCCTGTATAGTATCTCCGCTCTGACTTTTGGCTTTTTCGCAGTGTTCTCAGTGAAGCGCTTCACTCGATATCTCTTAAAATGTATTTGGCATACTGTTACCGGCTGTAACGGCAAAAGGAATCAAATGTATGCTTTACGCCAAACGCGTTTCGGTGATTAAGCTTTCTCCTTCATCAGTGGCTACATTTGGTATGTGTGCTCAGCCGGATTTTATACCTGCATCATCCAGGTTTTCTAGAAGAGATAGACTGGAATTCTCAGTGCAGATTGTGATTTTTGCTTAGTTGCCATTCATTTGCGTTTTACATGCTTTTTTCAGTACTCATGCGTTTTTTATTTCTTTAGTGTCCTTATGAGTTATAGAAAGAATTCTATATTTAATTTTCATTATTTCTGTTATTTTCCTGTTAAAACCATGTTAAAAGAGCCTTGCAACAGCCAGGTTATCTAGAATAGATGTACTGGAATTTTCATTCAGAAATTATGGTTTCTCTGTTACTGCGATTTATTTGCGTTTTTCATGCGTTTTTTTTTTACTGATGTGTTTTTTTGTTCTTTAGTGTCTACATATGTTGTATGGAGTGCTCCATGTTTTATTTTTCATATTGTCTATTGCTTTTTTGTTAATAGCTTCCCGGTTCTCTAAATTCGATGGACTGGGATATTCATTCAAAGATTGTGATTTTTCTTTCATTGTGATTTATTTGTGTTTTTCATGCGTTTTTTCTTGCTCATGCGTTTTTCTGTTCCTTAACATCTTCATGTGTTATATATAGTGCTCCATGTTTTATTTTTCACAATATCTATTGCTTTATTCTTAAAAACATATTTAAATACATTTCTATAACATGTAAGATGTTAGCCATCAAATTTGTGGAGACCTATCGTACATATTTTGTTCTTAATTGCCTTCTTGTTGTAGGGTAGGTAAGTATTTTGTAGATATATAAGTGGACTAGTGCGTATTATTTATGGAACGATGATGACCATATCTTATCGAGATAATAAAAAAATAGAGGTACATTCCTATCTAGTTAGAATCTATGTGCCATTTGTAATTATTTTGGGAGCCATATTATAATATAGCTCTATTTTGAATCTACAGTATATTTCTCTAGAGTATTCCTCATGTTTGTGGCTATCCATTGGTGTGGGCATTATACAGCTATGGTTTGTATATTTCATCTCTGGGGGTCCAAGAAATGTTTTAGCTATTCAATATAGTATATTGATAGATGTTGGTTGGATGGAGGCCCACAGCCCAGGAAGGGTCGCAGTGCTGGTAATCAGCCAGACTACGAAGCCCCATCTGCCGGGGGCATCCACACAATTACAAGAACCCAAAGATCTCCAACTCCGCATTTAAACCTTCTGGTTGGAGGCTACTGAATTCGAATATTCTTCTGGATTCGGCTCTCAACATTTTCGAGATGTGATCTCCTTCCCTCCAGTGTCGTTTTATTTGTTCTAACGCTTCGAATATGAGATCCTTAGGGTTCTGGTTGTGGACTAGTTTGAAATGTTTAGATAGAGAATGTTTCTCATAGCCTTTCTTAATATTATTAATATGCTCAGATATCCTTACTTTCAGGGATCTCTTCATTCTGCCGATATATTGCTTCGAGCATGTACATTGTATGATGTATATGACATTTGAAGTATTGCAGGTCAAAAAGCTTTTTATTTCAAAGGAAAAAGAGTTCTGTGTTGAATCAATTTTATTTTTATTTTTTAGGGAATGATGTATTCTTACAGTTTATGCAGCATTCACATCTCTGAAAGCCGCTTCTCTTAAAGAGGACCTTTCATCAGAATAAAACATCTAAACTAACTATACAGACATGTAGTGCGGCGCCCAGGGATCCCCCTGCACTTACTGTTATACCTGGGCGCTGCTCCGTTCTCCCGTTATAGCCTCCGGTATCTTCATAGTTAGGCTCCACCCAGGGGAACCTGCCGGCGTCTCTTTCTCCTATGCTGTAGAGCTGGCCAATCGCAGTGCTCAGCTCATAGCCTGAGAGTTCTTTTTTTCTCTTAGGCTATGAGCTGAGCGCTGCGATTGGCCAGCGCTACAGCATGGGAGAATGAGACGCCGTCAGGTTCCCCTGGGTGGAGCCTAACTATGAAGATACCGGAGGCTATAACGGGAGAACGGAGCGGCGCCCAGGTATAACAGTAAGTGCAGGGGGATCCCTGGGCGCCGCTCTACATGTCTGTATAGTTAGTTTAGATGTTTTATTCTGGTAAAAGGTCCTCTTTAAGCCATTTATTGATAGATGTGATCTTCTTTTTTGAGGTTTTTAATTGAAGGGGCTATCTGTAGGCCTAGGTTAGAGGCCTTAGTATATACTATCTGTGGTTGTATTGGTAATAAGGATCCTATTGTTTTGTCTCTCTGTATATGGTGCTAATGTTTTTTTTATAATTTTTTCAATCGTTTTGTATTGTGCGTTGTAGGGTAATATTAGGCGAGAGATCTCGTCAGTTTGGTCTTTCTTTTCATTATTGGTTGCAGTAGTTTCTTTTAAGAAAGTATTCATATTTCCCTTACTTTGTTTAAGGCATTGTCCATAACTTTAAATGGGTAATTTTTAAGTTGAAATTGTTCTTTCATTTGGATAGCTTCTTCTTCAAATTTGTCTCTTGGTGCAGTTCCTTTTAATTCTACGGAACTGTCCAAAAGGGATGTTTAGCAGCCATGTTGGTAAATGGCAGCTAGAGAAAGAGATGAAGCTGTTTCTAGAAACTGATTTTTGATATGTGTTACATACGTATTGTTCTCCCTCAGTAGTGATTAATAAATCCAAAAATTCTGTATGTTTATTGTTAGTGTTAGAAGAGAAGCAAAGATTGTTTGTGTTTCTGTTAATTTCTTCCAAAAATGTATCCAATTCATATTTCCCTTTTTGCCAGATGAAAATGATATCATCTATGTACCTCTTCCAGAGCACCAGATCCGTCCCCAGTCTGGGCATGATGTTGGCATGCTCCCATTGTGCCATGAAGAGATTGGCATAACTGGGAACGAATCTGGTGCCCATGGCGGTATCGCCATCTGAATGTAATAGTCCCCTTCGAAAAAGAAATAGTTGTGGGTCAGTATATGATTGCCCCCATCTACCAAAAGTTCTATTTGTCCATTAGTCAACTCAGTATTTGGTTCCAATTGTGTCTTCATAGATGTTATTCCCTGATCATGATTGATAATAGTATAGAGTGATTGGACATCTAGTGTGCCTATTATCCAATGTGGTTGTACTGTCAAATTTTCCAATTTTGTTCTATTTGTGTGGTGTCTTTTATATATGATTGAGTCTTTTTACTGCCGGTTGTATTAATTGGTCAATATATTGTGAGATGTTAATGCGCCAATTCCAGATATGATCGGACGTCCTGGTGGGTCCGTCATATTTTTGTGTACTTTCGGCAGAATGTAATGGTGTTCTTGTTCTGTTAGTATTCCTTTTTCTAGTCCACTATTACAATATTGGGTCAAAATCTCAGTAAATTCCTCAGTTGGGTCTTTTTTGAGTTTCTTATATGTTGTGTTGTCTGTAAGTTGTCTCCAACATTCTGCATCATATTTGTCTGTCTCTAATAGCACAATAGCTCCACCTTTATCTGCTGGGCGAATTGTTAGGTTATTTGTTGTCCTTAGCTCTTTAACCGCTTCACGTCCGCCCATAGGATATAAACGTCCTATGGGTGGACGTCTATTTCTGAACGGACGTTCCAGAACGTCTTTTCAGAAAGTGCAGCTGCACGCTAATCGTGCAGCTGCTGATCGGGTTGCCCGCTGTCAGTGACAGCAGGGCAACCCTAAGACAAGGCAGGGACAGTGCCCAGGTGTCCCTGCCTTCTAGATCGCTGCAGACACAGCGCTCACCGAGCGCTGTGTCTGCAGAGAAGGAAGCGCTGTGCGCTTCCTGTTCCGGCCCGGTGGTCATGTGACCGCCGTGACCGGAGTGTGCCGGAGCTGTGTGAGGTCTCTCAGAGACCTCGATCAGCCCTGCTGTGAGGCTGTACAGCGCAGGATTGCTGCTGTACAGCCTCTATAGGGGTGCATTTGTCCTGTAACTGGGGCTACTATGTCAGCCCCAGTTACAGGAGAAATCAACTGTGAAAAAAAAAAAGTGAAGTAAATGTCCCCCAGAGGTCTTGTATGACCTTATGGGGGACGAAAAGTGTAAAATAAAATAAATAAAAATAAAAGGTTGAAAATAAAAAAAATAAAGTTTCACATGTAAAAAAAAAAAAAAAGTCCCCAAGTAAGGAATGAAAAAAAAAAAAAAAAAATAGAAAAAATAAAAAAAGTATACATATTAGGTATTGCCGCGTCCGTAAAAACCAGCTCTATAAAAATATCACATGACCTAACCCCTCGGATGAACACCGTAAAAAAAAAAAAAAAAAAACTGTCAAAACAAGCAATTTTTGTCACCTTGCATCACAAAAAGTGCAACACCAAGTGATCAAAAACGCATATGTCCCAAAAATAGTACCAATAAAACCGATACCTCATCCCGCAAAAAATGAGCCCCTACATAAGAAAATCTCTCAAAAAATAAAAAAACTATAGCTCTTAGAACATGGAGACACTAAAACATCATTTTTTTGGTTTCAAAAATGCTATTATTGTGTTAAAGGGAAACAAATAAGAAAAAGTATACATATTAGGTATTGCCGCGTCCGTAAAAACCAGCTCTATAAAAATATCACATGACCTAACCCCTCGGGTGAACACCGTAAAAAAAAAAAAAAAAAAACGGTGTCAAAACAAGCAATTTTTGTCACCTTGCATCACAAAAGGTGCAACACCAAGTGATCAAAAACGCGTATGTCCTACAAAATGGTACCAATAAAACCGTCACCTCATCCTGCAAAAAATGAGCCCCTACATAAGAAAATCTCTCAAAAAATAAAAAAACTATAGCTCTCTGAACATGGACACATTAAAACATATTTTTTTTGTTTCAAAAATGCTATTATTGTGTAAAACTTTAATAAATGAGAAAAAGTATACATATTAGGTATCGCCACGTCCGTAACGATCTGCTCTATAAAAATGTCACTTGACTGAACCCCTCAGGTGAACGCTGTAAAAATAAATAAATAGAAACTGTGCTAAAACAACCAATTTTTTTGGTCACCTTGCCCCATAAAGTGTTATAATGAATGATCAAAAAATCATATGTACCCAAAAATAGTACTAATAAAACTGGCACCTTATCCCCTAGTTTCCAAAATGGGGTCACTTCTTGGGAGTTTCTACTGTAAGGGTGCATCAGGGGGCTTCAAATGGGACATGGCATCTAAAAACCATGTGGAGCTCCTTTTCTTCTGCGCCCTGCCGTGTGCCCATACAGCAGTTTATGACCACATGTGGGGTGTTTCTGTAAACCGCAGAATCTGGGTAATAAATTGAGTTTTGTTTGGCTGTTAACCATCGATGTGTTAAAGAAAAAAATTTATTAAAATGGAAAATCTGCCAAAAAAGTGAAATTTAAAAATTTGATCTCCATTTTCCTTTAATTCTTGTGGAACGCCTAAAGGGTTAACAAAGTTTGTAAAATCGGTTTTGAATACCTTGAGGGGTGTAGTTTCTACAATGGGGTCATTTATGGGGGTATCCACTATGTAAGCCCCACAAAGTGACTTCAGACCTGAACTGGTCCTTATAAAGTGGGTTTTGCCAATTTTCTTATAAATTTGAAGAATTGCTTCTAAACTTCTAAGCCTTCTAACGTCCTAAAAAAATAAAATGACATTTCCAAAATGATGCCAACATAAAGTAGACATATGGGGAATGTTAAATAATAAATATTTTATGAGGTATCACTTTCTGTTTTAAAAGCAGAGAAATTGAAATTTAGAAAATTGCGAATTTTTCAAATTTTGGGGTAAATTTGGGATTTTTTGATAAATAAGGGTGAAATATTTTGACTCAAATTTATGATTATCATGAAGTACAATGTGTCACGAGAAAACAATCTCTGAATGACTTGGATAAATAAAGGCGTTCCAAAGTTATTACCACATAAAGTGAGATATGTCAGTTTTGCAAAATTTGGCCTGGTCAGGAAGGGGGCAAATGGCCCGGATGGGAAGTGGTTAATTGTCCGTATTTCTTGTGTTGTCAGATTTTTTCTTATAAAGGATTCTTCTGATAATTTTCTCAATTCTATTTCTAAATTTTTTTTAAATGTTGCTATCTCGCCACTTATTTCCTGTCTCGGGAATTTTTTTGATTTTAGCTTTAGTTCTGTATGCGTAATTCCCTCATCCTTACATTTCTGGGCATTGGATAAAATAGGGTTTTTTAAGAAATATTTTTAGACATATTTTTCAATTTTTTTTTTCGATAGCAACATAAGTGTCAAATTTATTCAACTTTGTTGTTGGTGCAAACTTCAATCCTTTATTAAGTAGTTTTATTTTTGCTTCCGTTAAAGTGATTTTACTCAAATTTCTTATAACTTCTTGTTTGTCTGTGTTTATCTGTGCTTGGTGTGTGTCCCTCTTTTTTCTCTGACTTCTTTGTGTCTTTCTTTGGGACCTTGGTTGTGTTCGTTGTATTGTTGTCTTGAGCTGTTTCTCTTGTGTATTTGTGTGTCGGATAGTGTCTGTGATTTTGTGGGTACCAATTCCTTGTCGGATATGGTTCGTGATTGTGCATTTGGTGATTGAACCTGTTTCTCAGATTGTATGTGTGTGTTAGTGGTGATCTTCGATCTTGGTGATGTATTGTTGGTGATTGAGATCTGTGTCTGATCCTTGATTTGTGGTGGGGTGGAGTCCTGTCTAAAAAATGGTTGTGAGTCAGTGATTTATACCTATGACCTGTATTTACTGGGATGTTATATTGTGACTTATCTTTGGATGTCTCTTGTATAGGACTATTTAAGTTCAAATAGCCTAAGGCTAATAGGTTTCCGTTTCTGGTCTGATTTAAACATAAGGTTTATTTGATTTTATTAAGACTAGTATAGATCTCAGCTTTCTGACTATTTGTCCTGCAAGCTGGGATCTTTAATCTGTGTCCCTATATATTACAATCAGAGGATCAGCATTGTCTATTATTATTTGCCTGTCCCTATGTTAACTTTGTTTGCCTCTAATATTTGCACCCTGCGCTTGTGTATCGCGCACAAAGTGTCTGCAGCACACTAAGATGCGTTCACTGAGTATCAGCCTCACTTAGCCTAAAACCTAGAGTTTCTCTTTCTTCAAATGATGGATTATGTCTATATTTTTGGGTTTTCTTGCTTATTATCTCTTTTTCCATTTTATCCAAACTGCCGCACAGGCGTTCTTGCCACATGTTAAACTCCTCATTTTTGGGGAGTCCCTCTATTGTAGTTTTTAGCTTATTATTTTTGTCGGTAATTTCTTCCAACATTTGGGATCTCCTTTTCACAATCAGCTTTGTTAATGTGACTGATTGTGAAAACAATAAGGAGTCCTATTCTTTATTGAATGCTTCACAGCAGAGATCTTGTGCGGGAGTTTTGGATAATAGTAGTAACCCTTTTGGAATTGTTTTATGTTCAATATATTGTTTAAGTGATCTTATTTCCCATTGTTGTTTTAATTGTTTATGTAATAATGGTTCCATATCCCTAAAAATATCGGACATAGATTTCTCCCTTGTGGCAACATTCTGTTCGTAATTTGTCAATTGATCAAATTCATAAGTTTCCACTTTCAATCTCTTATTTTCTATGTGTTTCCAAATATCCATCTTCAGTAAAAGGGAGCTCTGTCTTTAAGGGGTGCACGTAAATGGATACGTGAATCTATGTGCCATTTTTTATTATTTTGGGAGCCATATTATAATATAGCTCTATTTTGAATCTATATTTCGCTAGAGTATTCCTCATGTTTGTGGCTATCCCATTGGTGTGGGCATTATACAGCTATGGTTTGTATATTTCATCTTTGGGGGTCCAAGAAATGTTTTAGCTATTCAATATAGTATACACTGCGTGCAGAATTATTAGGCAAATAAGTATTTTGACCACATCATCCTCTTTATGCATGTTGTCTTACTCCAAGCTGTATAGGCTCGAAAGCCTACTACCAATTAAGCATATTAGGTGATGTGCATCTCTGTAATGAGAAGGGGTGTGGTCTAATGACATCAACACCCTATATCAGGTGTGCATAATTATTAGGCAACTTCCTTTCCTTTGGCAAAATGGGTCAAAAGAAGGACTTGACAGGCTCAGAAAAGTCAAAAATAGTGAGATATCTTGCAGAGGGATGCAGCACTCTTAAAATTGCAAAGCTTCTGAAGCATGATCATCGAACAATCAAGCGTTTCATTCAAAATAGTCAACAGGGTCGCAAGAAGCGTGTGGAAAAACCAAGGCGCAAAATAACTGCCCATGAACTGAGAAAAGTCAAGCGTGCAGCTGCCAAGATGCCACTTGCCACCAGTTTGGCCATATTTCAGAGCTGCAACATCACTGGAGTGCCCAAAAGCACAAGGTGTGCAATACTCAGAGACATGGCCAAGGTAAGAAAGGCTGAAAGACGACCACCACTGAACAAGACACACAAGCTGAAACGTCAAGACTGGGCCAAGAAATATCTCAAGACTGATTTTTCTAAGGTTTTATGGACTGATGAAATGAGAGTGAGTCTTGATGGGCCAGATGGATGGGCCCGTGGCTGGATTGGTAAAGGGCAGAGAGCTCCAGTCCGACTCAGACACCAGCAAGGTGGAGGTGGAGTACTGGTTTGGGCTGGTATCATCAAAGATGAGCTTGTGGGGCCTTTTCGGGTTGAGGATGGAGTCAAGCTCAACTCCCAGTCCTACTGCCAGTTTCTGGAAGACACCTTCTTCAAGCAGTGGTACAGGAAGAAGTCTGCATCCTTCAAGAAAAACATGATTTTCATGCAGGACATTGCTTCATCACACGCGTCCAAGTACTCCACAGTGTGGCTGGCAAGAAAGGGTATAAAAGAAGAAAATCTAATGACATGGCCTCCTTGTTCACCTGATCTGAACCCCATTGAGAACCTGTGGTCCATCATCAAATGTGAGATTTACAAGGAGGGAAAACAGTACACCTCTCTGAACAGTGTCTGGGAGGCTGTGGTTGCTGCTGCACGCAATGTTGATGGTGAACAGATCAAAACACTGACAGAATCCATGGATGGCAGGCTTTTGAGTGTCCTTGCAAAGAAAGGTGGCTATATTGGTCACTGATTTGTTTTTGTTTTGTTTTTGAAAGTCAGAAATGTATATTTGTGAATGTTGAGATGTTATATTGGTTTCACTGGTAAAAATAAATAATTGAAATGGGTATATATTTGTTTTTTGTTAAGTTGCCTAATAATTTTGCACAGTAATAGTCCCCTGCACACACAGATATCCCCCTAAAATAGCTAAAACTAAAAACAAACTAAAAACTACTTCCAAAAATATTCAGCTTTGATATTAATGAGTTTTTTGGGTTCATTGAGAACATGGTTGTTGTTCAATAATAAAATTAATCCTCAAAAATACAACTTGCCTAATAATTCTGCACTCCCTGTATAGTATATATAATATATAGTATATATAGTATACAATACCTCACCGTATACAAGAATATTCTAAGGACTGTCTCATTCAGAATGTCTTACTCCATAACAGAGACCAATATATAACAACTAGACCTACTACTGGACTTTGTATGTGAGTGCTTCACAATATTCGAAGCAACCAGTATAGCGAAATAACGCTTCATTGTGATCATACTCATTTTTATATAGCGATTATACAGCACGATATTACTAGCTCACTTTCAGAAACTATTATTCCCTCTTCCTCATGCAATCGGATGAGTTCATATTTTATATCTTATAATCAATATTTTTATATTTTTTTATATATACCTTTGTATGCTTTTTATATGCTGATTTGAATTGTAATAAATGCTTTTATTTACCCTATGTGTTTCCTCATAGTAGAGTGCCCAGACACAAATCTTTCATTTATCTGTTACCTGTGACTAAGGGTGTATCACTAGTCTGGAGCACCTTATTCCATTCAAGTAAAGGGAGAGCCGTCTTTTATCCATTGTACTTTATTTAACTATACCTGTGCGGCCCGGGCTGCTTCACATATGGGGGCGGAGCCTGGCAGAGCCATGCGTGCTGGAGAGGGAGTGGTCCCACTCCCTGCGGCCGCGGCAGAGTTGTACTGGCCGGAAGAGGACGATGCGCCTGCTGGAGTTAAGAGTGAGCAGTCTTCCGGTTCCGGCGCCGCCATGTGAAGTTGCTTGGAAAGGGAGCTCCCCATAAACCTGCCACAAACCGAGACAAATTGCCCAGACACCCTCTACAACGGTGCGGTAAGAGAGAACACACGGTCCGCTCACGTTGCATGGATCGATATCTTATTAATATGGGCAAGAAACTAAAAAGCAGAGTGCTTTCATCACCGCTACAAGAAGACGCAGTTCCCGCCAGTATGGCGCCGAGCCCAGAGAAGGCGGTTAACAACGAGGCTCAGGCTCAGGCAATGCCGCAACAGCCCGGTGTAGGAAACGAGATACGAAATCTCATGCCGGACTCCCTAATTAGGCACATTGATTATAAGGTGCTTGCAATTGAGGTGGCGGCTCATCTTGCTCCTGACCTGAAAGGGGTTATCCGAGTTAATAAAAAAAAACACTTAAAATCCATCAGGATATACATATAATTTGGTTAAGCTCGATTTCATCAAGTTAAAACGCATATTTGCACCTTTTCATGGTCCTGTCATTGCTTTGTTTACATGCTCAAGTACAAGGTGAGGGGGCGTGTAACAACAAAGCCTGAGCTCTGCCTCATGAATATTTCTGGGCGTGAACAACCTGACCTTCCCCGCCCCCTGCTCTGCACTTTGCATAAAAATAAATAAATACACACACAGGGCAGAAGATCTTCCTGTCACATTGCAGCTGTACAGTGTAAGTTATGTTATTTTACATACATTTCTTTCATGTTTGGTTTTGTTTCTAGTCTAAAAATTTTCTTTCTGTTATTACAGTATATCAAGGAGGACGTATTTGCACTAATTCCAAATTCCGTCACCATAGAAAATGAATGGGTCCGCACCCGTTCCGCAAAATTGCAGAACAAATGCGGACCCATTTGCGGATGTGTGAATGGAGCCTAAGGCTACTTTCACACTAGAGGCAGGATCGATCCAACAGGCTGTTCACCCTGTCGGATCCGGCCAGCCGCTATTTTGCCGTGCCGCTGGACTGCCGCTCTGTCCCCATTGACTATAAAGGGGACGGTGGTGGAGCTATGGCGCAGCACGGCAGTGCACAGCGAGCGGCCACTTGACTAAAAGTCCTGGATTTTCGACATTTTATGGTACTTTCACACTAGCGTTAGTGTGATCCGGCAGGCAGTTCCATCGTTGGAGCTGCCCGCCGGATCCGCCAATCAGTGTGACAACTGACAGCATTTGTAGACGGATCCAGGTGCGGATCCGTCTAGAAATGCATTGCAATAACGGATCCGTCTATCCGCTTGCCATGTCGATGGACGGATCCCTCTGTCAGTCTTTTTCACAGTTTTCATGTTCTGCGCATGCGCAGACCGGAAGGGCGGATCCGTCCTTCAGTTGTTTTTCAACACCGGATCCGCAAGGCAGCTCCGTCGTCGGAGCTGCGTGCCTGCTGGATCCGCCGATCAGTGTGACAAGTGACAGCATTTGTAGACGGATCCAGGTGCGGATCCATCTAGAAATGAATTGCAATAACGGATCCGTCCAGCGGCACCGTCAAATAGCGGCAGGGCGGATCCGACAGGGTGAACAACCTGTCGGATACGTCCTGCCGCTAGTGTGAAAATATCATTAGCATTATCTGTATCTAAGCAATATCTATATTATTCAAATATATATTCAATATGGATATTGCTTAGATAAATCCATATATTGGTGGCAGATAAGGATTTTATATAGCTGAATAATGATGATGATGATGATAATAATGATGGCCAATAATTTATTTATATTTCCCAGGGGGTGTTGAATGTGTACTAGTGTGGGGGAGGGGGGGACCCAGGGAGGGGGGAACCCAGGGCTGTAATAACGATCCCCAGATGCAGAGGGGAACGTTTACAAACTGCCACCTCTAGCCCCAGTGAATGCAGGGGGGACAAACATACCCTGTGCTGCTGGAGAAGAGATCGCCTTGGTATGTACTGCACATGAGCGATCGCATAGCAGAGCTGAGGCAGTGACAAGAGCTGGAGGGGGGAGGGCACCAGAGGCTCTGACGTCTCGTTTACAGAGCCTGGACACTCCCTCAAGCAGGGAGAAGCTTGTAAACGAGACGTCACCAGCAGAGCTGGCTTACTGACGTCAGGTGTAACATGAACCTGAACTGAACTGGCCAAACAGTGATAGATAGGTGATGAAAGTGATTTTAAGAATCTTTCACTGGTCTACAATAAATGCAATTAGAATAGATTTATTTAAGTCGGATAACCCCTTTAAGGAGACTTTGGCCTCATCCGTCACTCATGTGATGCAGCAATTGCAGGAAGCTGTCCAGGAGCATGACACCAGGCTAGATGCCGCAGAATCCAGGATACAAGTGATGGAGGATACCACAGAGTCTGTCCTTCACAAATTACAGAAAGTCCTTACAGAAAATAAGAGACTGTATGAAAAGATGGAGGACTTAGAAAATAGATCCAGACGCAATAATTTGAGAATAGTGGGGCTGAGAGAGGCAATCCCGGCAAGTGAATTGGTTGCTATTTGTGAAACCGAGCTACCTAAGGCCCTGGGAATTCCGCGCCTCTGTAAAGTAGAATGAGCACACAGAGTGGGCCCAAATAATAGGGGCGATGACCGCCAATCTCTCAGACCAAGACAGGTCATAATGCGCTACCTGGACTACTCCGACAAGGAGGCTATTCTCAGAGCCTTTAAAGCGCGCAAAAGCCCTACAATGTTGAGAGGGGCGAAAATCCTGTTATTTGGAGATTACTCTGCTTAGGTGGCAAAGAGACGAAAAGCTTTTTCACCAATTTGCACGCAACTGCACAATAAGAATGTAAGATTCGCTTTGATCTACCCGGCCTCGCTCCGGATCTATTGTTCGGATGGTTCGTCTACATTGTACCATTCACCAAGTGAAGCGCTTACCTCCATGGAAGGATACTTACCAAATATCCGAGGGTCACAGACATCGCCACGACATCGAGACTGGGGATCTCAGGGTTTCGCTGAGGACCCTTCGGGATCAAACTTCCATGAGCGACCCCTGGCGGATCGAGTCAGTCCGAGCCAACTCCATGGAGCGAGATGATTTTCATCCTCCGGCTGCTTCATAGTGTGGACTTAGAAGAATCTGGAACTGACTGTAAAGCGGGAGCTGGTATGTCTTGGGATGGATCTCCTAGATAGGCTGGGGGCGATTTTGCTCCCTTGGTGATATTTTGACCCTGGGGCCCCGGTTTTCCAGATCTGGGGGATAGACCCATTAGCATATCCCGCCATATTATATGTCTGTCACTAGCAAGATGACAAGCGAAATATACTCCGATCGATTTACAAGTTTGCCTGGGGCGGCTTCCCGGGCTGGGGAGACTGTGGGCGGTTTGCTCCTACAGGGCCCTTGGGTGTAGTCATCGTCCCTGGGGCCATGGTCTCCCGGGTACAAGAAGTGGATTAGTTTGGTGAGGCAATATATGTTGAGTTCCTAAAGTATTATATGTCGTGCTGGGTGGCATTTAAGATGATGTTTTAAAGGGCAGGGGAGTTGGGGAGCAGAGCGATCAAAACACCATTATCGCTCATTTTCACATGGGGAAAAAAGTGAAGGTTCTAAGCAAACAAGTGTGGCCTTTAGGGTTACATTCAGGGCCTATCGTCCTAATGTTTTTTGCTTATTGTTGTTTTCTTTATTGTTGTTTTGGAGGGATTAGGGGAGGGTTTTTGTTTATACCTATTGCTGGGATGTCTGCCTACAATCGCTTTCTAATCAGTTTTGACGTCCAGTGGAACCCTCCATGAGAGTAGTTTCCTGGAACGTAAAAGGTTTGCGCTCACCTCAAAAGCGCAACAAGATACTTCGGCACCTGAAAAATCTTCGTGCTGATATAGCCCTCCTACAGGAGACTCACCTGATAGAGGAGGATTATGCTAGGATGAAAAAGATGTGGGTGGGTAAGGTGCTGGGTTCTGCAGCAGTTAACCGCAAAGCAGGAGTGATGATTTTGTTCCACAAAAATCTGTCATGTTCCATCATAGATCAGTCAAACGATGGCGAGGGGAGAAGGTGCACAGCGAAGATTTCTCTGGGAACAGATGAGCTTCAGATATACAATGTTTATGGCCCAAATGGGGACAGTAGACCTTTTTTGAATGATTTGGCTGGGGTCATTGAAAGGGATACGTCAGTTAACAAATTGGTGGGGGGAGACCTCAATGCCGTGGCCTCATTAAGGGAGGATAGTAAACCGGTACGGAATTCCAGTGAGCGCCCTCCTGTTACTGAAGGGGCCCTGGCAAAACTTATGGAGGATACGGCATTGATAGACTCCTGGCGACTTTTAAACCCTGATAGTAGGGAATACTCATTTTATTCAAATCCTCATGACTCATGGTTGAGAATTGACTATCTTCTGGTTTCTGGTGGCTTGACGAATAGGATCTCAGACACCAGGATTCACGATCTAATTATATCTGACCATGCCCCCATCTCTATAAACATAGCAGAGCTGCAGCCTAAGGGCTCTGACATTTTGTGGCGCTTCCCGTCATTCCTATATCAGGATGAGAATTTCGCTGATCTCCTTAGGGGCTGCTATTGGGAATATAAGGGAGATAACAAGGCATGTCAAGATTCACCGTCTCTTTATTGGGACGCAGCGAAGGCGGTGTTGAAAGCCCGCATAATGGCTTACACGTGGGGGTTAAAGAAAAAAGTAGCATCAGCATTGCAGAGTTATAGTGAGCTCCTACGTTCGGCCTATACTGAATATATGACTGCGCCATCAGTGCAATCCAGACTAAAATGGAAAGAGGCTAGAATTAATTATGAGCTATGGTACGAGAGAAAGGCGAAGATGGATATGTCAAATAGCACTGCTAAATTCTTCAGGGAAGGAAACAAGGCAGGTAGACTATTGGCATCTTTAGTAAGGAACTCCAGAAAACAGAATCACATAACATCCATTGCTGACTCCAAGGGGGGGATACACACAAACCCTGAGAAAATAGTTTCTATCTTGAGAGATTTTTACGCACAGCTTTATGAGGATCCTGGCCCGGTTGACCCCATGTCTGAGTTCTTTTTGAAGTGCACTAGTCTACCCTCGCCGTCGAGGGCTCAGCTAGATACCTTAAATTCACCGATCACTGAGTCAGAGGTACTAGGGATCATAAAAAAATCGAAACTACATAAAGCTCCAGGCCCTGACGGGTACTCAATAGAATTCTATAAGATGTTGGGCGGGGAGATAACAGAACCCCTCACGAAAGTTTTCAATAGTGTCCTTACGGGATCTTCCCTATCACCCTCTGACAATGTAGCCTATGTTAAACTGATTCCCAAGCCGGGGAGAGACGTCACACTCCCTTCTTCGTACCGTCTCATCTCACTTATCAATGTCGACCTGAAGATTGCAGCTAAAATAATGTCTGATAGACTGTCACTAATGATGCCGGATTTGGTGTCCCCATCTCAGTCGGGCTGGATGCAGTATGGTGGGAATCAGATAGAACTATAATGCCTTCTTTGGTGGCATTTGATGCGGAAAAGGCATTTGATAACGTGAGATGGGACTGGTTGAACAGGGTGTTAGACAGGATGCGGATCTTAGGCCCTTTTAGGATTTTCATATCAGCGTTGTATCGAGACCCCAAGGCTAGAATCTCGTTACCAGGATTCTTGTCAGCACCTTTCCAGTTAGCAAGGGGAACACGTCAGGGATGCCCCTTATCGCCATTATTATTTAATTTAGCATTAGAGCCCTTGATTAGGTTGCTAGAGGAGGGGGATATTTTCCAGGGTATTAAAGTGGGGAATCAAGAGGTGAGGACGTCACTTTTTGCTGACGATTTACTCATCTTCTTAGCTGATCCGATGGCAGACTTGGAGAAGGTGCTACAGCTCCTGTCCTCTTTTGGACCGGTCTCGGGGTTCAAGATAAATGTAGACAAATGCATGCTACTCACATTACGTGCATCTGTGTCTAAACTTAAACTGCCGGAGTCATGTAGTCAGATTGTAGAAGCTGAAAAGTACATCAAATACTTAGGAATTAAAATAGGGAGAACCCCTGAGTCTCTGTACACCCTGAATTATGTCCCATTGTTTAAAACAATTAAAAATGACCTTGAGAGATGGAAAAACCTTCCATTATCTCTAACGGGCAGAGGTAACCTCATAAAGATGATATGCTTCCCAAAGTTACTGTATCCCATGCAGACATTGCCACTGCTTCTAAAGCATTCGGATGTTAAGAGTGTTCAGTCCATGTTCTCAAATTTCCTGTGGTCAGGGAAAAAACCTAGAGTGTCACTGTCTAAGTTAATGCTGCCTAGACATCAAGGGGGTATAAATATCCCAAATATGAGAATTTATAATCTGGCATGTCTATTTAGACATTGTCTAGACTGGATACACAATACACATTGTTGTTCGGATCCCATTTTGGAGCAGCAGCTCTCTGCCAAGTGGCCGTTGGTGAATTTATTGCATACCAAGAGGCAATTGCTTCCGCCCCATTTGAAACACTCGCTGATTTTAAGGGACACCATTGTTACATGGAAAGAGGTACGCAAATTAGCCAAAAGACCATTCTTAGCGTCCAGAAACATGGAACTTTGAAAGCATCCGGAGTTCCCTTTAGGGGCTCAAAACAAGATGTTTGGGGCCTGGAGGGCCAAAGGAATTCATACATTTCTAGATATGCTCCACATTACCGGGAAGAGATACCTGACATTTCCGGAACTATGTTAGAAGTTCGGTCTAGACAATTCCCAGTTTTTAGCTTACCAACAGGTTATTTACTTTTGTAAACAGAGGCTACTAGATGTCTCCAGTGAATGTACAAGCCAATACCTGGCATTTTCACTGGGATACAGGGGAACGAGATACTCTATTTCCCAACTAAATCATGTCATGAGAGAATCAATTGATAAAAATGTGAAGGCCGGACTTTTCAAGAAGTGGGGAAGGAAGTTGCAGGTATCTTTGTCGGTGGAGGAGGTTCTGATGGGGTGGGAGAGAGTATGCAAAGCGGTACCCTGCGAAAAGTGGAGGGAGTCCCATTTTCGCCTTATACACTCGGCAATATATGCTTTCAATATTACTGGGCGTTCACATAAAATTGGGTACTTGACAGCATGTCCAAAATGTGGGGTTGAACGAGCAGATCTACGACATTGTGTGTGGGAATGTGTTTCTGTTCAAATGTTTTGGAAGGCGGTGGTTGTTTGGATTAGGGATACTTGGGGGGTAACGCTGGTACAAAGCCCTACTGTACTGCTTTTCCATGTTTTTGATGATACATCTAAACCTCGAATGATAATTGATGTAGCCCCATTGGTGTCTCTCCGTGGTCTTCTAAATAATTGGTTGAAGCCTAACACACCTGAAATCAAAGAGCTAATTTCTCAGATGTCTCAATTTGTGTACATAGACAAATTAGACACAGAACACCAAAAAGAAAAGAAGACCAAAAATTTCTTCCGTAAATGGCAAACCTTTATTGAAAAACATATTCCGCGGGGAGATATCGATGGGCTGATGACATCCTTCAGATATACAGAATGGTACTCAATTGCAGTACTAAATGGGAGCATATCGACTTTGAGAGTAGACAACAGAGGATTACAATCAAACAACTAGTGCTTGAAATTAGGATTTGGGAGGGAGTTTGTGGGATTAGACATCCTGGAAGTTGGGAAGGGGGGGCTAGGGAGGGAGGGGAGAGTTTTATCAATGTCATTGTCATTACTTTATTGGATTGTTTTTTGATATACTTATAATAGAAAAATGTGATGTATTATCTATATACTTATGTGACATGATGAGATAATGACATGTAAAAATGATACATTTCAAATAAAAAATATGTTTAAAAAAAAAAAAAAAAAGGGAGCAGTGAGTGAGGCGAGGCCCAGGGCGGCGGAGTGATCGTAAGTTCACATGCTGTAGACTGAGAAGATCAGCATTTGGACTTGAAGGAGTGGGCCTGCATTTCTTTTCACTGGTCTATCCAGGTTAGGATTACTGCTAAGCACCCAGCAGGTCCAAATAATAGTTTACTGGATCACTGGAATTTCCACTGATGTTTCCTGTATTATATACTGGACCTATGTTCACAATTCTGCTGGTTGTTCTTGGAAACAATGGAGTAGCTTGCTTACAGATACACCCCTAATGGTACAGCCACATGTGGCAAATCATTTACAGATGTATGTAGCGCAAGGGAAAATGCACATGTGAAACCAACCTACTGCAGTTAGCCACACAGTTTTCCCTATATTAGATTACCGCATGTGCAAAAGCAATGTGCAGATCTTACATATATAAGGGATATAAGCAGTACTGGGAATCTTCAGCTCTGAGCCCTGTAGAATTGTGAATGCAGCTCTGGAGTCCTGTATAATGCATACTGTATTGCGCAAAGCAATGCACTGTATTTGCGTTAGTTGTAGACTATGTGCCCACATAATACCTATATACAGTATACACCTATGTACAGTCTACACCGTGTAGACTGTATATAGGTGCAGGCTGTATATAGGTATATCTATCTCATATCTATCCATCCATCCCACAGGGGTTATATTGTTCGGCATGGTGTAACCTCCATACATTTGCTGTACAGTATACATTATAATCCCTGCGCACCCCTGCCCCTTGACATAGGGGGAAGGTGGGGGGCCCAAGCTGAACATCAGCACCATTTAGCTACGCCCCTCCCTAGATCAATATCATTAGGGCGGCAGAAAGTTTTCTGATTGTCCTAACATAATATTTAATAACCTTCCTATACAGTTTTGTCATGTAAAAACTCATTTGCACAAACAATCCTGCCCAAGTAATGACTGTCCTAGGGAGACGATATGCAGTTGCAGACTACAATATGACACCTTTGTCTTGGACCTGTGCACACTGGATACATTACTCTTCTAGTGCAATATCTTTCTTTAGGTTAAACCAGCTGTTTTTTCCACATATTATATGCAATATATAATATATTAATATAACATATTACATGAAGTATGGCGTATCATACATTTATGCACATGCATGACACACAAGTGCAAGGAGAAATAATGCAGCATATAATGCAAGCACTTAAAGGTATAGCAGCAATCGTATAACAATCCAATAGTTCAGCTTACAGTGGACACTGCAACAGGGTCTACTGTAACTCACAGCAACAGACATTTATACTAAGGATACATATTTTCTTGAAGGAGTGCACTTTATTTCAACCCTCTTACCACTACTCCTTAGTTTTCTATCACAGTAGAGTCTGTGAAATGTCCTGCATAGTTTTTCCATGCCCAGTATATCTGTCTGCAGATGAGGTGCTGGCTTAATTATTATCTAAGTTATGACTTAAGGCCTGTTTAAAAGATTGAATTTCGATTTATGTTGCCTTACATCTGATGGCATTAGAGGCAGAGCTTGCTAAGAGCTCATTTGCATCCCTTATTCACTGAATTGCAGAGGAGTATGTATGGCCCATAAAACTCCTCCATAAGGAGATACTGTGTCCACCAACCCCTAACCTAGGCCTTTTACCCAGATAAGCCAGTAATCTAAGCTCTGCATTTATGTGGAGCAATCATCCTGAAACAGCTGTCTGCAGATGAGATGCTGGTTTATTTATTATTCAAAATATGTCTCAAGGCCTGTCTAAAAGGTCAAACATTGACTTATAGGATAACTGCCTTACATCTGGTGGCATTAGAGGCAGAGCTTGCTAAGAGCCCAATAGCATCTCCTCTTCCAAGCACATAATAGAAAGAGGCCAAACCGATATCTTGTATCTATAACGCATCATATGTATGCCCTGCCAACATTGCTTTACTTTGCTTAGGTTTTAGGCCTGAATTTTTATGAGGAATCAGAAAACATACTATGTAGTTTTATTTCAGCTAAATTTATATTTTGCCATAGATTAAATTCTTTTTCTTAATAAGAGCAATCTGCATGTTGTGTACTTGACATTAGCAGTGGTCTTTTTTATATGCAAGAATCACCATTATGCATTAATGAAGCAATCACTTGGCAGAAATGCTGAATCTGTTTTTATAGATGAGGACTAAAGTAGAAATCATGACTAATGTATGACATGTTTAAAATTCCATCCACTCAGGTTGTGAGATGTTGTGCGTATATCTGCATATAATTGTGACACTGATGGAATAAACACGTGTTCTGCTTACACCTTTGCTGTCACTGTTTCAAAATATGCAAATAATGTCAATGGAATCTATACAACCTGCATTTCATACTGATACATGGAAACCTGTTCTATATTTGCATAAAAGGTTGATAAAACTACTAATTTTATGTGTTTATTGCAATTTAAACATCAACCAAGACCATAGGGAGAGGCGTAGTAGATGGTGGCATCAAAAAGGATGGGAGTGGCAGTTACTCATGGTGGGTTGTCTTTCTCCAGCTCTCCCTGGGCAGAGCGTGCAGTGGTTAGAAGGTGCACCCTTTCTTCCCTCGAGGCACACCCTGGACCTGTTGGGGCTCCTTCTTGGTGTTAGGTGGGATGCCCTTGATGTTAGGTAGTAGGGTGCAAGGCAGAAGGGCTAATGAAGGGATGCGTGGATGGAAGTTGGAATCAATGACCAGGCCCGTTTGGTTACAATAAATAAAGTCTCTCTACTGAGTAAAGGATAGGAGTTGCAGTACACAGAGCAACAATAAACACAATTTGGAGGTATATTACAGAGTAGGCTTCTCCCAATAGTTATGTATATGCATCAGCAATGATGGTAGTAGACCTCCCTGAGTCTCACTGAGTCAGGGTCAAAGCACATTTTGCTATCTTCTCAAATAACCACTGGCGTGCAATTCCGTTCTCATTGACTCTTTCTGCAATTCCCAGGCTGCAGATCTTAGATCTGGATGACCAGTTTGTCTCAGTGTGGTGGGCACTAAAGCAATATACCCTTTATAAAAGCAGTAAAGTCTTTTACTATAAATGAGCTATACTATGTTGTTCTGTCTTCATACACATTCACACAATGTGCAGTCTAACATTCAGTATAAACCATTCCTGTCTTCCAAATAAGAGGACTGTTTTCTGTATTTGAACTTGTTTATTGGTCAACAGGATTGTGAATTGGTAAAACTACAAGAATACAAATGGCTTGTGTAAGTAAAACATATAGTATAGCTTGTACAGTAATACATTGACAGAGAAAGCAGATGTCCAAAATGGCTGCCTATTCATAGATTGCATGGCTAGCTAACAGAAATAACTTGCTGAGTGACACTTATACCTAGCTAAACAGCTCTACATAACATAATGTCCCTGAAACAAGGTGGATGTCACTCACTGGATATACTTGCACAAAGATGGTGGAGTTTATGAAGGAGAACTGCATGGAACAGCTCTGCTGATGTCCTGTAGTCTGTATGTAGTCTGAAGACTGGAGCTTTTCCTTCCCACAATGCCTAGCACCTCCCTCAAGCAATAATCTTTATTAACAAGAAAACAAGGTGCAATACATTTTTACCACCGCTAGATGATGCTGTTAACTAACTAATAACTACAGGAATTCAGAAATTGCAGCAGAATGAATTAGAAATTAAATAGACGTGAACTGAAATGAATCTCTCTCTGCTGGAGGAAGAGCACATGTCTTTCCAGGCATGGCCTCTGAAGTGCTTCTCCACCATCAAAAATGTCTGTTATCTTACTCTCTAGGATAGTTTTCTAGTTAAGTTGATCTCTGGCAGCTTTCAGCCTCAGGGATGAAGCTTTCCTGGGCCAGGCTTCTCTCCTGTCATACTTCCCGGGAGCTGACACATGCATGGGTTTTTCTCTGGCTCTGATGACTAGACACACTCTCTCTACGAGTTACGGGTAGGGGCAGATTCAACCTAGCTAGTACTGCCAATGGTAACTATCTACTATCTACACATAACCAAACGAGATACACAGTGACTAGAAAAGAGTAATTTAAGAACAAATCCAAACATTTAACTTCTTAGAAATAGTCCAGAAGACTTTAACTCTTTTGCAGTGATCTCCCGGGTCACTCCACTGGTAGACAGCATAAGTGCGACAGCTAAGCAGGTTTGGCAGAGTTCTTTTTCAATTCTAACCTACATTTTTGTAAATCAGTTCTGTTAAATCACACAAATAAGTGAGAAATTGTAGCCATAGCTGCCACCTTAACTCCTTAATGCTAAGCCTCCAATTTTCTTTCTTTCCCTTTTATTTATATTTTTCTCATATTGTCTTTCTTTTCTTTTGTTGTCATAACCCCGCCTCTATGCAGTCTAATTGACACCCGGCTCAGTCGCCAAGACCGCGCTTGAACAGGCGGCGCATGCGCCGTCGGGCTCGAGTGCGATCCTGTAACTGAATCGCGCGTGAGGAAGAGAAGACAGGCAGGCATCGGGGATGGTGCATGCGCGATTCAGTTACAGGATCGCACTTGAGTCCGACGGCGCATGTACAAGCGCGATCCCGGCGACTGAGCCGGGTGTCAGTTAGACTGCAGAGAGGCGGGGTTAGGGCAGGGGAGTTACAGCCTGGAGTGAGGGAAGGGCTACCCCCTTGACTTCTAACGTGACTTGTGGAGCTGGAGAAGAGTACTTTATAAAGCGATTTTTCCATGCATATACATCACAGAAAAGCGGGACAAGACTGTATGATAACACAATGAGGATGATCTATAAGGTACTTTTGATAGTTTAGTAAGTGAAATCCAGGTGAAAGGTTCGCTTTAAAGATACTAGAGATAGGTAATTATTTTTTATGCCATCTGATGTTAGACATACTAATTGGTCTTCATAATAGAAATAGTACCCACCCAGAGGTCCCCCCAAGGCCCCACAACTTGAAAAGCTGATTCTGTATGCTTTGCTTTGATAAAGGGATTTTGTCCTGAAAGTTGGAGGTAGTTGCAGATGTGAGGCTGACTTAGCTATTTACCCAGTGTAGCTGCATAAGTATGATTAACCACCTAACTGTTTTGCCCGAGTCCAGCTCAGGCAGTGGGAAAAATAGCTAACTGGAGGGGGGGTGGCTGCTTTAGATGCTGCTATCTCCTGAATGGTAGCAGCTAGAAACATGCAACTGGTCTTGTTTGAAAGCTGACATTCCAGGCTTTCATACAAAAATCAGCAAAAGTCCAAGGAAAAGAGGAGAAATCACTGTTAGAAATCGAGTCAGGAATAATCGCGGGTAAAACCTGTTTTTTACTTTAACTTTCAGTTGCATTCACAGCATCCCGATTTCCATCAGTGATATCTTCCCCTGTACTGAACATATTGCTGTCATTCTGGTATTGTTTGATAGCTTGATCGGCTTTCAAACAAGTTCAGTTGCATGTTTCTAGCGGCTACCATTCAAGAGATAGCTGCATCTAAAGCAGCCCTCCCCCTCCAGTTAGCTACTTTTCCCACTTCTGGAGTTGGACAGGGGCAAAACAGTTAGGGGGTTAAAAGGCGGAGCAATGACTGGAAAAATGTGCTATTGCTGTGAAGCACTCAGCTTTTTAAAACCATTTTAGAAAGAAAGTTGAATTACACATATTTTGCACAGGTGGATGTCTCTTTATTTGTATGAAATTAATTGCAAATTTTTTGGGCTTGTTAGAATTAAGAATGAGCACATCCAAATTGGCCTGTCTGGCAAAAATGAAAAGAGCGGATCCTGTCCAATACCAGCAGAGTTAAGATATGTGAATTGCATCTTTTCTTCCCAGAAAGCAAGAGCAGTGTTGCCTGGCATGCAATACTCATCATGATTTTTTTTTTTGGTCTCCCTAATGATAGAGCACCACAAAGAGTACTCCTCAAGGCCAATCAGCTAAGCAAGACTATTTTTTGTGAGACATTCTGGTTCATGTATCTTTCTGGAAGGAGAGCAAGCTTGCATGTCTCATGTAATCCTGGGTGGGATTGTCTCCTCACATATACTACGCATACTAGGTGCTCTCCATACTGAGAAAGAAACCACTTCCCCAGATAACACATATATATTGTCGAGAAATCGTTTGATCTTTCTCATCACAAAAAATTTTGGATGAATTCCGATCTGGTAAAATCAATTCGCTTATGCTTAATCATAATATATTGACATCAATTGGAACTTTTACAGCACTAGTTCCGTTTTAAAAACAGCAGGTGTTCAATAATGGACAGTGAAATAATGCCCTCTGTGAAATAAAGTGGCTGCAATAAATTACTGAGCATGTGAAATGTAATGGTAATATAAAGCTGCAGGCACACATCATACAACAACCTGTTTGGACTTAAAGGGGTGGTCCCACTTCACCAAATTGCATTTATCTTGCAGACAAAGTATATCTAAGTTTAATGCAATAGAAATATGAATCAAACCAGCAAAGGAGGCGATATGAACAATCACAATACATAAGTGTCTTGTATAAAATTAGTTTACATGATAAATGCCATTTGCTGAAGTGAGACAACTTTTTTAAAGCTAATTAGATATATTTTTTCAGCTTCCATTCCCAAAATGTTTCTTCCGTAACCTCATTTTATCTCTGTATCAACGAATAGGCTGCTTTTCTTGTACTATTAAAAGATTTAATCATCCATTATAGGAAGTGAACATATACCTTATTATCGTGTGACAGGAAGACAGCAGGATGATACAGTACCAGCCTTTCAAGACTTAATAAGGCATTAAGAATTTCTAGCAGTGTAATAGCAGTGTTACAATTGTGTGAAATTAAATGGCAAAAAGAAAAAAGGGGTCAGGATTTCAAAAAAAGGGTTTCTCCAGGATCTACATATTGATGACCTATCCTCAGGATAAGTCAACAATATGAGTTCAAGAGGGGTCAAACTCCCTGCACCTCCACTAGTCAGCTGTTTTAAGAGGGAGCGCTGCGGCCTGCTTGCAGCTTACCAAGCACAGCGCCATACATTGTATAGCGGCTGTGCTTGATATTACAGCTCAGCATAATCCAGACCACCATGATGACTTCTTCCAATGCAGAATTCAATTCTGACTCATCTTTGGCCCCTTTCTTTTGAGCTATTCCCAGCCTTTATAACAACACAAATTCAGACCCCCAAAATAAATTCTGACCCCAGACAAGACTCCATATATACATTCAGAACTCAGAGCAGATCTTCAAAATGAAATCAGACATGAGGCAAGGCACCTAAATTACTGCAAAACCCTAATTTCAGACACCTTTTCAAGTTAAACAATTATATAGTGCGCACTATATCATGTTCGGATACTGGATGGTGTCAGGACAATGTGTTGCAGAGCCTGGTCCTGAATAGGAGCCTGTATGGATGGAGGCATGATAAGTAATGCAAACTATTATCCAGTGAGTTAATCCAGTAGTGACTGCACTTTCTCTCTGCCTGCCGAGAGCCATAACTTTTTAAATTCACATACTGTTGTTGTATGATGGTTTCTTTTTGCAGTATTTTTAATGGCATGCAATCTACAATATCGTGTTAAAACACAATTTTTTTGTGGGATTAAAACGTTTTATTCAATTTTTGGGGGGGGACAAGGAAACAAAACAAAACTGAGATTTAGGCGAATTAAATTTTTTATCCGTTACGTTCGCCATGCAGGTTAAATACTTTTAATATAAAATTTTAATACATTGGACATTTTTAGATGTGACAATACAGAGGGGGAGACAACACCGCTAAGAGCAATGATGGGAGACGTGGAGGACTTGCCGCAGGGTCCTGAATTGGCAGACCTTAATGTCTCAGGAGATAATTTTGGTACAGCCCAACGTCGGAACCCAGCCCGATCCCGCGCCTTGGAAAATGTGTTAATAGTAGATGGTGAACCATAACAACCTGGGGCAGAGTCAGTGTTTCCCCGTTTTGTGGTTCATCAAGATATGTTGTATCGGGTAAACCAACTACGGGATGAGCCTATTGAACAGTTGGTGGTCCCCAAGGCTTATCGCAAGCTTGTGTTAGATCTAGCCCACCAGCACGTTATCGGGGGTCATCTGGGGCTGCAGAAAACTCAGGATCGTGGCCAAAGAGGCGTGGGAACCCACTCCACATAAAAGTGTCATTGAGTACTTTACCCAGATGCAAGATAGGATAGAGACAGTGTTGCCTCTTGTTAGAGAGCACATGGAGGCAGCTCAGCAAGCCCAGAGTCGGGTCTATAATCGGCAGGCTCAGGTCCGGATCTTTAACCCGGGTGATAGGGTTTTGGTTCTGGTGCCGACCGTGGACAGTAAGTTCATGGCTAGGTCGCAGGGGCCCTACAAAGTACTCGAGAAAATTGGAGATGTAAACTACAAGGTACACCAGCCAGGGCGGCGAAAGTCAGAGCAGGTTTACCATGTGAATTTACTCAAACCGTGGAAAGATAGGGAAACCTGTACAGAAGAGGTACCGGCCCCTCTGTCTGATGCAAGAGAGGCGGCTGCCACAGTAAAAATTGCTGACAGCCTCTCCTCTAAACAGACTCAGGAGGCCAGGGAGTTTGTTAGTCGGAACACGGATGTGTTCTCAGACCTCCCTGTACACCTGTCATGGCCTGCTCAGGTTATGTGCGGAGGTCTGCCAGGTTAGCAGCACGTGTGTAGTTTGTTTTGTTTTGGGTTTGGATATGAGCTGTATCCGCCTCCTTTCAGGTGCACTGGATGGGGTCGTTTATATGAGTTTAAATTACGCCCCTTCCCAGTGTCCTGTGCAGGTTATAGCTTCTATCTTGCTCTGAGGAAGGAAACGCTGTTTCTGCTCAGCTACAGATAAGTTGGTTTTGTTTCTCTCTTGTGTTCTGTCTAGGCTGTTAGGGAGACACCTGCTCCCTCCTTGCTTGAGGAAGCAGGCTGTCTGTTTTCCCCTTTTCCACCATCTTAGGGATTTTAGGGTTTCTTCAGTCTTAGGCACGGGGTCACGTTTATTCCCACCTTCAGGGTCTGAACGTGGGCACAGAAGTCCAGGAAGAGTTGGTAGGGATTTGTCAGGAGGTGACCTTTATCCACAGCTTCTGGCCTAGACACTTGTTTTATGGTTTTCTGTGTATCTATTGCATCTTGTATCCTACCCAGCGTGACAACGCCCTTCCATAATCCAGCATGACATTGTCACTGAGCCTCAGGCAAAAGTCAGATTAAAACCATACTGGGTGCCCGAGGCTCGGCGACAAGCCATATCGGAGGAGTCCTATAGTATTGATACCCAAGCCAGACGGGACATTGCGGTTTTGTAACGAATTTCGAAAACTTAACAAGGTTTCCAAATTCGATGCATATCCCATGCCCCGAGTGGATGAGCTCATCAAGAGGTTAGGACAAGCCCGGTATTTTTCTGTTTTGGACTTCACAAAAGGGTACTGGCAGGTGCCCTTAACGGAGGCTGCCAAAGAGAAAACTGCCTTAAAAAAGCCTGGGGGGCTGTATCAATATAAGGTCTTGCCCTTTGGTCTGAATGGCACCCCCGGCACTTTTCAGCAACTAATGGACATTGTGCTTCTTCCACATAGTCGGTATGCTTTGGCTTACCTGGACGATATTGTCATCCACAGTACTGACTGGAAAAGTCACCTACCCAAAGTGCAGGCTGTAGTGGACTCCCTTCGGAAAGCTGGCCTGTATGAAGTTGGCCCTGTGTGAGTCCCCGATTTTGGTGATGCCCGACTTCAATAGGGAGTTTATAGTACAGACCGATTCCTCCGAAGTAGGCCTCCTTTAAATTCAGTCCTATGGCCGATAAGATAAAACAGGTCATAAAGAAAAATTGGAGTATCCTAGTGAGGGACGATTCCCTAAAACAATTGAAAGATATGAAACCAGTGATAGCGTTTAGAAGATGCCATACTATACGCGATCAAGTGGTAACTAGCCATTTCAGGAAAAAACGTCTCACATGGCTGTCTGAACAGAGACCAAAAGGGAATAGGAGTTGCAGAAACTGTTCCTTCTGCAGCTTCAATTCCCAACTACAAGTGATCTCTTTTGCAGGGATAGAACATAGGGTTTTTCCACTTATTACCTGCCGCAGCAAATTTGTGGTTTATATAATTTTATGTAGATGCGGACGCTTCTACATCGGAAAAACTATCCGCTGCTTATTTGAAAGATTCCGCGAACACCTAAACTCCTTAAAAACAGGAAAGGGTGTTCCGCGGTTAATAGATCATGTGAATAAGGCACATAGTGGAAATCCCAATGTGCTGACTTTTGCTGGCCTTGAAGTAGTTAACCGCACTGAAAGAGGTGGTGACAGAGAAAGGGAGCTTCTGAGAAGAGAAACTATATGGATCCTACGCACGGATGCATTGGGTCCGCTGGGACTAAATGAAAAAATAGATATGAGCGTATTTTTGTAATGAACCACTCTTGCTTATTGTATTTTCGTATTTTGATTTGTTCTTATTGGTTTATGTATGTTCACATATGCACCTTACATCATTGAAGAGGTCCCGCCTGACTGTAATCCCTGCCCTCCCTCTTGAGAGGCCAGGTGTTGATTACTTAGTAATTAAGCAAATTACTGCGATGATGCGGCTTCCTGTGCACTATAAGAAGGTGCCGTGACCTCTTCAGTGTTGGAAAGCCAGAAGAAGCGCATACACGCGCGAAACGGCTGTTGCTTACTTGCTGCTGTATCTGCAACCCTTGCACCCCCCTCCTGCCATGGAATAAAGTTACCTGCCTATCAACGGTGAGTGCCGCTCGTTTTGTTTTCTTTTTCTTTTTATCACATATGCTCACTGCAGCTACAAGCTGAGCACCTCCGTGAGGCACCACTCCTCGGCAGTCGCATCCTGACAATTTTAGGTTTGGTGTAGTGCCACTGGTTATCTGCTCTACATTTTACATGTACATAGGCCTCGGGGCTGTACTGTCTCAGAAAGTCAATGGGGAGGAGCATACCGTTGTCTTTCTCAGCCGTAAGCTCACACCAGCCGAGACCCGGTATAGTATAGTGGGGAGAGAGTGCCTGGCTATCAAGTGGGCACTAGAATCTCCCCGCTATTATTTATTGGGGAGAAAATTCCACCTGATGACTGACCACCCGATGGTTTCTCTTCCTACAAAACTTAAAGTTTTTGGTGGAACACAGGGCAGGCCGGTTACAGGGAAATTCGGATGCCCTGACCCGGGTACACTGTCTGGCGTGTGTTCACCCCCTCAGGGTTGAACAAAGGGGGGGGTATGTGACACAGTGAGAGGTTTGGTCTGGGAAAACAGGTATTTTCCTCCCAGCATGTGCTGCTGGGCTGATTTACAGCCAGGTGAGGTAAAATACCGGACCGGATTTTAAATGCCGGTCTGGGTTTTGGCAGCACTTGGCTGTCCTTAAATAGGCAGCTGGGTTCAGAAGCCATGTCTCTGTTTTGGGATCTGGGAGCCTTGTGTTTGGATGAAGGCTTGCTACCTGTTTTCCGTAAAACCAGGTTGGTGCTGCTATCAGCAAGAACTCTGAGGCAGAATTGCCGCATGGTGTGAATTACCACCAACACTGCAAGGTGACTTTTTGTTTGAATATGACTGCTTGTTTTGTCACTTACCTAAAGTGTGAATAAAACACTGAACTGTTTGATCCAAATAATTTGTTGTTGCCTCTATACTGCGTCCGCTAATCCTGTCTACCAGAGCGAGTTCTCACAAAGCAAAAAGTTAGTTCTCCCCAGGCAGTGCTATATATAACTGTAATTCTTTTAGCAAGTAGTGCACATATATGGGCTATTTGAGCTCCACACAAACAGAATATGTAGTGCCTTGGAGCAGGGATACTTTGAGGTTTGACAATTTGTGGACATTTGCCCGTTTCCCCTATGCAAAGTCTTCAACTCCTCACTTTATTTTATTTCATTTTATATAGGGTTAAATTCCACTGACTGTTCCATACTGTTTAATACTGTTTAACTGCATTTTATATGTTTGCTATGCTATATATCCTGTTCATTTGCACTTTATTTGCACAGCACTGTGGAAAGGGTTAATGAGAGACTTTTGGTATTTTAATACTAATAATGAGAAGCTAGTAATTTTCCATAGTAGCCATAAGGTTTAAAGCTGAGTATGTTTTAGAGGGAAAAGTCAGACTTGTTTTCCACCCAAACCAGACATACCGGTAGATGTCTGGTTTAGCTATCTTATTATGTCTGAAGACTTGATTTTGTCTGGAAAAACTGCTCTGTCATTGCCATTGAGTATTATTGAAGGTCTAATGCAAGTCTATAAGAGACCAGGTTTGTAACATTGTATTTGTTTGGGTTGTGTTTCTCCATTCCACTCCTCCCACTAGAAGGTTCTAGTTCAGCTAGTAACTGTGTATAAGGAGAGCAGTCAGAGCCCCTAGTGTTCTGTGGTTAGGGATCAGGGCTTAGAAGAAGAGACTCTGCCAGACTACTGAGTGACCAGAAAAAGACGCTGAGATGGGGATACTCTGCTATAGACCCTGGGTCACCAGCCTTTGTCCAGGGTCCCAGCCTTTTGAGAAAGAGAGGAACAGCTAGCTCAGGCCTTTCCTCAGCATGAAACCCTTCTTCAGCCAGGGAGTAAATTGGAGAAGCCAGCTTTAGGCAGCAGAATTTACGCTTACACATTTGGGCTATAAGGCCCCTTGCAGACGAGCATGTCCGTATTAGGTCCAGATGCGTTGTGTCTGTGATCAGGGAAAATCATGCGAGTAGGTACGCAATTGCAGTCAGTTTTGACTGCGATTGCGTTCCGATGTTCAGTGGTACCCAGACCCGAACCCAGACTTCTTCACTGAAGTTCGGGTTTCCTTTTAAGTGTTCTGTATATTTTATTATTTTCCCTTATATTATGGTTATAAGGAAATATAATAGCATTCTTAATACAGAATGCTTACTAAAATGTGGCTTTAGGGGTTAAAAAATAAAAAAGAAATTAACTCACCTCATCCTATTGTTCACGCAGCCAGTATCTTTTTCTTTCTTCTTCTTTCAGGACCTGCCAAGGGACCTTTGATGACGTAATTGCGCTCACCATGTGGTGAGCGCGATTATGTCATCAAAGGTCCTTTGGCAGGTCCTGAAAGAAGATGATGCCGGCTGCGCGAACAACAGGATGAGGTGAGTTAATTTTTTATATTTTTTAACACCTAAAGCTACATTTTAGTAAGCATTCTGTATATAGAATGCTATTATTTTACCTTATAACCATGTTGTTATAAGGGAAAATAATACAGTAAATTGACTTTTATCAATTTACTTACATCATCTCCTAGCAACCATGTGTGAAAATCGCACCGCATCCGCACTTGCTTGCAGATGCTTGCGATTTTGACGCAGACCCATTCATTTCTATGGGGCCTGTGTTGCGTGAAAACCGCAGAATATAGAACATGCTACGATTTTCACGCAACACACAAGTGATGGGTGAAAATCACCGCTCATCTGAACTAGGGATCGACCGATATTGATTTTTTAGGGCCGATACCGATACCGATAATTTGTGAACTTTCAGGCCGATAGCCGATAATTTATACCGATATTCTGGGAATTTTCATTTTTGAGAAAAAAAAAAAATTCCTACACAAATCTGCTGAAAATTAATATGTTTATTGTTAGTGTATTTTTTTAATTTTTTTTTTTTTTAATCTTTTTTATTTATACTTAATATTTTTGTGTTGTTTTTTTTTACTAACTTTTAGCCCCCTTAGGGACTAGAACCCTTGTCCTATTTCCCCTGATAGATCTCTATCAGGGTGAATAGGATCTCACACTGTCCCTGCTGCTCTGTGCTCTGTGCACACAGCAGCATGGAGCTTACCATGGCAGCCAGGGCTTCAATAGCGTCCTGGCTGCCATGGTAACCGATCAGAGCCCCAGGATTACACTGCTGGGGCTCCGATCGGAGGAGCAGGGGAGAGGGGAGAGGGGCGCACCAATGTTTTTACTATTGGGATGGGGGCGCACTGCGCCACCAATGATTAATACTGGGGGGCTTGGGGGGGGGGGCGCTCTGCGCCACCAATAAAGATAAGTCTCTCATTCATATACAGGAGGCGGGAGCTGGCTGCAGAATCACATAGCCGGCTCCCGACCTCTATGAGCGGTAGCTGCGATCCGCGGCACCTAAGGGGTTAACTACCGCGGATCGCAGCTACAGTTCATAGAGGTCGGGAGCCGGCTATGTGATTCTGCAGCCAGCTCCCGCCTCCTGTATATGAATGAATGAATGGCTTATCTTCATTGGTGGCGCAGCGGCCACAGCCCCTCCCCTCCTCTTATGTTCTCTCCTCTCATTGGCGGCAGCGGCAGCAGCAGCACAGGGGGAGGGACACTGCTTCCTTCTCCCCTGTGCTGCGGAGGGAACACAGAGAGCGCTGAGAGCAGCGCGTTCTGTGTTCCCAATACATTATCGGTATATCGGCAAAATAGATGCCGATACCGATAACGTTCAAAATCCTCAATATCGGCCGATAATATCGGCCAAACCGATAATCGGTCGATCCCTAATCTGAACAGCCCTATTGAAGTGAATGGGTCCGGATTCAGTGCGGGTGCAATGCGTTCACCTTACGCATTGCACCCGCACGGAATTGTGGCCTGTGTGAAAGGGGCCTAATACAGCATTAATTTATAGTCCATGAATTTATGTTTTTATTCATTGTGAACTGTACATTTTAATTGCCGCTGGTATAAAGGTAATATAGTCTTAAGTCCCTCTGAGCTGGTGGAGGAAGGCACAGGCCTCTACATACGTTTGATGCTTCCTCCAGCAGGCCGTTCAATAGACTTAAAAGCTATGTACACCTTCGGGGACAATTTTTTAAATTGCATTGAAATCATTTTGGGCTAAAATCATTTTTTCAATTGGTCTTTATTAAAATATTGAGCTGTTCTGTCACAAAGGGTTAACTGTTTTTCTAGCTCTGTGAATGGTACTTTTTACTTTCACTTTGTGCTGGTCATCTAATAACCCTTATCTGTAATTTACTAAGAGGTCATAAACAATTATTTAAAGGGAACCTGTCATATGGATATTTGATTATAATCTAACTAATTATATACAATCATTAACTACTAAAAAGTACCTTAGATGTATTCACTTACTGGTGTGACAGATAGTTACCTCATAATATACACACAAAGATGCCACATGCCGCATGCTAATGAGCTGATTTGAGTCCAGCGTGATGTCATTGAGTCCAGCGTATATTTAATTCAGAGCTATAGCCACTCCCCTGCCCACCTGCTGCTGATTCCTATGGAAAAAAACTGTCTACTGCAGCAGGTGGGCGGGGAGAGTCAGGAGCTCATGAATATTCATGACTCATCATTATGAGCTGGAGCTTTTCAATACAAGATGTTGGCAGATTGACTGGGTCAATTAAAGAAAGTGACCCAGCATTGTGCTAAGAGAATCAATCACTTATTTATGTTGCCCTTAGTTAGGACACCATACAACTGGTGACAGGTTCCCTTTAAGGCCCAGTTCATACGTCAGTTATTTGATCAGTTATTTCCATCAGTTTTTGTGAGCCAAAACCAGGAGTGGAGGCTACACAGAGATAAGGTATAATGAAAAGATCTGCAACTGTTTTGTGTTTTTGACCCGCACCTGGTTTTAGCTCACAATAACTGATGGAAATAACTGGTCAAATAACTGACAAGGATAAGGAACCAGTTAAGCTCTCTGACGGAATAGAGAGAAAGTTCAAATCCTGCTACTAGATAAATTGAAGGCTGCACAGTAGTATTAAAGACCAAGTGAAAAAAATATTTTTTTTAGTTCAAAATGAGTACAATGCAATAATAATAAAAAATTGGCCCTATAGGTGTGCAAAGCTTTTAAATCTCCACCATCTCCCCTGCTGGTGTAGATTTAAGATATTTCAACGCCCAAAAACCGGCGTGGAAAATAATAAATGAGCCAGACCTGCTGGCATACTCGCTTCCCCGCCCACGACATGCCCTATTTTCTCGCCACTTTGGAAAAGTAGCGCGAGCATTGAAAAGTTGCATATTTTGCCACAAAATATAGTGCAACAACATTTGCGACTTAAATGCACCACTGTTATGACGTATATCTGTTAATAAATGTCCTCCTACATTTTTAATCTTTGAATTACCTAGAGTACAGACCTTTTTATTCTACTGGTTATTTGTTTTTAGTATCTGGGGTACTGAGAGACTGGTCAATGCACTTGGTATTTCATTCTCGGCCCATGTTTAGTGAAGGTAAACCACCATTTTGAGATTTCAGTTTTGTATTCATAGCGCTAAATTATCCTTATGCAAATGTTCATGCCATATCTGGTGAATACTATTATTATTACTACCATCAATATAATTCAAGTAAGAAAAACAACAGCCTAACCATATTTAACAGTATACATTTTGACAGTATTTGGGCTCATGCACACAAGCATTATTGGCCTGGGAAACACGTTCCGTGTGTCTGCCAGATCTCCTGGGCGAACTGTATCTTTCCTGAACTGAACTGACTGTATCATAGTGTTTTATGATGCAGTCAGTTCATATGTGATTGCTGATCTCTTGTAACGAACTGCGATCACGGTCGTGTGCATGAGCCCTTAATAGCATTTTAATTTAAACCTGCCGTTTTTCCAAACACCACTTGGGGGCATCCAAGTTTTAGATTGCACAGTACAATGTGTAGCACAATCACTTTTTTCACATTTACTCAAAAATACAGTAGCTATATTATAAATCACATTTTTGAAGATGGGAACCACATGGTGAGCAGTAAACACATAATTACATTTAGCATTTACTGTATATCCTATCTTTGACCTTCATTTGGAAAACGTAGAAAATGTGTCTACATATACACACTATGATGACTTGGTCCATCAGTTATAGCAATGTACACTATCTCGGACTGTCTCACTATTAGGAGTTTTTTTAGTATTACAATTTCTTTCCTGCATGTTTATTTAAAAAAAATAACATTGAAGTTCAATATAATTAAGCATATACTCACTTTTAATGCACCTATGGGAAGCCAGCATAAATTAGCCACTGCAAAGTGAGCATTTCTCTGTTTCTAATAACTCAATTGATAATTTTTTGTGACTGCAAGCATCAAAGATACAAAGTTATTTATTTTCTCCAATTGATAGTGAATAGCTCACCCAAACCTTCCTCATAGTACACAAATAGCTCACAGCTATTTGGGGGCACATGAGTCAAAAGAGCCTAGCCGTACTATCCTACTTCCCCAGAGCAGTATCATAAAGAGCTTTGTATCATCATAAGGATAACTGTATGTTTTCTTTTATGCTTACCGGGGATGGTCTCATCAACCTTTTAAATCCCCCTGACCACTGCCATTGGTGTTCCCATCCAGAGTAGAAGAGGTGTAGCTCAAACGTGAAGTCTGACAGAGTCTCCATAAATCCTTCACTGGGGGGGCCACGTGCATGCAGGGTCAACTCTCTTATATGTGGTTGAGATAGGATCTCAATTGGGGTCTGGTTCTCAGAGTTGGGATAATGCCCCACCAACCTTATTATGGTCCTGTTATGGTCTTACATGTCCATTTATTAGTCCTCATGAATGAGTCCAGTGTATTCTTTATATAAAGTATACTATGTTTTGTGTAGTTTTTCATAGTAATGCTTCCAACCTGTTCATTTAATATGCTGTTCATAACCAGGACAATATATTGGGGGACACATCAACTGTGCGATTTCAAAAGCAATAACTTTTTTTACATTAGTTTATTCTATTACATCCTTTTTTGAGTGATACATGGGCTGTCATATATCGACTCATGAGCCATTTTAAGTTGTTTGGAGAGAGAGAGATGCCCCTAGTAAGCCAAGTATGCGTGCACAGTATTCTAGGCCAGGTGATGCCCCTAGGATCCCGAGTATGTGTGCACAGTATTGTAGGCCAGGTGATGCCCCTCTTGGTTTCTGGGAAAGATATTCAAGTTAGGTTTCCTATATCTATCTGATGCTGGCAGATGTTAGACATGATAATTTGCTTATATTTCACCCACCTATTTTAAGCCCACAATAGGCATCACATATAACAACTGGTCTCCATAATACAAATAGTACCTACCCAGAGGTCCCCCTAAGGCCTTGCAACTAGAAATGTTGTTCTCATGTGATTTTTTTTTATGATAAAGGGATTTTGTCCTGAAAGAGCTACTTGCAGATATGAGGCTGGATTAGCTATTTTTCTAGCTTTGCTACTTATGCATGTCTGCTAACCTGCTGCGTGCAAATAATGCAGCACTCATATTGCTACTGTGTTCTTCTCATTCCTTAGGGCCATCGCCTGGCCTACAATACTGTGTCTATGGCGTACCATAGGTTCTCCAGAATGAGAAAGAGTACCCCTTAGACAATGCATATACAGTATATTAGTGGGAAACTAGTTTCTCTCTGTTTGCTCACCCTTACTTTCCAAGATGAATGAAAAAATGCTCCAGATTACTATTTAGTAAAACAGACTGGAGAGGTCCTCTGTAAGTGAAGTTTTCACATTTAGCTTTTAAATGGGATCCTGGGAGATTAAAGCTATTCCCCTAGTGGAGTGATAAGAGCCCATTCTAAAGCACAATTGCAAAACACTCAGCAACGGCACTTGTTTGTCCCAATATTGTAGTGCCTGAACTCTTCTAGACTGATATTTATGCAGTAGTGTAAAATAAATTAGCACACCCTACAGCTGGGTGAGTTGTAGCTGAATATCAGTGGGAAATGTCTAAGGTAGTCTAAAATGGCATATGGGGGAGTAATATATCTTGGGCAGGATGTAATGGACATTGCAGTTGAGCTGCAGTGAGAAATACTCTATTGGATATTGCACTGCACTATGATGTTAATGTACTGCGTTGTAAATGTGTCTGTTGTAAACAAAATTTAGGCTATTATGCTCCCTTGTGGCGAATTGTGGTATTGCTGTGGGAAAAAATGGCAGGCGGAAAAGTAGTCTTCTTGCATACTGCTGCTGGAAACAAAGACAGCAAAATTCCTATGTGTAGGTAGATAGAAAATATTGGTACAAGTCATAAAGGACAACACCTCAAGGAAAAGATACAGACACAGAGCAGATAAGTATTGCAATAGAGGTGAGGCCAGGGCTGAGGGATAGAAATACAGTCGTGGCCAAAAGTTTTGAGAATGACAAAAATATTAGTTTTCACAAAGTTTGCTGCTAAACTGCTTTTAGATCTTTGTTTCAGTTGTTTCTGTGATGTAGTGAAATATAATTACATGCACTTCATACGTTTCAAAGGCTTTTATCGACAATTACATGACATTTATGCAAAGAGTCAGTATTTGCAGTGTTGGCCCTTCTTTTCAGGACCTCTGCAATTCGACTGGGCATACTCTCAATCAACTTCTGGGCCAATTCCTGACTGATAGCAACCCATTCTTTCATAATCACTTCTTGGAGTTTGTCAGAATTAGTGGGTTTTTGGTTGTCCACCCGCCTCTCGAGGATTGACCACAAGTTCTCAATGGGATTAAGATCTGGGGAGTTTCCAGGCCATGGACCCAAAATGTCAACGTTTTGGTCCCCGAGCCACTTAGTTATCACTTTTGCCTTATGGCACGGTGCTCCATCGTGCTGGAAATTGAATTGTTCTTCACCAAACTGTTGTTGGATTGTTGGAAGAAGTTGCTGTTGGAGGGTGTTTTGGTACCATTCTTTATTCATGGCTGTGTTTTTGGGCAAAATTGTGAGTGAGCCCACTCCCTTGGATGAGAAGCAACCCCACACATGAATGGTCTCAGGATGCTTTACTGTTGGCATGACACAGGACTGATGGTAGCGCTCACCTTTTCTTCTCCGGACAAGCCTTTTTCCAGATGCCCCAAACAATCGGAAAGAGGCTTCATCGGAGAATATGACTTTGCCCCAGTCTTCAGCAGTCCATTCACCATACTTTCTGCAGAAGATCAATCTGTCCCTGATGTTTTTTTTGGAGAGAAGTGGCTTCTTTGCTGCCCTTCTTGGCACCAGGCCATCTTCCAAAAGTCTTCGCCTCACTGTGCATGCAGATGCGCTCACACCTGCCTGCTGCCATTCTTGAGCAAGCTCTGCACTGGTGGCACTCCGATCCCGCAGCTGAATCCTCTTTAGGAGACGATCCTGACGCTTGCTGGACTTTCTTGGACGCCCTGAAGCCTTCTTAACAAGAATTGCACCTCTTTCCTTGAAGTTCTTGATGATCCTATAAATTGTTGATTGAGGTGCAATCTTAGTACCCACAATATCCTTGCCTGTGAAGCCATTTTTATGCAACGCAATGGTAACTGCACGTGTTTCTTTGCAGGTCACCATGGTTAACAATGGAAGAACAATGATTTCAAGCATCACCCTCGTTTTAACATGTCAAGTCTGCCATTTTAACCCAATCAGCCTGACATAATGATCTCCAGCCTTGTGCTTGTCAACATTCTCACCTGAGTTAACAAGACGATTACTGAAATGATCTCAGCAGGTCCTTTAATGACAGCAATGAAATGCAGTGGAAAGGTTTTTTTGGGATTAAGTTAATTTTCATGGCAAAGAAGGACTATGAAATTCATCTGATCACTCTTCGTAACATTCTGGAGTATATGCAAATTGCTATTATAAAAACTTAAGCAGCAACTTTTCCAATTTCCAATATTTATGTAATTCTCAAAACTTTTGGCCACGACTGTACATCATCTAGTCATGCAGCCTGATAAAAGTCAATGCCTGTAGTCAAACCTGTCACCAAAACCATCCAGCGTGCCACCTGTAAGCAAGCCTATGTAAGAAACTCTGTACAATTCTGTGTAGCATGATGAAAGGCATACCATGGCTGATTGCAACTGAAACCACTGTTACTTGTCAAATGACTGCTGTAACCACAAGTCTGAACTGTGACTTGTATTGTATTAAGAGGCCACATTTTGCAATGGTTTTACCAAATTTTTGACATAAACTTAGACGAAAGCCACTTAGACCATCTACTTTACCCTTATACTGTATTTCCTTTTTAGTTTTATCTTTTTATTTTTATCTTGGGATAGCTATATGTCATGTCATGTTTAGATTTGCTTAGTGTTGATTTTCCAATCACATCTGCTGGAAAACTATCCCTGTAAGGCCCCATTCACACGTCCGCAATTTCGTTCCGCATTTTGCGGAGCGGAATTGTGGACCCATTCATTTCTATGGGGCCGCACGATGTGCGGCCCGGCTCCGGAAATGCGAACCCGCACTTCCGAGTCCGCATTTCCATTCCTGAAAAAAAATAGAACATGTCCTATTCTTGTCCGCAATTGCATATTCTGCATATTCTATTAGAGCCGGCGATGTGCGGTCTGCAAAATGAGGAACGCACATTGCAGGATCCGTGGATCGGCAAAACACGCTACGAACGTATGAATGGATCCTAACAGTCTCTGATCCAGAACAAACAGGTAGAAAAGGGTGTAGCTTGACAACACCTGTTCTGGAGCAGAGAAACAGAAGGGTCTTGGCTTGAGAGCCAATCAGTGAGATTTGTGCTCTATTTAAATCCTGCTCTGCAACTGCATTTTGCCAGTTTTTGCACATGCATTTCTGTGTACTTGATATGTCTCTGGGTATAGTGAGTTTCTAGTACTTTTGAACCTGTATATTCCACTTCTGTTTGTCTTCTACTTGCTTGCCACTGTTTGACCTTGTACTGTTTAGTCACCATTCTTTTGCCTTTGCATCTCATTTAGAGATGAGCAAACTTCTTTATATTTGTGTCAGGTCCAGTTTTAACTGATGCAAAGGCAGCAATAGTAAATAATGTTACAATGACACTAACATATATATATCTATAGGTAAACAAATGGTTGATGGTATCAGCAAACAGCACAGGGGCGAAATTTATCAATATGCCCATAGCAACCAATCAGATCCCACCTTTAATTTTTCACAGCTCCTTTGGAAAATGAATGGTGGAATCTGATTGGTTTGCATTGGGAACTAAACCAGTTTTACTTTACACCAGTTTGATAAATCTCCCCCACTGTGCTGTAAGATTTGTTATGCCTTTTAAAATAAAAAAAAGCATTCCAAAATGTGTCCCTTATTAGGGACTGATGCTTGCCTATGTTTATATACATATGGTGGTCTTGGAAAAAATTGTGACTTGTTCTGAATAAGAGGTCCAAAATTATTCCTTATCAAGAGCAGATGCACTACTGTGTTTATGCACACACACACTAGCATCGGAAGAAACAGTGGCTGTGTAGGGGTAGTAGCGGGGGTACACCTAGCCTTTCCGATGCCTGAGATGAAAGTTAAAATGGCCCCCGCCCACTCTGTCAGTCTCAATCCAACACCTCCCCCCAGCTTTACTACTAAAGACATTTATGGATGACATTAAGTACAGTGCTAGAAAACATACAGGACAATACAGCACCACATACTTGCCGTGATATCTCCTCCGATGTAGACGATCTCTTTCCTCATATTCTCTATTCAGATATCAGACCGCCTTGACAACTTCTTTCAACATCATCTCATCTTTGCAGAGTTTGGCACACAGACATCTTAGGCTCCATTCACACGTCCGCAATGTGTTTTGCGGATACACGGAGACACGGATCCGCAAAACACGGAAAGCGGCAATGTGTGTTCCGCATTTTGCGGGCCGCACATTGCCGACATAATAGAATATGCCTGTTCTTGTCCGCAATTGCGGACAAGAATAGGACATGTTCTATTTTTTTGCGGAAACGGAATCACGGATGCGGAAGTGCGGATCCGCAAATGTGGATGCAGACAGCACATTCCGTCCCCATAGAGAATGAATGGGTCCGCACCCTTTCCGCAAAATTGCGGAAAGGATGCGGACACATTTTGCGGACGTGTGAATGGAGCCTTAGTCTTCACTTTTCTATCTTCCTCCCCCTCCTGGTGACCCAACATTGTTATCCTGCTGCTACCCCCAATACTGTGCCCGCTGTGCTTTCCAATGCTTCCAAAAACTATACTGCAGAAATGACAGTGCTATGCAAAGTTCCCCTATAGTATAAAGCACACCTATAGAACCACAATAGCAATAAAGCCCCCTATAGGCCCCCTGTAGTTATAATGAACTCTATAGTGGCCCCAGTATTTTTAATGCCTCCTGTAGTAGCCCTATATATAGTCCAGCTGCAGTGCCCCTTGCAGTTATAATATCCTCTGTAGTGCTACAGCCTGTATTATGATCCCGTTTACTGTGTGTAGTGCCAATATGGATAATGCCCCCCCCCCCCAACCTCACCCATAGTGTCCCTGGTATTATAGTGCCTCCCTGTATTGCTAGTATATATATTGCTCTCACCCCTCTGTAGTCAACCTGTAGTATAATCCTTTAATGCTCCTTGTATTTTTCCTGTACTATAATGCCATAATGACCCATGTAGTTTCCCTATAGTATAATGTACCCCTGTAGTCCCCCTCCATAGTATAATGTGCTCCTGCAGACTTCACATAGTGTAATGCTCTCCTGTAGTCCCCCCTCATAGTATTATGCTACCCTGTAGGCACCCCATAGTATAATGCCCCCCTGTAGTGGTTTTATATATAATGCTCTCATTCTGCCCCCAGCAGTGGCAACAAAAATATATATATAAAAAAAATACTTGCTTGTGTCTTGCTCCATGCCATATGTGATGCAGTCCATCTGTGATGCAGTCTTCTGGTGCAGGCGGCCGGGTTTCGGGCGGAACAATGACATGGTCACCAACGCCTGCCACCCCCTTAGGGCTCATGCACACGACCGTATGTATTTTGCGGGTATTTAGCTGGACCTTCATAGAACATTACTATCCTTGTGCGTAATACGGACAATAATAGGACATTTTTTTGCGGAACAGAAGTACGGGCATGTGGAAAAGGAATGCACACTGAGTAATTATTATTTTTTTTTTTTTTGTGGACCCATTAAAGCAAAAAACCCAGAACAGACACGGAAAGAAAATACGTTCGTGTGCATGAGCCCTTAGAGACAGTTTGGCCAACACCTCAGGTGAGATGCTCTTCTCACCTCATGGCTGATGTAGACCTGTTTTGGAGGAAATGTAAAAAAACTGCAGTTCAGCCATTTTCTGTTTTAATTTAATTATATGCCTTTGACCAAGAGGCACAAATAAAATATTACCTTTTTTCTTTTGGCTGGTAAGATTATGGTGATACGTGTATTTTTTTTATTTTATGTTTTGCTACTTTTGCATAATAATATAACATTTACAGGAAAAGTATTGCAATGGCCAAAATGCAGACAGCTTTGTATTTGTTAATGCACCCTAAAACATATACTATTGAAGTTTGTACAAGTTTTTTTTATATTTTACTTATTTGTTTTTAGTCGTCCCCCCCCCATCTTCCCGGTGGATATAGGGTGGGGGGATATGGGTTTGGGAAGGGTGGGATGGGGGAGGGGGGAAATAAGGTTTAAAGGTAAGATAGGTGGTGTGCATTTACTGTAATGTATTGGATAGGGCAGGGGAACAAATACCCTACTACATTTTATCGGTGCAATTGTATTAAGCACGCTTACTTTCTCTTGGTTGATGCCTGATGTCTTTTTGTTTTTTTTATTATGTAACTATTAAATGTACTATTATTGTTCCTTTTGTACTTTATTGGATAAAAAAAAAAAAAAAAAAGAAGTTTGTACATCTTGTTTTTATCAGATGCCCGACAAGACTGAAAACAAGAACTTTTGTTCCAAAATTGTCTGTCAGTTATAACCAGACATAAATATAACATCTCTCACCCTTTTTCCACTTTCAGAAATAGCCCCTATTATATATCTAACAATGAAGCTCCAAGTACCACTGGATGATACACTGAAATATTTTTTCCTCTCAGTCTTTCCATTTCCTTTCTATATACTAGTATTCCAGTAACCACTAAACCTCAGACAGAGAATCAGTAAACAAGATATTTCCTTATGACATATCACCAAGAATGTTAAAAATATCAACAGTGTCGAAGATCACATACTTCACAAACCTTCAATGTTCCTAAAAGACAAATATAAAGCAAAGCTGTCATTATAAAACAAATCCCGAAGGGGGACAAAGTGTAAAACCAGAGCTTGAGGATACAACCACACAGGTTTCTGCAATTTTAAAAGCCGAAATCAGAAGTGGATCATAAAAGGAGAGAAAGTATAAAGTACAGATAAGACTTCTAGTTTTTGCATGCAGAAACCTGACTGTGTTGCCATATCCTTACACTCCAGTCTAAGGCTAGTTTCATATATGTGCCTGCCAAAGCTCTCTGGATTGGGCATTGGCGGACAGTATCGGAATGCTGGGGTCTGGTGGAGAAGCAATAACTTCGGCTAATCGGAGCCAATACATTCTAATACTGTAAGGAGCTCCTGCTCCGTACAGTATTAGAACAAAGTTTTTTCCAAAGTCGGTTCGCTCATCCCTAATTGCCACGTCCGTAACGACCTGCTGTATAAAAATATCACATGATCTAACCCCTCAGATGAACACCGTAAAAAAAAAAACTGTCAAAAAAGCCATTTTTCTTTCAACTTACATCACAAAAAGTGTAATACCAAGCGATCAAAAAGTCATACGCACCCCAAAATAGTACCAATCAAACAGTCATCCCATCCCGCAAAAAATTAGACCTACCTAAGACAATCGGCAAAAAAATAAAATAAAAATTATGGCTCTCAGAATATGGAGACACTAAAATATGATATTTTTTTTGTTTAAGAAATGCTATTATTGTGTAAAACTTAAATAAATAAAAAAAGTATACATATTGGGTATTGCCGCATCTGTAACAACCTGATGTATAAAAATATCACATGATATAACCCCTCATATACAATACCGTAAAAAAAAATTAAAACTGTGTAAAAAAAGCTATTTTTTGTCACCTTACACACCTTACGCCAAAAAATAAAAAAAACTATGGCTCTCAGAATATGGAGACACTAAAAAAAAATGCTTTATGTAAAACTGAAACAAACAAAAAAGTAGTCATGTTTGGTATTGTCACATCCATAACAACCTGCTCTATAAAAATAGCACATGATCTAACCTGTCAGATAAATACTGTAAAAAACAAAAAATAAAAACAGTGCCAAAACAGCTGTTTTTTGTTACCTTATCTGACTGAAAATGTAATATAGAGCAACCAAAAATCACATGTGCCCTAAAATAGTACAAAAACCTGCTTTATAAAAATATCACATGATCTAAAACCTCAGGTGAACACTGTAAAAAAAATTAAATGAAAATGGTGTAAAAAAAAAGCTATTTTTTTGTCACCTTACATCACAAAAAGTGTAATACCAAGTGATCAAAAAGTCAAATGCACCCTACAATAGCACCTATAAAACCGTCATCTCATACTGAAAAAAATGAGCCCCTACATAAGACAGTCGCCCAAAAAATAAAAAAAACTATGGCTTTCAGAATATGGGACACTAAAAAATTATTGTTTTCAAAAATGCTTTATTATGTAAAACTGAAAACAGCCAAAAAAAGTTGTCATGTTTGGTATTGTTGCGTCCATATCAACCTGCTCTATAAAAATAGCACATGATCTAACCTGTCAGAAAAATAAAAATAGTGCCAAAACAGCTATTTTTTGTTCCCTTTCCTCACAAAAAATGTAATATAGAGCAACCAAAAATCACATGTACCCTAAAATAGTACCAACAAAACTGCCACCTTATCCCATAGTTTCCAAAATGGGGTCACTTTTTGGGGAGTTTCTACTCTAGGGGTGCATCAGGGTATTTTCAAATGTGACATGGCAGCTTAAAATTATCCCAGTGAAATCTGCCTTCCAAAAACCAGATGGCGCTCCTTTCCTTCTGCACCCTGCCACGTGCCAGCAGTGTACGATCACAAATGGGGTGTTTCTGTAAACTACAGAATCAGGGTGATAAATATTGAGTTTTGTTTGGCTGTTCACCCTTGCTTTGTTAGCAGAAGAAAATGGATTAAAATGGAAAATCTGCCAAAAAAGTGAAATTCTGAAATTTCATCTACATTTTCTTTTAATTCTTGTGGAACACCTAAAGGGTTATCAAAGTTTGTAAAATCAGTTTGCGAACGCATTGCACCCACACTGAATCCGGACCTATTTATTTCAGTGGGTCTGTGTACATGAGCGTTGTTTTTCACGCATCACTTCTGCGTTGCATGAAAATCACAGCATGTTCTATAGTCTGCATTTTTCACGCAATGCTGGCCCCATAGACGTGAATGGGGCTGCGTGAAAAACGCATCGCATCTGCAAGCAAGTGCGGATGCGATGTGTTTTCATGGATGGTTGCTAAGAGATGTTTGGAAACCTTCAGTTTTTTATCACGCACGTGAAAAACACATGCACATTTCACCCGTGCGATAAAAACTGAACCACTGAACGCAATCGCATCCAAAACTGACTGAATTTGCTTGCGAAATGGTGCAGATTTTCCTGAACGCATTCAGACCTAATCCGTATAGTTTGTGTGCAAAAGGCCTAAGGGTTGTAGTTTCTAAAATGGGGCCACTTATGGGTGGTTTCTATTATGTAAGCCTCACAAAGTGACTTCAGACCTGAACTGGTCCTTAAAAATTGGGTGTTGGAGATTTTCTTAAAAATCTTGCTAAGATTTGCTTCTAAACTTCTAAGCCTTCTAACGTCCCCAAAAAAGAAAATTTAATTTACAAATTGATCCAAACATGAATTAGACATATGGGAAATGTAAAGTAATAACTATTTTAGGAGGTAGCACTATCTGTTTTAAAAGCAGAGAAATAGAAATTTAGAAAATTGAGACTTTTTCAAAAATGGTAAATTTTGTATTTTTTTTTAAATAAAAAAAAGAAATATTTTGACTCAAATTTACCACTGTCATGAAGTAAAACATGTGACGAGAAAACAATCTCAGAATGGCTTGGATAACTAAAAGCGTTTTAAAGTTATCACCACATAAAGTGACACATGTCAGATTTGCAAAAAATACCTCGTCCTTTAAAGGGATACTCCGGGAATTAACATAGTAACATAGTACATAAGGCCGAAAAAAGACATTTGTCCATCCAGTTTGGCCTGTCATCCTGCAAGTTGATCCAGAGGAAGACAAAAAAAAACCCTGTGAGGTAGAAGCCAATTTTCCTCACTTTAGGGGAATAAAAAAATTCCTTCTCGACTCCAATCAGGCAATCAGAATAACTCCCTGGATCAACCTCTCTAGTAGCTATAGCCTGTAATATTATTACGCTCCAGAAATACATCCAGGCCCCTCTTGTATTCTTTTATTGTACTCATCATCACCACCTCCTCAGGCAGAGAGTTCCATAGTCTCACTGCTCTTACCGTAAAGAATCCACTTAAATATTACTTTATAATAGATATTTCCAAATACCTTTCATTATTTATAATGGCTCGTTTTGTCTGGGAAGCAATCATTAGGAGAAATAAAATGGCCGCTGTTCTACCAGTACACACAGAACCTGTCCTAATCACACAGGAGGACAAGTCACTTCACAACACTGAGGTAAAGAGTTGCCTCATCCTCCCCTCTGCTCTACTTGTCAGTGATTATGATTCTGAATACAGATGATAAGAACTTTAGCTGAATCTTTGGGGAATTTAGTTTAGAGGAGACATGTACTGAGAGTACAGACAGGACAGACTGTGTTAATGGAGACTGTAACAAAGTGCTGCTGCTCATTACCCCCAACCTCCTCTCTGTACTTTATGTCTCCTCATAATTTCCATTCCCACAGAGCAGAGAGGAGGATGATGCAGCTCTTTAGCTCAGTGTTGTGAAGTAACTTTTCCTCCTGTGTGATTAGGACAGGTTCTGTGTGTACTGGTAGGACGGCGGCCATTTAATTTCTCCTAGTGATTGCTTCATAGACAGAACTAGCCACTCTATAATATATTCCCAAATACCTTTCATTAGTTAAAGTAATATTTAAGTATTTTCATTTTCTTAATTCCCGGAGAACCCCCTTTAAGGTGAAAAATGGCAGGGTCCTGAAGTAAACCAGTTTTTGTTCTCCCAAAATGTCTGAGTGCTGTTCATAAATGCTGCAAACACTGCAACACATATTAACCCTTTCCAGACTGTGCGCTGTACATGTACATGAAGTTGGCGCCCACTTGCGATCGCAATGGGTGCCATAGCCGCCATGTTTCTGCTGTTTTAACCCCTTTGGGACACAGCCTTATTTCACCTTAAGGACCAGACCATTTTTTTCAAATCTGACCAGTGTCACTTTAAGTGGTGATAACTTTAAAACACTTTGACTTATCCAGGCCATTCTGAGATTGTTTTTTCATCACATATCTTCATGACACTGGTAAAATGAAGTAAAAAAAAATCTTTTTTATTTATAAAAAATACAAAATTTACCAAAATATTTAAAAAAATAGCAACTTTTCAAGTTTAAATTTCTCTACTTCTATAATACATAGTGTGACAGAGTGTCTGGAGAAGTAGTGGACGGGGTCTATGTGTGCCCAAGATTCCTCACTTCTGTCATTTAAAAGCAACCAGGGAAATGTTCAGGAGAGGTCTCTGCAATTCGGGTCTGCATAAAACCTGTTTTTAGGGCCTGTGTTGCTGGAGTGGGGAGAGAAGGGTGGGCCCCACTCCATCCGGACAGTCCGGGTTTTGGGCTGTCAGGTAATTACTCCTCAGGTGTGTTAGCCTGATATAGAGCTGAGAATGCAGACACAGCTCTCTCAGCCTGGGAACAGGTTACCTGCATGGAGCCTGTGAGAGCACTTCAAGAGGTATGGACTTTGCTATTTTGTTTAGGTGCTTGGTATTAGGCCGGCACTTGGTCAGGGAGGTTTCATGCTGTATAGTTAGAGCCGGACAGGCTTAGGATTTTTGTTTGTTATATTTTATGTTCTGTACCTCAACCTGACAATAAAACTGGCTGAGGTCAGTTAAACGAAGTTCCTGCCGTGTGGACTGTAACTGCTTCGGTGTACCTGCTAAACTGTGCCCGTCTACCCAGGAGACGACAGCCCCGCTACCTAAATCCCTTACAATAGTAATACCTACAAAAATAGTTATTACTTTACATTCCCCATATGTCTACTTCATGGTTGGATCAATTTGGGAATGATATTTAATTTTTGGGGGATGTTACAAGGCTTAGAAGTTTAGAAGCAAATCTTGAAATTTTTCAGAAATTTTCAAAAACCCACTTTTTAGGGACCAGTTCAGGTCTGAAGTCACTTTGTGAGGCTTACATAATAGAAACCACCCAAAAACCACCCCATTCTAGAAACTACACCACTCAAGGTATTCAAAACTGATTTTACAAACGTTGTTAACCCTTTAGGTGTTCCACAAGAGTTAATGGCAAATGGTGATAAAATTTCTGAATTTTGATTTTTTTGGCAAATTTTCCATTATAATCCATTTTTTCCAGTAACAAAGCAAGGGTTAACAGCCAAACAAAATGCTATATTTATTCTGTAGTTTTCAGAAACCCCCGATATGTGGCCGTAAACGACTGTACGGGCACACAGTAGGGCGTAGAGGGAAAGGTGCGCCGTATGGTTTTTGGAAGGCAGGTTTTGCTGGACTGTTTTTTTGACATGTCCCATTTGAAGCCCCCCTGATGCACCCCTAGAGTAGAAACTCCATAAAAGTGACCCCATCTAAGAAACTCCACCCCTCAAGGTATTCAAAACTGATTTTACAAACTTTGTTAACCCTTTAGGTGTTCCACAAGATTTAATGGAAAATAGAGATACAATACATCAAAATTTCACTTTTTTGGCAGATTTTCCATATTAATAATTTTTTTCTAGTTACAAAGCAAGGGTTGACAGCCAAACAAAACTCAATATTTATGGCTCTGATTCTGTAGTTTACAGAAACACCCCATATGTGGTTGTAAACTGCTGTACGGGCACACAGCAGGGTGCAGAAGGAAAGGAATGCCATACGGTTTTGGAAGGCAGATTTTGCTAGACCGTTTTTTTTTACACCATGTCCCATTTGAAGCCCCCCTGATGCACCCCTAGAGTAGAAACTCCAAAAAAGTGACCCCATTTTAGAAACTACGGGATAGGGCAGCAGTATTGTTGGTACTAGTTTAGGGTACATATGATTTTTGGTTGCTCTATATTACACTTTTTGTGAGGCAAGGTAACAAGAAATAGCTGTTTTGGCACCGTTTTTATTTTTTGTTATTTACAACATTCATCTGACAGGTTAGATCATGTGATATTTTTATAGACCAGGTTGTCATGGATGCGGCGATACCTAATATGTATACAATTTCTTTATTTATGTAAGTTTTACAGAATGATTTCATTTTTAAAACAAAAAAAATAATGTTTTATTGTCTCCATAGTCTGAAAGCCATATTTTTTTCAGTTTTTGGGCAAATATCTTAGGTAGGGTATGATTTTTGTGGGATGAGATGACGGCTTGATTGGCATTATTTTGGGGTGCGTATGACTTTTGATCGCTTGCTATTACACTTTTTGTGATGTAAGGTGACAAAAAATTGCTTTTTTTACAGTTTTCTTTTTTTTAACAGTATTCACCTGAGGGGTTAGGTCATGTGATATTTTTATAGAGCAGGTTATTACAGACACGGCGATACCTAATATGTATACTTTTTTTTTTATTTATGTAAGTTTTACACAATTATTTCATTTTTGAAACAAAAACAAAAAAATCATGTTTTAGTGTCTCCATATTCTGAGAGCCATAGTTTTTTCAGTTTTGGGGCGATTATCTTAAGTAGGGTCTCATTTTTTGCGGGATGAGGTGATGGTTTGATTGGTACTATTTTGGCGTACATACGACTTTTTTGATCACTTTTATTACCTTTTTTGGGAAGTAAGGTGGGCAAAATTTAAATTTCATCATAGTTTTTTATTTTTTATTTTTATGGTGTTCACCGTTCGGGTAAAGTAACATGACCGTTTTATAGATCAGGTCGTTAAGGATGCGGTGATATCAAACATGTGTAGGGAATTTTATTTTTTTCATTTTTAATCAGTGATAAATGTGTTTTTGGATTTTTACTTTTTATTTCAATTTTTTTTACATTTTTTTTTGACCCAGACCCACTTGGTTCTTGAAGATCCAGTGGGTCTGATGTCTGTATAATACAGTACCGTACACTATATAGTGTACTGTACTGTATTTTCACTTTAAAAAGTCTGATTAGACTTCTGCCTTTAGCAGAAGTCTAATCAGCACCATGGACAGCCTCTGATCAGTACCATGGACAGCCGGACGCCTGTGAAGGCGTCCGGTTGCCATGGTACCCATCGCTCGCTGCCACAGCAGAGCAGTGGGTGATGGGGAGGAAGGGGGGCCCCCTCCCTCTCCCATCGGGGGCTGAAAAGGCACAGCAGCCCCCAATGGGAGAGGGAGGGAGCTCCCTCCCTCTTAATCTTTTCCATACAGCGGTCCCTACGGACCGCTGCATGGAAGGGGTTAAACGCATGGCATCTGTGCCTGCACAGATGTCAGGCGTTTCGAGCAGAGTGTCAGCAATGTTCTGACACTCTGCAAACCGCTCGGCCATCCTGAGAGAGGGGGCGGGCGGATGATCGCATGCCTGCCCGCCCCTCCAAGCACTGCCCGCATCGCCCTCCCCGCCGCCCGCCCTCTCTGCCGCACTCCCCGCACCCCCCCGCTGCACCCGCCGGCAGATAACAAAGAGGGCAGCAGTGGGGGGGGGTTAAACATTAAAATAAAGGTTATTTGAAGTTTCTGATCCCCGCGGTCTGATCAGAAACTTCCGAAACCGCAGCAAACCGCAGGTCTGAATTGACCTGCGGTTTGCTGCGATCGCAGACATGGCTCATCTAGCCAAGGTGCCTGCTCAATGATTTGAGCAGGCACCGGGTTCCGATCACCGCAAGCAAAACGACATAAATGTGGTATCACTGTAATTGTGCTGACCTGGAGAATGAAGATAATAGGTCAGTTTTACTACATAGGGAACAGTGTAAAAACGAGATCTATAAAACTGGTGGCATTGCGTTTTTCTTTTCTTTCTTTTTTTCCAATTTAGCCCCATTTGGAGTTTTTTCCAACACCCCCATTATATGCAACAATAAATGGTGCCATTAGAAAGTACAACTTGTCCAGCAAAAAACAAGCCCCAATCGTCTATGTGAATGGAAAAAAAAAAATGCTATGGCTTCGGGAAGCAAGCATACAGAGAACTAATAAAAGCATGGCTGCACAACATTTCACATGCAAACAATATAACTAAGAAATGGGGATCATTCTAAATTAAAGTGGTATTATACCTACTACACTGCTCAAAAAAATAAAGGGAACACAAAAATAACACATCCTAGATCTGAATTAATTAAATACTCTTCTGAAATACTTTGTTCTTTACATAGTTGAATGTGCTGACAACAAAATCACACAAAAATAAAAAAATGGAAACCAAATTTTTCAACCCATGGAGGTCTGGATTTGGAGTCACACTCAAAATTAAAGTGGAAAAACACACTACAGGCTGATCCAACTTTTATGTAATGTCCTTAAAACAAGTCAAAATGAGACTCAGTAGTGTGTGTGGCCTTCATGTGCCTGTATGACCACCCTACAATGCCTGTGCATGCTCTTGATGAGGTGGCGGATGGTCTCCTGAGGGATCTCCTCCCAGACCTGGACTAAAGCATCTGCCAACTCCTGGACAGTCTGTGGTGCAACGTGACGTTGGTGTATAGAGCAAGACATGATGTCCCAGATGTGCTCAATTGGATTCAGGTCTGGGGAACGGGCGGGCCAGTCCATAGCATCAATGCCTTCGTCTTGCAGGAACTGCTGACACACTCCAGCCACATTATGTCTAGCATTGTCTTGCATTAGGAGGAACCCAGGGCCAACCGCACCAGCATATGGTCTCACAAGGGGTCTGAGGATCTCATCTCGGTACCTAATGGCAGTAAGGCTACCTCTGGCGAGCACATGGAGGGCTGTGCGGCCCTCCAAAGAAATGCCAGCCCACACCATTACTGACCCAATGCCAAACCGGTCATGCTGGATGATGTTGCAGGCAGCAGAACGTTCTCCACGGCGTCTAGAGACGTCACATGTGCTCAGTGTGAACCTGCTTTCATCTGTGAAGAGCACAGGGCGCCAGTGGCGAATTTGCCAATCTTGGTGTTCTCTGGCAAATGCCAAACGTCCTGCACGGTGTTGGGCTGTAAGCACAACCCCCACCTGTGGACGTCGGGCCCTCATATCACCCTCATGGAGTCTGTTTCTGACCGTTTGAGCAGACACATGCACATTTGTGGCCTGCTGGAGGTCATTTTGCAGGGCTCTGGCAGTGCTCCTCCTGTTCCTCCTTGCACAAAGGCGGAGGTAGCTGTCCTGCTGCTGGGTTGTTGCCCTCCTACGGGCTCCTCCATGTCTCCTGATGTACTGGCCTGTCTCCTGGTAGTGCCTCCATGCTCTGGACACTACGCTGACAGACACAGCAAACCTTCTTGCCACAGCTCGCATTGATATGCCATCCTGGATAAGCTGCACTACCTGAGCCACTTGTGTGGGTTGTAGACTCCGTCTCATGCTACCACTAGAGTGAAAGCACCGCCAGCATTCAAAAGTGACCAAAACATCAGCCAGGAAGCATAGGAACTGAGAAGTGGTCTGTGATCACCACCTGCAGAACCACTCCTTTATTGGGGGTGTCTTGCTAATTGCCTATCATTTCCCCCTGTTGTCTATCCCATTTGCACAACAGCATGTGAAATTGATTGTCACTCAGTGTTGCTTCCTAAGTGGACAGTTTGATTTCACAGAAGTGTGATTGACTTGGAGTTACATTGTGTTGTTTAAGTATTCACTTTATTTTTTTGAGCAGTGCATAAATGGAAAAATAGAAGCGCACATTTTTGATCAAACGTGTGCCTGGCCGATCTACCAGGCGTCAAGGTGGCTTCCGCAGATAGGTACCTAACACTAACAGAAATGCCTCTCTTGGACTTACCTAAGCCTACAATATTCAGGGCAGTGTAGGAACCAGCTACATTTATACTCTGCTCAGAAGCAGTTCTATTGTTTGCATGTGAAATGTTGTGAAGACATGCTTTTATAAGGCTACTTTCACACCTGCGTTCGGGTGTCCGCTCGTGAGCTCCGTTTGAAGGGGCTCATAAGCGGCCCCGAACGCATCCGTCCAGCCCTAATGCATTCTGAGTGGACGCGGATCCGCTCAGAATGCATCAGTCTGGCGGCGTTCAGCCTCCGCTCAGCAAGCGGACACCTGAACGCTGCTTGCAGCGTTCGGGTGTCCGCCTGGCCGTGCGGAGGCAAGCGGATCCGTCCAGACTTACAATGTAAGTCAATGGGGACGGATCCGTTTGAAGATGACACAATATGGCTCAATCTTCAAACGGATCCGTCCCCCATTGACTTTCAATGTAAAGTCTGGACGGATCCGTTCAGGCTACTTTCAGACTTAGAATTTTTTTCAAACTATAATGCAGACGGATCCGTTCTGAACAGATACAAACGTCTGCATTATAGGAGCGGATCCGTCTGAGCAGACATCAGACGGACCCGCTCTGAACGCTAGTGTGAAAGTAGCCTTAGTTCTGTGTATGCTTGCTTTATGGATATGCAACTGTGTCCATGAATGTGCTAGTCTAAATTTTCTTGTACTATATATTGAGGGTATTGGCCTCTTTTAGACTAAGCAACGCCCAACTGTCTGGGGCTTCTGAGCAGAGTATAAATGCAGCTGGTTCCTACACTGCCCTGAATATTGTAGGCTTAGGTAAGTCCAAGAGAGGCAGCTTTGTTAGTGTTAGGTACCCAACTGCGGAAGCCACCTTGACGCCTGGTAGATGGTCCCGAGACACGTTTGATCAAAAATGTGCGCAAAGAGCTTCTATTTTTCCATTTATAGTAGGTATAACATTACTTTAATACAGAATGATCCCCATTTCTCAGTTCTTTTGCTTGCATGTGAAATGTTGTGCAGCCATGCTTAATTAGTTCTCTGTATGCTTGCATTATGGATATGCACCTATGACCATGAATGTGCTAGTCTAAATTTTCTTGTAGTATGGCTTCGGGAAGGCAGGGAGTTAGAAACGGAATATTGCCCAGAGTACAAGTAATATACAAGTTTCATGAGATCAGAATACATGAGAACAAGTACCACTTTCCGCCACGCTAACGCCGAAAGGCGTCATTGCTGCGGCGCTCCCAGGCTACACTAACGCCGATTGGCGTCATCTCGCGTGAGCCGAGATTTCCTGTGAACTCGCACACATAGGCGCGCGCGTTCACAGGATCGGAAGGTAAGCGAGTGGATCTCCAGCCTGCCAGCGGCGATCGTTCGCCGGCAGGCTGGAGATGCGATTTTTTTTAACCCCGGCCCTAACAGGTATATTAGACGCTGTTTTGATAACAGCGTCTAATATACCTGCTACCTGGTCCTCTGGTGGTCCCTTTTGTTTGGATCGACCACCAGAGGACACAGGTAGCTCAGTAATATGTAACACCAAACACCACTACACTCCCCCCCGTCACTTATTAACCCCTGATCACCCCATATAAACTCCCTGATCACCCCCCTGTCATTGATCACCCCCTTGTAAGGCTCCATTCAGACGTCCGTATGATTTTTACGGATCCACTGATACATGGATCGGATCCGCAAAACACATACGGACGTCTGAATGGAGCCTTACAGGGGGGTGATCAATGACAGGGGGTGATCACCCCATATAGACTCCCTGATCACCCCCCTGTAAGGCTCCATTCAGACGTCCATATGTTTTTTACGGATCCACGGATACATGGATCGGATCCGCAAAACACATACAGACGTCTGAATGGAGCCTTACAGGGGGGTGATCAATGACAGGGGGGTGATCACCCCATATAGACTCCCTGATCACCCCATATAGACTCACTGATCACCCCCCTGTCATTGATCACCCCCCTGTAAGACTCCATTCAGATGTCCGTATGTTTTTTACGGATCCACGGATACATGGATCGGATCCGCAAAACACATACGGACATCTGAATGGAGCCTTATAGGGGGGTGATCAATGACAGGGGGGTGATCACCCCATATAGACTCCCTGATCACCCCCCTGTCATTGATCACCCCCCTGTCATTGATCACCCCCCTGTAAGGCTGCATTCAGATGTCCGTATGTTTTTTACGGATCCACGGATACATGGATCGGATCCGCAAAACACATACGGAAATCTGAATGAAGCCTTATAGGGGGTGATCAATGACAGGGGGGTGATCACCCCATATAAACTCCCTGATCACCCCCCTGTCATTGATCAGCCCCCTGTCATTGATCACCCCCCTGTAAGGCTCCATTCAGACATTTTTTTGGCCCAAGTTAGCAGAATTTTTTTTTTTTTTCTTACAAAGTCTCATATTCCACTAACTTGTGTCAAAAAATAAAATCTCACATGAACTCACCCTACCCCTCACGGAATCCAAATGCGTAAAAATTTTTTGACATTTATATTCCAGACTTCTTCTCACGCTTTAGGGCCCCTAGAATGCCAGGGCAGTATAAATACCCCACATGTGACCCCATTTCGGAAAGAAGACACCCCAAGGTATTCCGTGAGGGGCATATTGAGTCCATCATGAAAGATTGAAATTTTTGTCCCAAGTTAGCGGAAAGGGAGACTTTGTGAGAAAAAAATAAATAAATCAATTTCCGCTAACTTGTGCCAAAAAAAAAAAATTCTATGAACTCGCCATGCCCCTCATTGAATACCTTGGGGTGTCTTATTTCCAAAATGGGGTCACATGTGGGGTATTTATACTGCCCTGGCATTTTAGGGGCCCTAAAGCGTGAGAAGAAGTCTGGGATCCAAATGTCTAAAAATGCCCTCATAAAAGGAATGTGGGCCCCTTTGCGCATCTAGGCTGCAAAAAAGTGTCACACATCTGGTATCGTCGTACTCAGGAGAAGTTGGGCAATGTGTTTTGGGGTGTCATTTTACATATACCCATGCTGGGTGAGATAAATATCTCGGTCAAATGCCAACTTTGTATAAAAAAATGGGAAAAGTTGTCTTTTGCTAAGATATTTCTCTCACCCAGCATGAGCATATGTAAAAAGACACCCCAAAACACATTGCCCAACTTCTCCTGAGTACGGTGATACCAGATGTGTGACACTATTTTGCAGCCTAGGTGGGCAAAGGGGCCCACATTCCAAAGAGCACCTTTCGGATTTCACCGGCCATTTTTTCCAGATTTTGATTTCAAACCACTTCTCACGCATTCAGGCCCCTAAAATTTCAGGGCAGTATAACTACCCCACAAGTGACCCCATTTTGGAAAGAAGACACCCCCAGGTATTTCGTGATGGGCATAGTGAGTTCATGGAAGTTTTAAATTTTTTGTCACAAGTTAGTGGAATATGAGAAAAAATAAAAAATAAAATAAATCATTTTCCGCTAACTTGTGACAAAAAATAAAAAGTTCTATGAACTCACTATGCCGATCAGCGAATACCTTAGGGTGTCTACTTTCTGAAATGGGGTCATTTGTGGGGTTTTTCTACTGTCTGGGCATTGTAGAACCTCAGGAAACATGACAGGTGCTCAGAAAGTCAGAGCTCCTTCAAAAAGCGGAAATTCACATTTTTGTACCATAGTTTGTAAACGCTATAACATTTACCCAAACCATTTTTTTTTCAAAGACATGTAGAACAATAAATTTAGAGAAAAAATTATATATGGATGTCGTTTTTTTTTGCAAAATTTTACAACTGAAAGTGAAAAATGTAATTTTTTTGCAAAAAAATCGTTAAATTTCGATTAATAACAAAAAAAGTAAAAATGTCAGCAGCAATGAAATACCACCAAATGAAAGCTCTATTAGTGAGAAGAAAAGGAGGTAAAATTCATTTGGGTGGTAAGTTGCATGACCGAGCAATAAACCGCTAAAGTTGTGGAGTGCCGATTTGTAAAAAAGGGCCTGGTCACTAGTGGTCCTTAAGTGGTTAAACCTGTGGTCCTTAAGTGGTTAAACTTTGCACTGGTCAGAACACACATTGAATATTGTACTAAATTTTGGGCACCTGTGTATAAATAGGACACAGCTGAACTAGAGCAGGAGCAGAGGAGGGTGACCAAGACAGCATTGCAGTAACAAGACAGGTTTAAAAACCTGGGTTTGTTTAGTCTGGGGAAAATAGGGCATTTTTATGTTTTTTACATTATCGCATTCACTATGCATGAAAAATAATTTTTAATATAAAATTTGGAAGGGGTAATTTGAATTTTTTGTATCTCTAGCGTCTTATATTTTTGATTTACTCCCCATAGAAGACTTGAGATACTTTGCTTATACAATGGATTGCAATAGTATACTATAGCAGTCTATAAGATACTTGGCTTCTTCTTAAAGAAGTTGCCCAGGTTTAGGGCTGAACCTGGATATACAGTCAGGTCCATAAATATTGGGACATTGACACAATTCTAAGATTTTTGGCTCTATACACCACCACAATGGATTTGAAATAAAACAAACAAGATGTGCTTTACCTGCAGACTGTCAGCTTTAATTTGAGGGTATTTACATCCAAATCAGGTGAACGGTGTAGGAATTACAACAGTTTGCATATGTGCCTCCCACTTGTTAAGTGGCCAAAAGTATTGGGACATAATAATAATCATAAATCAAACTATCACTTTTTAATACTTGGTTGCAAATCCTTTGCAGTCAATTACAGCCTGAAGTCTGGAACGCATAGACATCACCAGACGCTGGGTTTCATCCCTGGTGATGCTCTGCCAGGCCTCTACTGCAACTGTCTTCAGTTCCTGCTTGTTCTTATGGCATTTTCCCTTCAGTTTTGTCTTCAGCAAGTGAAATGCATGCTCAATAGGATTCAGGTCAGGTGATTGACTTGGCCATTGCATAACATTCCACTTCTTTCCCTTTAAAAAACTCTTTGGTTGCTTTTGCAGTATGCTTTGGGTCATTGTCCATCTGCACTGTGAAGCGCCGTCCAATGAGTTCTGAAGCATTTGGCTGAATATGAGCAGATAATATTGCCTAAAACACTTCAGAATTCCTCCTGCTGCTTTTGTCAGCAGTCACATCATCAATAAATATGAGAGAACCAGTTCCATTGGCAGCCATACATGCCCACGCCATGACACTACCACCACCATGCTTCACTGATGAGGTGGTATGCTTAGGATCATGAGCAGTTCCTTTCCTTCTCCATACTCTTCTCTTCCCATCACTATGGTACAAGTTGATCTTGGTCTCATCTGTCCATAGGATGTTGTTCCAGAACTGTGAAGGCTTTTTTAGATGTTGTTTAGCAAACTCTAATCTGGCTTTTCTGTTTTTGTGCTCACCAATGGTTTACATCTTGTGGTGAACCCTCTGTATTCACTCTGATGAAGTCTTCTCTTGATTGTTGACTGACACACATACACCTACCTCCTGGAGAGTGTTCTTGATCTGGCCAACTGTTGTGAAGGGTGTTTTCTTCACCAGGGAAAGAATTCTTCGGTCATCCACCACAGTTGTTTTCCATGGTCTTCCGGGTCTTTTGGTGTTGCTGAGCTCACCGGTGCGTTCCTTCTTTTTAAGAATGTCCCAAACAGTTGTTTTGGCCGTGCCTAATGTTTTTGTTGTCTCTTTGATGGGTTTGTGTTTTTTCAGCCTAATGATGGCTTGCTTCACTGATAGTGACAGCTCTTTGGATCTCATCTTGAGAGTTGACAGCAACAGATTCCAAATACAAATAGCACACTTGAAATGAACTCTGGACCTTTTATCTGCTCATTGTAATTGGGATAGTGAGGGAATAACACACACACCTGGCCATGGAACAGCTGAGAAGCCAATTGTCCCATTACTTTTGGTCACTGAACAAGTAGGAGGCACATATGCAAACTGTTGTAATTCCTACACCGTTCACCTGATTTGGATGTAAATACCCTCAAATTAAAGCTGACAGTCTGCAGTTAAAGCACATCTTGTTCGTTTCATTTAAAATCCATTGTGGTGGTGTATAGAGCCAAAAATTTTAGAATTGTGTCGATGTCCCAATATTTATGGACCTGACTGTAAGCTCACCTTTACTCCTTTACCATGTATGAGTGGAGCATCGGTGAATTTCCTTCCTTTGGAAGCGGGTCACAGGCTCTCAACAAACAGACCTTGCCCTACGTGATGCAACGCAAGGCAAGGGGAGCATCTGAGAAAGGAAATGCTCGATGCTCCGCTTCGTACATGGTAAAGGAATGAAGGGGAGCTTATTTTTGAGTTCAGCCCCAACCCAGACAACCCATTTAAAGGAGTTGTCCTCTTTTGTTAGGATAGGTCATCAATATCAGATCGGCGAGGCCCAGCTGCCAGCACCCCCGACGATCACTGTTTACCTGCTTGCAGACGTTCATGATCTCGTCACTGCACCTCCCAAAAGCTGGCACCGGAGGTCACGGTGATGTTTTTGTGACTGCCTATTCATGTTGGCACTACTAGAGGCACTGGAGCAGAAAGGGAGAGCATCAGGGGCGTAGTTATAGGGGAAGCAGCTGCTTTGAAGCCAGAACTCAGATGGGGCCGACTCAGGAGCAGGACTAAAAGATTTTATCATCAGTATTCAATTACATTATATACAATGACACTGTAGGAAACGTACTCAGCGGTTGCCAGGACTAGTCTGAGAGCGATTTTGAATAGCCACAGGAGTAGGAGTTGCGGGGGTTGCGAAGAAGTTGTTGGGGTAGGGGGGAAGTACCATTCAAGAATTTGCTAATGTTCAAGTTTCGTCACTGGAGAGCATTATACTACAGGGGGACTACAGAGGTACAGTACAGACCAAAAGTTTGGACACACCTTCTTATTCAAAGAGTTTTCTTTATTTTCATGACTATGAAAATTGTAGATTCACACTGAAGGCATCAAAACAATGAATTAACACATGTGGAATTATATACATAACAAACAAGTGTGAAACAACTGAAAATATGTCATATTCTAGGTTCTTCAAAGTAGCCACCTTTTGCTTTGATTATCTGTAAAGCGGAATTTATAATACAGGCTAAATCACTACAGGGGGCATTATAATAAAAGGGGCAATACAGGGAGTCATTATAACTACAGGTGCACTGCAGCAAGGCTTTATAAATACTGGGTCTATTACAGGAGGCATTATAAATACTGAGGTCATTATAGGGTAATTATAACTACAGGTGATGCTATAGGGGGCTTTGTTACTACTGTGGGCTCTATAGGGATGCTTTAGAGATCAGCCTTATTTCTACTTGAGGCTCTAAACCAGGCATGCTCAACCTGCGGCCCTCTAGCTGTTGTAAAACTACAACTCCCACAATGCCCTGCTGTAGGCTGATAGCTGTAGGCTGTTCAGGCATGCTGGGAGTTGTAGTTTTGCAATAGCTGGAGGGCCGCAGGTTGAGCATGCCTGCTCTAAACGGATGTCTTTTTGGCTTTGTTACTGCTGAGTTCACTATAGGTGGGCCTTATTTCTACTAGGGGCCCCGTGGGGACATTACTTATACTGGGACTACTGTGGGGCATTATTATTATTGGGCACAATATAAAGGGCATTAATTACTTTTAGGGGTACTCTTGGGGAGCAATCTTGCTATTGGGATACTGTAGGAGTCACTGTTACTATTGAGGGCAGTCTTGGAGTACTGTCACTATGGGGGGGGGACTATCTGTATAGCACTGTTATTTCTGAAGTAAATTAGGGCAAACTATTGGAGGTAGCACTGTATTAAATATCCAACCATAAATGTATTTAGCAGTTGGACTGGGAGGGGGGGGGGGGGGGGTGGATTGGGACTTTGCAGCAGAAAGGCAATGTGCAACCCTGCTCCAAAATGATTCAAAAAGTCATTAAGTTTTGGATAATTATCAATTTGTAAAATCCATCCGCTTTTCAACTTCAGCTTTTTTATAGTTGGTGTTATATTTGCTTCCGGAATTTGCTGGAATTTCATTGAATTCATTCTTTCTTCTACAAGTAAAATGTTCCCTGTACCATTGGCTGCAACACAACCCAAAGCAAGATTGATTCACCCCCATGCTTAATGGTTGGAGAAGTGTTCTTTTCATGAATGTTATTCATTGTGGCCAAAGAGTTTTAACCTCATTGGTTCATAGGAATTGTTTCCAAAATGCATCAGTATTTAGATATTCTTTTGCAAACTTCTGACGCTGAATTTTGTGGTGAGGACGCAGGAGAGGTTTTTATATGACTCTTCCATGAAAGCCATATTTGGGCAGTTGTTGCTGAACAGTAGAACAACGTACCACAACTCCAGAGTCTGCTTAATATTCCTGAAGGTCTTAGTAGTCAAGCAGGGGTTCTAAATTGCCTTTCTATCTAGCCTATATGCAGCTGTCTCTGAAATTTTTTCTTAGTCTTCTAGACTTTCTATTGACCCCCACTGTTCCTGTTAACTGTAAGTAGATATAAACAACAGCACTCCGATTGTATGCAGAATTCAATCTTTATTCATAAGGCAACTTCACATTCAAGTGACGTTTCGGTCAAACATGACCTTTTTCAAACACTGTGAGACAATAGAAACAATATATAGTAGTGAAAAAAAGAAGAACATCAAGAAAATAAACGTTCAATTTGCATTATAGTAGTTATCAGTAGAGTTGAGCGGACACCTTGATGTTCGGGTTCAACAAAAAAGTTCGAGTTCGGGACCAGAACTTGACCATGAACCCCATTAAAGTCAATGGGGACCCGAACTTTTGAGCACTAAAATGGCTGTAAAAATGGCATGGAAAGGACTAGAGGGCTGCAAATGGCATCAAAATGTAGTTAAGAGCATGGCAAGTGCCCTGCAAACAAAAGTGGATAGGGAAATTACTTTAAATAACATAAAATACGTAAAAATAAAAAATAATAATCGTGATATAGGAGGACGAGGTCCATATGGAGTAGGAGGTTGAGGAGGCGGTGGATGTGGCGGTGTCGGTGGAAGCGGCGGTGGAGGAGGAGGTAGCCTACACAGTTTTTTGGTTTTAAATTTATTTTTATTTTTTTAAATTGGGGTACACCCCAAAAACATTGGGAAATATAACCTGTGATAACCCCCTCCAGTCATGCTAAACACACGTTCAGACAATACACTGGCTGCAGGGTAGACCAGCACCTCTAAGGGGTAAAGGGCAAGCTCAGGCCATGTGCCCAATTTGGAGACCCAGAAGTTGAAGGGGGCTGACCCCTGTCAGTCTGTTCATGTAGGCGTGTGCTCACATACTGTTCCACCATGTCGCATGTCCCCGTGATGTTCATGATCCAATTAAATATCTGCTCTATCAACTTTCCATGTTCTTTTCTGCACCTACCATGGTGATTACGGTTATCGGCGAATCAAGGTTCCACCCCGGAGAGGGAGCGTGAGAAAGAGAGACCACATCCAAGGGAGATCAATGGATGAAATTTAATTGTGATCGAGCGGAAATGTGGGAGAATCTATTAAAACTGAAGAATTTTGAGGAAACTAGGGGGCGCGCGGCAACTACCCACTCCCGACTCAGGGAGGTAGTGACGATAAATAACAATACGGGACTGTATGCCCTGTTATTGGAATGATTAATAAAAAATTTGAGGGAATGTCACTGTGGTATTTTGGATTTGGAAACGTTAGCCAGGAGAGGCCCTGCTGCCGCTTTGACTCTAGATAACTTCTGTATGATTGAACGTCCCTGTGACGTCCACCATCCATTTAGATATCTTCTCTCAACTTTCGATGTTCTTTTCTGAGCCTACAATGTTGATCACGGTTATCGGCGAATCAGGGTTCCATGCCGGAGTGGGAGCGTGAGAAAGAGACCACATCCAAGGGAGATAAATGTATAAAAAAAAAATTGTATCGAGTGGAAATATGGGAAAAGTTATTGAGGCGCAAATGTGGGACAAATTATTGTAGCGCAAATGTGGTACAACTTGTTAAATTTCAAGCATTGAATGAAAGCATCAATTAAAGCATCAATTAAACAAGAATTTCTAAAAAAAAATTGCTGTCACCTATGCAGAGCAGGGGTTTATTCACGTCCAAAATTGTAAAATGTCAACCCAATAATGTAACAGAAAAATTACAGAAATTTATTAACCTGTCTACTTGGTAGAGCAGGGGTGTATGACATAAAAAAAATAGTTTGTCACCCGAAAAATGTAAAAAAAATTATTGACATTTATTAAGCTGTCAACTAGGTAGAGGACGGGTATATTACACCCAAAAATTGGTGAATTTCACCTGAAAATTTTACAGAAAAAATTGTGGTTATTTTTTTTACTTGTCTACTAGCTGTAGCAGTGGTACATCACATCCAAAAATTGGGGATTTTCACCCGAAAATGTAACAGACAAAGTAGTAAAATGATATAAAATAAAATACGTACAAATAAAAAAATATATATTTGATTTATGAGGTGGAGGTCCATATAGAGTTGGAGTTTGAGGAGGTAGCGGTGTAGGTGGAAGCAGTGCTGGAGGACGAGGTAGCCAACACAGTTTTTTGGTTTAAATTTTTATAATTTTTTTTTGAATTAGGGTACACTCCAAAAGAGTGTGAAATATCCAAAATACAAGAATGAGCAATTGCGCTGTAGTATAACAATGGCTGGTTAAGGCCAGTATACATGTCTATTCTGCACAAGGTACGGACAAGTCCTGTGGGATCCATGCCTGGATCATTTTAATGAACGTGAGCTTGTCCACATTGGCTGTGGATAGGCGGCTGCGCTTGTCTGTGATGACGCCACCTGCCGTGCTAAACACACGTTCAGACAATACACTGGCTGCAGGGCAGGCCAGCACCTCCAAGGCGTAAAGGGCAAGCTCAGGCCATGTGCCCAATTTGGAGACCCAGAAGTTGAAGGGGGCAGACCCGTCATTCAGTACATGTAGGCCTGTGCACACATACTGCTCCACCATGTTGGTGAAATGCTGCCTCCTGCTAAGACGTTCCATATCAGCTGGTGGTGCTGGTTGTTGTGGCGTGCTGACAAAGCTTTTCCACATTTCGACCATGCTAACCCTGCCTTCTGAGGTGCTGGCGGTGCCCCAGCTGTGTTGGTGACCTCGTCCTCTGCCTTCGCCTTGTGCTTCCACTGTGCTCCCGCTGTCAGGTGGGAATGCCACCAGCAGCGCATCTACTAGCGTGTGCTTGTACTCGCGCATCTTCCGATCACGCCCCAGTGAGGGAATTAAGGACGGTATGTTGTCCTTGTAACGGGGATCCAGCAGCGTGGCCACCCAGTAATCAGCACAAGTTAGAATGTAGGCAACTCGGCGGTCGTTGCGGAGACACTACAGCATGTAATCACTCATGTGTGCCAGGCTTCAAAGAGGCAACGAAAAGCTGTCCTCTGTGGGAGGTGTATCGTCTGTTCTCTGTATCCCCCCAGCCACGCACCAGTGATGGCCATGAGCTGGTCTGGGTGCCACCCTGCTGTGAACATGGTTCCTCCTCCTCTATCTCCTCCTCCACCTCGTCATCCTCCAGAACTGTGTCCTGGCTGGACAATAGTGTACCTGGCATTTGTGGGTGCAGGAACCCACCCTCAGAGCCACTTGTGAATGACTGGCCGGAAACCATACGAAATGATCTCTATTCCTCCTCCTCCTTCTGTGCCACATCCTCTTCCATCATCGTCAGCAGCGTTTTTTCAAGGAGGCATAGAAGTGGGATAGTAACACTGAGAACGGCGTTACCGGCACTGGCCATGTTGGTGGAGTACTCGAAACAGCACAACAAGGAACACAGGTCTCGCATGGAGGTCCAGTCATTGGTGGTGAAGTGGTGCTGTTCCGCAGAGCGATTCACCCGTGCGTGCTGCAGCTGAAACTCCACTATCACCTGCTGCTACTCGCATAGTCTGGCCAGCATGTGCAAGGTGGAGTTCTACCTTGCGGGCACGTCGCATATGAAGCGGTGAGCGGAAAGGCCGAAGTTGCGCTGCAGCGCTGACAGGCGAGCAGCAGCAGGGTGAGAACGCCGAAAGCGCGCACCGACGGCCCGCACTTTATGCAGCAGCTCTGACATATCGGGGTAATTTTTAAGGAATCTCTGCACCACCAAATTCAGCACATGCGCCAGGCAAGGGATGTGCATCAAACCGGCTTGTCCCAGAGCTGCTATGAGATTTCGCCCATTATCGCACACTACCAGGCTGGGCTTGAGGCTCACTGGCACCAACCACTCGTCGGTCTATTGTTCAAGGCCCGTCCACAGCTCCTGCGCGGTGTGGGGTTTGTCCCCCAAACAGATAAGTTTTAAAACTGCCTGCTGTCGTTTACCCCTGGCTGTGCTGAAGTTGGTGGTGAAGGTGTTACGCTGACCAGATGAGGAGCCGGTAGAGGATGAGGAAGTGGAGTAGGAGGAGGAAGCAACAGGAGGCCAACTGAAGCGCCCTGCAATCCTCGGTGGTGGAAGGACATGCGCCAAACTGCTATCCGCCTCAGGCCCAGCCGCCACTGCATTTACCCATTGTGCTGTTATGGAGATATAACGTCCCTGACCGTGCTTACTGGTCCACGTATCCTTAGTGAGGGGCACCTTGCCACATATGGTGTTGCGCAGTGCACACCTGATTTTGTCCCCCACTTAGTTGTGCAGGGAAGGGATGGCTCACCTGGAAAAGTAGTGGCGGCGGGGCACGACGTACTGTGGGACAGCCACCGCCATAAGGCCTTTAAAACTTTCCGTCTCCACCAGACGGAATGACAGCATTTCAAAGGCCAGTAATTTAGAAATGCTGGCATTCAGGGCTAGGGATCGCAGGTGGGTAGGGGGGTACTTCCTCTTCCTCTCCAGTGTTTGGGAGATGGAATGCTGAACGCTTCCGTGGGACATTGTGGAGATGCTTGGTGACCCAGGAGGTGGTGTTGCTGGCAGATCCTCTGTTTCCAGGGTGGCAGGTGGCACTGTCACTCCAGAGGTGGATGAAGAGGCCGAGACTGCAGCAGAAGAGGAAGCAGGAGGAGCCAGAGACCTTTCTTGGTTTTTGAGGTGTCTACTCCACTGCAGCTCGTGCTTTGCACTTAAATGCCTGGTCATGCAGGTTGTGGTCAGGTTGAGAAAGTTTATACGTCCTCGTTCCCATGACAACGGTGGAGTGGGGAGGACCCAGCCGCACACACCTCCTCAGCGTGGCCGGCGTCCTCTGTTCTCCAGGAAGCAGGGAAACTGAGCGCCGAGGTTGATTACTCGGCGCTCAGCTACAGTAGACCTGGAGGGATGGGTCAATTGATGCTGGCCACGTGATGTCACTCTATTACCTCCAGTATTTAACAGGCAGCCTGCTGGCCACAGGTTGCCTGTTATTGGGTCTGTATTACCTACCTGCTACGTTTGTGTTATTTGGATCTTCTGACCTCGGTTTCCATTCCTGACCTCGCTCCTGTTTATCCCCTGGATTTTGACTTGACCTCCTGGCTATTTGACCTCGGCATATTTGACTAAACTATTGCTTATTGCTTGTTTACTGACGTCCTCTCCTGGTATTGACCTCTTTTTGCTTCACCTTGCTTTGTGTTTTGTGTGTCCTGTTGCTTGTCTTTGTTCCTTCCTTTCCCTACCCTGCACTTACCCAGGTTAGGGACTGTCGCCCAGTTGTGCACCGTTACCTAGGACGGATCATGCAAGTAGGAAGGGAGAGAGTCGTGGGTGGCAGTCATTGGTGCACGCTTCCCTACCTCCCCGTGACATGATGTTTGTTAAAATTTCTAAAAATAAATGGAAGAATTAAGAAGAAATGCTACATTATCGTGAGAAGCTTGATTGAAGATTGAAATCCTTGTTATAACCTGTCTTTGCAGTTGAGAAAGGCTAGACGGGCCGAAACGTCCTGTGATTATCCTATCTTGAGTTACAATAAAAGAATATCACTGATTGAAAACAAGTACGCTGCTGGGATTTTCTTTGCTGGATATAACCTGTCTTTGGACCATTGTTTTGGAAGAACATCTTGCTTGCCTGACCCCCAAGGACTTTTGGTGAGGCATGTATGAACAGTGGCTGGAACTGACCCAGTTTGCTATCAGTGTACTGTCTTCTCCTGCCTCCATTGTCAGAGAGTATTCAGCATGGCAGGTGGTGTTCTTACACAGATGCACAAAATTGTCCTCTGCAAGACATGAATCAGTGAGAATTGTCATACTCCTTCTGCTGTTGCCAATGAATAGATCTGCCATTGCTGACAGTGGCTATTTATTGTCAGTCCAATGAGCCCACTGTTTCTCTCTGTCTGTCCATCATGTTCCATACTGTATTGCTGCTATCGCAGTTGCTGCATTCCTGCTGCCACTGCTACTACCCCTACACAGCTGTACATCTTCCTCATCTGTCAGCTTCCATACTGTACTTATGCTGCCAGGCTACTGCTGTCGCTGTTACTAACCATAGAAACTCTTACGTCTCTTGTCCATCAGTTTCCATGCTGTATTTGTACTGATGATACTACTACCCCAACTATTACCCCTACACAGAAGCACATATTTTGTCTATCAGGGTCCATATTGTACTGCTACTGCTCCTAAAAAGAGGAGAACCTCTGGCCACTTTTTATTTTTAAAAAGCACAATAAATCCAACAATGCAGTGTGTTTTTAAACAGGCTGTTTGTTAACACTGTCAGCCATGTCTATATCATGTCAGTTGATTATCAAAGAAAATGGTGAGTTTGGAATTACATCTTATCACATTAAGTGAATACTTCAAGCTAAATAGAGTACCTAGAGGACTAAGGACTCACTCCCAACCGACCATGTACATGCATGATAATGAATTTAGAATTAAATACGAATCCATTGCCAACAAATTTTCATTGGACTTGATTTTATTAAACATAGAATTTCTTCAAAAAGATTTGAGAGAAACTACAGAAAAAAGAGACTTACTACAGGCCACTTTGTCTACTTTATGTTCTACTGAGGATTATCATGACCATATTTCCAAATTGCAACCGTTTTTGGATAAATTAAAAGGAGAAATACAGGATACAAAGCGGAGTAAATGGCAACGCGATGCTGCTGACTATAATACAGGAACTGTGTACAATTGGTCTATGAACCACCAGCCATCGGTTCAAACTCGGTATTCAAGATTAAACAAAAAGGCTCCCACTAAGGATTTCGGTTTTTCTCAGCATAACAACAAGCTGCCAGAACCTTTTTTAGATCATACGGTCAATCAAACCATAAGAAACCAACACGACGTGGAGGGAGAAAACACCACCGACAACGCCAATATAAAAACCAGGAGCAAAAAACTCTTTGTGAAAAAACGGACCTGACTCAATCTCACATTGTGGTAAATATTTCCTCACATGTATTATCTGATGTACAATTAAAAGTGTTATCCAAGGGATTGAGTTTCTGCCCTAACAGTAAGACCGATTGGCTCCATTTGGAGGCGGATTTATATCAATTCTTCCGCAGGGTAAAGCTCAAAACCTGGTTTAACACACATTCTTTGAAAAATTTAGACACTAAAATTACTGAGATGCGATTGTGTGATTTTGGTTTATTTAACAAGAGTGAGTTTATACCACCTTCGTCCTCTCCAGCTATCGATGTTTTTATTGAAGCAGTAATGAAAGACATAAATGCTTTAAAACTTCACAGCAATAGTAGATTTAGACATCCTAATATGACTCAATTGGAATGGCATGCTGTTGATGAATTAGTCCATGACCACAGTCTCACCATCAAATCTGCTGATAAGGGTGGTGCGATTGTGGTCATGGACACTCATCAATATATAGCTGAAGCACAGAGACAGCTTGACGATAGTGAGATATATCAAAGACTCAATACTGATCCCAGATGGGAAATAGAAAGAAAAATTCAAGGGGTTTTACAGGATGCGCTGCAGGCAGGTCTCATTGACGATAAACTCAGAGATTTTCTCTCTGTTACACACCCTATGACTCCTTTTCTGTATTTACTTCCTAAAATACATAAAAATGTTAAGACCCCCCCAGGTAGGCCCATTGTCTCTGGGAGGGGCTCTCTTCTATGTAATATATCTATTTTTCTAGATAAAGTATTGAGACAGTATGCCTTAACTGCCCGTTCGTACATTCAGGATACTTCAGAATTTCTCAATAAATTAACTGATGTTTCTGTACCATGTGGGGCCATCTTAGCCTCCCTTGACATTACTAGTCTGTACACTTCGATCAGACATGATTTTGGCTTAGCGGTAGTGACAAGAGCTTTGGTTGACTCTGGATACTCAGCGGAGTGTCAGGACTTCATTTTACAACTATTGCATCTGGTTTTGACATGCAATTATTTTTTGTTTGGTGATTACTTTTACCTTCAGAGGAAGGGGACCGCCATGGGGTCCAATGTGGCGCCGACCTACGCAAACATGGCGGTCTCCTTCCTTGAGGATACACACATCTATGTATCGCCCCACTTCTGCCATGTGCTGAGGTGGTGGCGATACATAGATGATATTTTTCTGATCTGGACAGGTCCTGAATCTTTACTTGAATTTTTTCAATTCTTGAACACTATAGATGCGGACATTAAATTTACTCTCGAATATTCGAAGACACAAATACATTTCCTGGATACATCTATTACATTGACAGGACAGTCACTTTCTACAACATTGTATCGTAAACCAACGGATCGAAATACTTTATTGTGTTTCAATAGTGCACATCCCAGGGCGATGGTTAAGTCACTACCGTTAAGCCAATATTTACGTGCGAAACGCATAGTGAGTGATGAGAATGAACTTGGGGGTACACTGAAGTGCATGACACAGAATTTTAAAGATAGAGGTTTTCCATCATCATTGTTAAATGAACATCTTGAGAGCATACAACATAGACCTCGCAATCAGTTATTGGAAAAAAGGAAAATAATTATGAAGAAGAAAAATAGAATTCCATTAGTCAGCACATATACTGAAAACAGTAAACAGGTCCAACAGATAATTGTACGACATTGGCCGATCTTGAGAAGTGGATTCGGCGACATTGAGGAATTTAAACACCCTCCCCTTATGTCATATAAGCGACCAAAAAATTTGAAGGATAAATTAGTGCACACAGACATTGGTCCACAACGATCAATTGGACAAACATATTTATGCTGTCCTAAATTGGGCAGCTTTCCTTGCTTGAATTGTGTGAACTGTCGCTATATGCATAAGGGAAGTGTATTTATACATCCTATGACACAAAAAAAGTACACAATTAGACATTATTTAACGTGTGACTCGGTATATGTGATATATGTATTATGGTGTCCATGCCAATTGTTATACATTGGTGAAACATCATTGGATTTTAAATCCAGAATCAACCAACATAGATATACGATCCGCAAAAAACGAATGGATCTTCCTGTCTCCAAACATTTTGTGGATTCTGATCACCATGAACGAGACTTGAAATGTATGTTGATAGATCATATACCTACCCCTAGAGGAGGTGGCAATCGACAACTCCTTCTGAAACAACGTGAGATTCTTTGGATCTCTAGACTCAATACGTTAAGACCGGCAGGCTTGAATGTAGACTTTAGACCGTGGATCTTATCCTGATGGCATTGTGGATGTTGTTGACCTTTTGTTCCTGGGGGGTTATATATACTAGTACCCCCTGTTTAAATACTGTGGGTGATATATTTTGTAATCATATTGTATATATTTTTGTCTCTGCAGTTTACAATCCAAGTTTGGTCCGTAATATGAAAGGTGGATATGAAAAAAATATAATCAAATTGGACGAGCAGACCATTGATTGAACATGGAATACCACAATAACAATTGTCTATGATTACAACTTTATGCTTTGGAATTTTTTTATTATTTTTTTTAAAAAAATAAAAAAATTAGAAAATAAAAAATAAATTTATACATTATATCACTTGTTGGGTAATCAGTTGCTTGCCGTGGTGGTCGCGCCATTTGCGGTCTGTGCTTTCGGCTTGGTAACCGTCATGTATTAACGGACTCAGCAGGTTGGGTGGTACATATTTGGATGTGTTGAAAACTGGGAGTCTTTGGTTTGTTAGGATTGAATTTTATTCCCCGTAATCTAGAGGATGCAGCTATCAATTTGCCATGTTGACCCCCAGGAATGGGTGTTCACTGACAATTGTGGCAACTCAATACTGTGGACCTGTGTCATACACACAGGATTCACAGTTATGACTCCTCGTAAGACTAGGGGCCTATACTATACACTCGGCCAGTTGGCCAGTTGGCCATATACGATACATTGATTTCTTAAGGCATTATTATACGCTTTTACTACTAGTGATGTGCAGATATTAGGGTAAATCTTAATTCTCCCTGAATTGTTTTTCGCATCCTGATGTGCTCCCATATGCTTTGTCCGTTATATACTGTGGCTGTGTCCGTGCCGCTGAGTCTGTGCCGTGAGGGTTCGATACCAACGGCATCTGCTGGTCTCCATGGGGATCCGTACGCGTCACTTGTTAAGTGTGGCGCTCCGATTCCTCTATACAAGTGGATACTGTGCGTTCCACCTTGGAACGCATGACGCTGTCCTAAGAGAGGGCGTGAACTTCAATATTATGATACTGTGCGCTCCACCCTGGAACGCATGACGCTGTCCTAAGAGAGGGCGTGAACTTTAATATTATGATTTCGGCGATCATGTGACCAAAACATAGATCACATGATGAGCTGGATGTCTAAGGTCCTTTGACATGCGCAGTTGCATTATTGATACGCCGAACTCCATGTGGTCTATGTCCCATCTCCACCGAAGGACCTTCTTGGATTGTGAATGCTTTTAACAGGTACACCTGCACCATTCACTATGGCTAATAATGATCAGATGGATATAATCATGAATCATGTCGTTTTTTATTTGTATTGCACTATAACATGTTAATTTTGATAGTAATTGTATATTCTATGTATATGGAACCTATGATTGACACAATCTATGTATTCACATGTTTGTATTATGTTTTTGCATCACTTTTTCATTATTGTATTAATACACATCAATTGAGAAATGTTTATTGATTAATGACACTAAACTGTATAAAAAGCATGCTTTGCTAGTATATGTTCACTGCTTGAGAAAGATCCCAGAGAGAAGGATCGAAACGTTGCTGTCTGGTAAATAAAGTACTATTTTTTCATTTTACGCTTTGGAAGTGCTGCGGAATTTCTTTTTGTTATATCATGTCAGTGTCATTTTGACATTACTTACTATTACTGTTTTTTTTTGAGACACAGAAATGGAAAAAAAATTAAATTATAAAAAATAGAAAGGCAACAGAAAAATATCCTAGGATAGTGTTCCTCAACTCCGGTCATGATTTTAAAACATCCAACACAAATGAATACCTGTGGTAGGTCCTGATATATTGACACTAATTATATAATCTGCTCAATACTAAGGAAATCCTAAAAGCATGACTGGCAGGTAGGCCCTGAGGACAGGAGTTGAAAAACATTGTCCTAGGAGACCTCAGAGAGTCATACAGCAATTTTCAGGCCAATTAGAGCAATTTTGATTCAGGTCGAATATATTATTACCTGAATCAAATTTTCTGACCACATTGATAGAATCAGACCCAAAAGGATTTTCAAAAAATTTGCTCCTCTCTACTTTTCACTTTCAATTAATATTTAATCTGCTTAATTTAACCACCTCCGGACCGCCTAACGCAGGATCGCGTTCCGGAGGTGGCAGCGCTGCGCAGAGTCACGCATATACGCGTCATCTCGCGAGACGCGAGATTTCGCTCAAAGCCGGCCCGCGCATGCGCATCGCGGGCCGGCAAAATTAAAAGAAGTATTTCGTCACCAGCCTGCCAGCAACGATCATTGGCTGGCAGGCTGGCGATTTTCAAAAAATCCAATCCAAAGTCATATAACAGATCATATTAGTAAATATGATCTGTTATATGGCTTGTCTGCTCCTCTGCTGGTCCTTTTCGTCGGTTGGATCCAGCAGAGGAGCAGACTGAACTGTGAGTACCCACCAAACACTACACCTTAGCCCCAGATCACCCACCTGCACCCCAATTAACCCTTTGATCACCCCTTTGATCGCCCCTGTCAATCACTAGTGAAAGGAAAAAAAGTGATCAGTGTAAACTGTCACTTTTTTTTTTTCACTGGTATTGGCTGTTAGGTTTTAGGGATAGTTTAGGCCCCTTGGTTAGGTAGTTAGCGCCCACCCCACCACACCGCAGTCACTTTTATTCGCTGTTTAGCGTATCGCTAATCAGCATTTGTACTTTTATAGTATCTGTAAGTGATCAAAACTGATCACGGTCAGATCTATAATAGTATTAGTGTCACCTTAGCTCGCTTTCCACCCAAAACGCAGTGTTTGCCCGATCAGGCCTGATCGGTCGCCCACACGTGCATTCACCCACGCCCGCCCCATCGCAGTGACAAAAAATATATATTTTTTGATCACTGCACATTCATTTTACACGCACTGCGGCGATAAAAAAATCAGTTTTGATATTTTTTATCAACCGCAGCAGCCTCCGGTACTTCGCTAGCCTCCCCTTTGTAAGACAGGTTTGCTTTTTTTCTTGGGTAGTCTCAGGGAATACCCCTAAATTTAGTAGTCCAAAATGTCAAACAGGGGGTATTCTTCTGAAGAGGCCTACAGGATTCTGACCCAGTCGGATGAGGAGTGGGAACCCTCATCTGACGAATCTAGCGGGTCAGAATATGAACCTGTGGAAAGCAGTGGCTCTCTGACCCAAAGTTCGGACGAGGAGGTGGAGGTCCCTTGCAGCACCAGGCGTACCCGGCCCCATGTCGCTAGACCACAGGTTACGCAGGATCCGCTTCAAGAGCAGCAGAGTGGGGCTGTCGCTGCCGGATCACGTGGTGAGGCATACACCAGCAGCGCAGCCCTTCCTGGACCTAGTACCAGCACTGCCGTACAACCTGGTGAAGTAGCGAGCACCAGAAGGGCAGTTGAAGCTGGTACGGTGGCACGTGCAATAGTTACCCCGTCGCAGCCACCGCACAGACAGGCCCGTAGAGCCCCTAGAGTCCCTGAGGTGCTGGCAAATCCTGATTGGCAGTCACCAACTTCAGCCGCACCAGTAGTTCCCCCTTTCACCGCCCAGTCTGGAGTTCGGGTTGAGACGGCTCAAATCGGTTCGGCCCTGGGATTTTTTGAGCTGTTCTTGACTGCGGAGCTCTTGGACTTAGTCGTGGCAGAGACCAACCAGTATGCCACACAATTTATAACCGCAAACCCGGGAAGCTATTATGCCCAGCCTTTCCGGTGGAAACCAGTCCAAGTTTCCGAACTTAAAATTTTTTTGGGCCTTCTCCTCAACATGGGACTGACAAAAAAGCATGAATTGCGGTCATATTGGTCAACGCACCCAATTCATCACATGCCCATGTTCTCTGCTGCTATGTCCAGGACACTATTTGAGACCATCCTCCGTTTTCTGCATTTTAGCGACAACACCACCTCCCGTCCCAGAGGCCACCCTGCTTTTGACCGGCTCCACAAAATTCGGCCCCTCATAGACCATTTCAACCTGAAATTTGCAGATTTGTATACCCCTGAGCAAAACATCTGCGTAGACGAGTCCCTAATACATTTTGCCGGGCGCCTTGGCTTCAAACAATACATCCCAAGCAAGCGTGCCCGGTATGGGGTCAAATTGTATAAGCTCTGTGAAAGGGCCACAGGCTATACCCACAAATTTCGGATCTATGAGGGAAAAGATCAGACACTGGAGCCGGTCGGTTGCCCTGACTACCAGGGGAGCAGTGGGAAGACAGTCTGGGACTTGGTGTCACCCTTATTCGGCAAGGGGTACCATCTTTATGTGGACAATTTCTACACAAGTGTGGCCCTCTTTAGGCATTTGTTTCTAGAACGGATTTGCGCCTGTGGCACCGCACGAACTAGTCACGTGGCCTTCCCCCAACGGCTTGTAACCACCCGTCTTGCAAGGGGGCAGAGGGCTGCCTTGTGTAACGAAGAACTGCTCGCGGTGAAATGGAGAGACAAGCGTGACGTTTACATGCTCTCCTCCATTCACGCAGACACGACAATCCAAATTGAGCGAGCAACCCATGTCATTGAAAAGCCCCTCTGTGTCCACGACTATAATGCGCTCATGGGAGGGGTGGACTTCAATGACCAGATGTTGTCTCCGTATTTAGTTTCCCGCAGAACCAGACGCTGGTATAAGAAGGTGTCTGTATATTTGATTCAATTGGCGCTGTACAATAGTTTTGTTCTCTACAGTAAGGCTGGGAGAACAGGATCCTTCCTCAAATTCCAGGAAGAGATCGAGAACCTCCTTTACCCAGGAGGTTCCGTGGCCCCATCCACCAGTGTAGTTAGCCATCTACACGAGCGACATTTCCCCAGTGTCGTTCCTGGTACCTCAACCCAACCGTCACCCCGAAAAAGATGTCGTGTCTGTAGCAGGAGTGGAATAAGGCGTGACACCCGCTATTTCTGTCCTGACTGTGCTGACCACCCTGCCCTATGCTATGGAGAGTGTTTCCGGAAGTACCACACACAGGTACACCTAGCATAGGGATCACATCTCACCAGGACAGGCACACAGGGCTATTAGGGCCCATTCACTCACAGCTGCTGCAAACCTCTCCTTTCACCTGGGATAAAGTGCATAACGTACTTCGCCACATCTTTGGGCGATTTGCGCTTTGCACATTGTCCCATGGGGAAGGAGAGGTTTGTTCTATAAAGGTAAAAAAAACTAAACAAAAAAAAAATACCTGTAAGTAAAAAAGTTAAACGTCCAGTTAAAAAAGTTTAAAAAAAGTTTCTATGTTCTGTTCAACAGTTAATAAATTTATTGCGTTGCGGCCTGTTTTTTTCTTTTTTGTTTTGTTTTTTTTTACCTTTCAGGTGGACCAACCGATCGACTAGCTGCAGCACTGATGTGCATTCGGACAGAAGCATTGCGCTGCTGTCAGATTACACGCAAGTCGGTGTATGCGGCGCTGCAAGACGAGATTTCTCCTCTGCAGTAAAAGATACGTTTGCCGAGGCATATGAGCTGAGGAGGTGGCGGTGTTCATATACTTTGGCAAACACTTTGTATATATAAAAAAAAATAATCCCGGCAATGATTTATTCATCCACATCGATTGATGTGAATGGAGAAATCTGGTTTGCCAGGGCATACGAGCTAAGTGGGTATGGATGTTGGGCGGAGCTCCTATGTCCTGGCAGACGGCTTTCCCCTCCTTTTTCTTTTTTTGGCAGATATTTTTTCATCCACATTGATCGATGCGAATGAAGAAATCTGTGCCGTTCATTTTTTTCTTTCAGCCCAGAGGCTGAACGGAAAAAAAAAATCTCATTACCTGTATGCTCAATATAAGGAGAATAGCAGAAACTCCTAATGCTGGGCATACATGTAATGATTGCGGAGACCCTCAAATGCCAGGGCAGTACAAACACCCCACAAATAACACCATTTTGGAAAGAAGACACCCCAAGGTATTCGCTGAGGGGCATATTGAGTCCATGAAAGATTTAAATTTTTGTCCCAAGTTAGCGGAAAGGGAGACTTTGTGAGAAAAAAATTTAAAAAATCAATTTCCGCTAACTTGTGCCAAAATTTTTTTTTTTCTATGAACTCGCCATGCCACTCATTGAATACCTTGGGGTGTCTTATTTCCAAAATGGGGTCACATGTGGGGTATTTATACTGCCCTGGCATTTTAGGGGCCCCAAAGCGTGAGAAGAAGTCTGGTATCCAAATGTCTAAAAATGCCCTCCTAAAAGGAATTTGGGCCCCTTTGCCCACCTAGGCTGCAAAAAAGTGTCACACATGTGGTATCTCCGTATTCAGTAGAAGTTGGTGAATGTGTTTTGGGGTGTCATTTTACATATACCCATGCTGGGTGAGATAAATATCTTGGTCAAATGCCAACTTTGTATAAAAAAATGGAAAAAGTTGTCTTTTGCCAAGATATTTCTCTCACCCAGCATGGGTATATGTAAAATGACACCACAAAACACATTCCCCAACTTCTCCCGAGTACGGCGATACCAGATGTGTGACACTTTTTTGCAGCCTAGGTGGGCAAAGGGGCCCACATTCCAAAGAGCACCTTTCGGATTTCACAGGTCATTTACCTACTTACCACACATTAGGGCCCCTGGAAAATTCCAGGGCAGTATAACTACCCCACAAGTGACCCTATTTTGGAAAGAAGACACCCCAAGGTATTCCGTGAGGGGCATGGCGAGTTCCTAGAATTTTTTATTTTTTGTCACAAGTTAGTGGAAAATGATTTTTTATTTTAATTTTTTTTCATACAAAGTCTCATATTCCACTAACTTGTGACAAAAAATAAAAACTTCCAAGAACTCGCCATGCCCATCAGCGAATACCTTGGGGTCTCTTCTTTCCAAAATGGGGTCACTTGTGGGGTAGTTATACTGCCCTGGCATTCTAGGGGCCCAAATGTGTGGTAAGGAGTTTGAAATCAAATTCTGTAAAAAATGACGAGTGAAATCCGAAAGGTGCTCTTTGAAATATGGGCCCCTTTGCCCACCTAGGCTGCAAACAAGTGTCACACATCTGGTATCTCCGTATTCAGTAGAAGTTGGGGAATGTGTTTTGGGGTGTCATTTTACATATATCCATGCTGGGTGAGAGAAATATCTTGGCAAAAGACAACTTTTCCCATTTTTTTTAAGATATTTATCTCACCCAGCATGGGTATATGTAAAAAGACACCCCAAAACACATTCCTCAACTTCTCCTGAATACAGAGATACCAGATGTGTGACACTTTTTTGCAGCCTAGGTGGGAAAAGGGGCCCATATTCCAAAGAGCACCTTTCGGATTTCACTCGTCATTTTTTACAGAATTTGATTTCAAACTCCTTACCACACATTTGGGCCCCTAGAATGTCAGGGCAGTATAACTACCCCACAAGTGACCCCATTTTGGAAAGAAGAGACCCCAAGGTATTCGCTGATGGGCATAGTGAGTTCATAGAACTTTTTATTTTTTGTCACAAGTTAGTGGAATATGAGACTTTGTAAGAAAAAAAAAAAAAAATCATCATTTTCCGCTAACTTGTGACAAAAAATAAAAAGTTCTATGAACTCACTATGCCCATCAGCGAATACCTTAGGGTGTGTACTTTCCGAAATGGGGTCATTTGTGGGGTATTTGTACTGTCTGGGCATTGTAGAACCTCAGGAAACATGACAGGTGCTCAGAAAGTCAGAGCTGCTTCAAAAAGCGGAAATTCACATTTTTGTACCATAGTTTGTAAACGCTATAACTTTTACCCAAACCATTTTTTTTTTTTTACCCAAACATTTTTTTTTTTATCAAAGACATGTAGAACAATAAATTTAGAGCAAAATTTATATATGGATGTAGTTTTTTTTGCAAAATTTTACAACTGAAAGTGAAAAATGTCATTTTTTTGCAAAAAAATCGTTAAATTTCGATTAATAACAAAAAAAGTAAAAATTTCAGCAGCAATGAAATACCACCAAATGAAAGCTCTATTAGTGAGAAGAAAAAGAGGTAAAATTCATTTGGGTGGTAAGTTGCATGACCGAGCAATAAACGGTGAAAGTAGTGTAGGTCAGAAGTGTAAAAAGTGGCCTGGTCTTTCAGGGTGTTTAAGCACTGGGGGCTGAAGTGGTTAATGTGGTGGATTATAGACTTTTCTAAGGGTTCTGTGTTTGCAGCTTATGTCTCTGTAAAGTACGTTATATGCAGTGTAAAGCCTCATTCACACGTCTGTGTCCGTGCTTAAATCTGTGAAAATGTGGTCAGTGATGCCTCCATGAAGATGTCCGTGTGTCAATTTTTTGCTGTCCGTGTGTGATCCGTGTTTCGCTGACACTGCGCAGCTGAAAAAATAATTTTTAAAGCATCTCTTCCTAATCTGTGAAACATGGATGGCTTCTGTTTTGCATCCGTGGTTTTCACGGACTCATAGACTATAATGGGAGTGATGGATCCGTGAACAAGGACAAAACAGAGCATACATCCATGCTAAAAACATTTATTAAAGGGTTTCTACCACCACATTTTCACCTATTTAGCTGTCAGACACTAGCGATCTGCTAGTGTCTGCTCTACCTAACCATGCTATTGTAATCCCTTTCTGTGCAGCGGTTACCCTAAAAAACGTAGTTTTATTGGTATGCTAATGAGCCTCTAGGTGCTATGGGGGCGTCTTTTCAGCACCTAGAGGCTCCGTCCACTCACCATTTCTGCCGCCCAGCGCGCTCCAGCCCGCCCCTCTCCTGTAGATTGACAAACTACTTCTCTGCATCTCGGCCGAATTCTCGTGCCTGCGCCATGTGCTTCTGTATTCGGCGCAGGGACTGTCTCCCTGTGCCGGCATCTTCCCTGCGCCGATTATGGTGCAGGGAGCAGTTTAACAGTCACTGCGCCTGCGCCGAATACAGAAGCACACGGTGCAGGCGCGAGTGGGCTGTCAATCTAGAGGAGAGGGGCGGGCTGGAGCGCGCTGGGCGGCGGAAATAGTGAGTGGACGGAGCCTCTAGGTGCTGAAAAGACGCCCCCATAGCACCTAGAGGCTCATTAGCATACCAATAAAACTACATTTTTTAGGGTAACCGCTGCACAGAAAGGGATTACAATAGCATGGTTAGGTAGAACAGACACTAGCAGATCGCTAGTGTCTGAGAGCTAATTAGGACAAAATGTGGTGGTAGAAACCCTTTAAGGCTTTTATGCCATTATTGTGGCGTGGAAAAGTTGCGTATTATGGTGCACACCATATGTGCGACATAATTTGCGACTTTTTAGGATTCTCTGCACTTTGTCGAAGTGACATGCAAAAGGGGGTGGGGCTTAGTGAAAGGCCTCAGCCTCTTAATAAATTAGGTGCATCTCCTGCCAGCGCAGGGAGATCAAGACTGGTGTATGGGTACACCAGTCTTGATAAATCTCCCCCATGGCCTTAAATAGGAAATCTGTTTTGCTATGTTTGATGCACTCTATTTGTTTCCAATAGGCAGAGTATATATTCTACCTATATTCCATTCCATGGTACAACGGAACCGTGAGTAAAATGAATGACTAATTTGAGGGTCTTCTATGTATGCCATAGTAATACATGTTCATCATGACCAATATAACGGTGTTGTAATGCATGTTCATCATATGTGACAAGTTGTACCGGAATCAGTTTATGCACATTGTTATAGGTGCTAAGATATATAAGTGTTGATATGGCTACAGTATATGCTCATTTTTGTTCTATCTGACAATTATTTATACTGGGGTTAGTTTTTTGTATTTTTTGTGAATTAATAAAGGTTATATTTTAGAGAGTCAGTGATATAGTTTTGGATCTCTCTATGGTACATCAATATTTTTTTGGTCTGTGATACTATATTCCATCAACTAATGACTGGCTCTTAGGCATCATGCACACATCCGTTCCGTTTTTTGCGGTCCGCAAACCGCGGATCTGAAAAAAAACGGAAGCCGCCCATGTGTCTTCCGCAATTTGCGGAACGGGCGGGCGTCAATATAAATGCCTATTTTTGTCCGCAAAGCGCTGACAAGAATAGGACCTGTTATATTTTTTTAGCGGGCCTGCGGAACGGAGCCACGGATGCGGACAGCACAGTGAGTGCTGTCCGCATCTTTTGCGGCCCCATTAAAGTGAATGGGTCCGCATCTGAGCCGCAAAAATGGCGGCTCGGATGCGGACCCAAACAACGGCCGTGTGCATGAGGCCTAATGCCTATTCTTGTCCGCAAAGCGCAGACAAGAATAGGACATGCTATATTTTTTTAACGGGGCCGCGGAACGGAGCCACGGATGCAGACAGCACAGGGAGTGCTATCTGCATCTTTTGCAGCCCCATTGAAGTGAATGGGTCCGCACCCGAGCCGCAAAAAATGCAGCTCGGATGCGGACCACAACAAGGGCCGTGTGCATGAGGCCTTATACATGTTTTACATCAGTTATACAAAATAGTGCCAATTAAAACTAGAGCTAACCCTACCAAAAATTTGCCCACACACTGGCAAAAAATTGGCACTGGCAAATTTTTTTAAAAGTTATGAATGTCAGAGTATGGTGATGCAAATCAATTAAAAACTATATATACATTTGGTATCGTAATAATTAGAGATGAGCAAATTTTTCGCTGAATTTTTCTGGAAAAATTTGATTGGGTCCCAATATATTTGCAGTGAATTATGTTAAAAAACTGCTATTTTCTGGCTGCCTTGCAGTAGCACGCATAGGGAGTCTGCTTTGGTAGTGAAATAATACTGTGAGTCCGTATGACATGCAGATGACAGGTGACGCTCTTAGAATCACTGCGCACTTCATTTATTTGGGCAGTCACGGGGCCAAAACTGACCAAATAACTTAAGTATGAACTCAGCTTTACAGGTTGATGTTACGTCAAGAAGGAGCGCACTCCTTTTACACTGTCGCCAGCTGTTCTATTAAATGCGTATACAAGTAGAGCCCCCCCTGAGTGGAAACGTGTCAGTAGTAATTTTTCACTGATTAATTTGCCCTTCCTCTGATCCGTCAGAACAATAACCCACAAAAAACGGATCCTGTCTGTGGAGCATACGCCTTCACTGGGTCAGCATTTTCAATAATCCATCAGTATTGCTAATGCCAAAAAAAAACAGGAGTGGATCTAAAACAGAGATGACACGTGAATGGAATATTTGCAAGTCTTCTGTGTTTTGTACCCACTCCTGCTTTTGGCTATCAAATCACAAGCCAATTCTGATGGGACCATACAGGCCTTACAGCTGCTACAGACATTTTTCCATTACGCCCCATGACAGCACCTGTGAGATCCTCCTCCTTCCGGACAGGAAACAGGAACTTCCCAGATCTTTAAATTGGTCCCATGCCTTCCACCTTCAGTTCTTTCCTGTTTCCTGTCCAGGGACAGGAGGATTTCTTTCCAGGTCTATTTTGAGGCTGCAGGACCTCTAGGGTTAAGACGAAACCTAGTGGAGGTACCTGTCGGCGTAAGTCTCCACTAGGAGCCGCTGAGAAGTCCGGCGTCTGCATTTTCTTCCCTTCTTCTGAGCCATGGGGGGATGCCTGGGCTGCCTCGTGTCCCTGCCTGCCGGCGAAGTCGCGGCATGAGGGGGGAGCTGCGTCTTCCCTCTCATTGAGGCTGGCTGTGCTGGACGCGCGCGTCGCGCCGGAAGTGACGCGTGCGTTCCACCAGCCGGAAGGGGAGGAGCTAAAACATGGCGGGCGCTGCGCGGCCCATTTGAAAAAGGGAACGCCGGCCAGCCAGCGTCGAGGGAGTAGCAGCAGGATCGACTGGCACAAGCGGCACCTACAGCCCTCGATTGCCCCCCTTTACACAGCACGATGATGCAGGAAGAAGGGGATGTACAACAGCGCACCGACAGACAGGAGCAGCTTTTGGAACCCAGCATGGTACTCCTGGGGGTAAGAGGGGTTAACCCCCACCATCTCCCTTTGGGGAGTTATTATTTTGGCCAGGTTAAACTGATGGGATGTTTTATTAAATGCAGGCTAAAGAGGCCCCAAGGAAAGCTTCCCACAAAAGAGCTAAGGAGTGTGGAATCTGCAAGAGGAAGTTGGATTCATCTTACTCCAAGACATGTTGTCAGCCATGTCTGGATAAGTTAGTGGCAGAGGAGTCGCCATCTTTATTACAGAGTATCCAGAATTTAGTAAAAAATGAAGTCCGTTCGTCCGTAGAGGAGCTTAGAAAATCCCTGCCTAGCTCATCCAGGCATAAGAAGGCCCAGGCGGTAGCGGAGGATACTACGGACTCCGAGTCTGAGAAGGGCGCTATTGTAGACTCAGATTCCTCTTCCGAGGATTTGACAGGGAAGCCGTTGTTTAGAGCTGAAGATACGGACCTATTATTGAAGGCGGTTAGATCCACGATGGAGCTGGGGGAGGAAAAGGAGTCCAGGTCTAGACCAGAGCTGATGTTTGAGAGCCTTAAGCCCAAAAGGTCTAGAGTTTTCCCCATTCAGGACTGTATAAAGGACCTGATTAAAAGTGAATGGGAGAAGCCCGATAAAAAATTCTTTATCCCTAGAGCGGTCAAGAGAAAGTACCCCTTTGATGATCAGGAGGTCTCAGCTTGGCAGGAGGTACCAAGGGTAGACGCTCCTGTAGCTAAAATAAATAAAAAGTCAGCCCTTCCGTTTGAGGATCTAGGGTCCCTTAAGGATCCCATGGACAAAAGGGCTGACGCATACTTAAGGAAGAATTGGGAAGCTTCCAGCTCTGCCTTTAAGCCAAATATAGCAACTACCTCGGTGGCTAGGTCATTAAAGCTCTGGTTGGAGGAATTAGAGTCTCATATAGAGAATAAGACTCCTAGGGATCAGCTGCTTGAGGCAATACCAACTATGTCCAGGGCAGTGGACTTTATTTCTGATGCCTCTGCTGATGCATTGAGGCTTTCCGCTAGGGCGGCTGCCCTATCCAATTCAGCCAGAAGGTCCTTATGGTTGAAAGGGTGGAGGGGCGACGTAGCTTCAAAATCTAAGCTTTGCGCCTTACCTTGCCAAGGAGATTTTTTATTTGGATCAGCCTTAGATGACATTTTAGATAAGGCATCCGATAAAAAGAAAGGATTTCCAGCACCGTCCTTTCCTAAACAGGGGAAGCCATTTCGGAATAATGAAAGAAGGAAGGCTTTTGGGGATCCAAAGAAAAGGAGGGAGTGGAGATCTGATAAATCAAAAAGTGTCCTGTTTAAACCCAGACCTCAAACATCAGGTTCCACTCAACAATGACGCCAGACCCCAGGTGGGCGGTCGTCTTTCTTTATTTTTTCCAGCCTGGAGAAATATTACCGCAAGCGCCTGGGTAAAGGATATTATAAAGGAAGGCTATCGCCTAGACTTCAAGAGACTACCACCCAGGACATTCAAAGTTACTTCTTTAAATCAAAATTCTCCAAAACAGGTGGCACTTTCGGAGGAAATAAACAACCTCCTGGGAAAGGCAGTCCTTGTCCCAGTCCCCATGGACGAACAAGGAGAGGGTTTCTATTCAACCCTATTTCTGGTCCCCAAGCCCAACGGTACGTTCAGACTGATTATAAATTTAAAAGGTCTCAACCAGTATCTGTCCTACCAGAAGTTCAGGATGGAGTCCATCTCCTCCACGGTCCTCCATCTGTTTCCCAACTGCGTGATGGCCTCAATAGACATAAAGGACGCCTACTACCACGTGCCCATCCATCCCTCGTCCCAAAAATACCTGAGGGTGGCAGTGAAGATGGGGGAATCAATCGTCCATTTACAGTTCAGAGCACTTCCTTTTGGGGTATCACAGGCGCCGAGGCTCTTCACAAAGCTGATGGCGGAGGTAATGGCGGAAGTAAGGAGGTCGGACATCATTATAGTCTCATACCTGGACGACCTTCTCCTGGTAGGGCAGTCCCCAGAGCAGTTGAAATCTCACATACAGAAGGTCCTGGGGATCCTCATGAGCCTGGGCTGGTTAATAAATTGGGACAAATCATCCCTGATTCCAACATCCAGATGCGTTTTCCTCGGCATCCTGTTAGACTCTCAGACTCAGAAATCTTATCTTCCAGCAGACAAAAAGGAGGGGATTCAGCAGAAGATCAGGTCTTTCAGCAAGGTCAAGGAAGTCCCCTTAAGAAAAGCTATGTCTATTCTGGGTCTGATGACGGCTTGTATTCCGGCTGTGAGGTGGGCCCAATTCAGGTCCAGAATACTGCAACGGCTCATTCTATCCAAATGGGATGGGAGGTCGCTATCCCTGGATCACAAGATTGTGGTCCCGGGTTCAGTAACCCGGTCCCTAGCTTGGTGGCTAAAGGCTTCGAACCTCGGTCAGGGGGTAGAGTGGGTGAGACACGATCCCTTGATAATTACCACCGACGCAAGCCCTTGGGGATGGGGGGCCCATTCAGTTTTGGGGTTTTTCCAAGGTCCTTGGTCAAGAGACCAGAGTGCTCAGTCCAAAAATGCCAGGGAATTAAGAGCAGTCCTGTGCGCACTAGAGAAAAGTCTCCCTTTTTTGTCCCAAAAGCATGTCCGGATCCTATCAGACAACGCCTCGGTGGTGGCTTATATAAACAAACAAGGGGGGACAAGATCCTATCAACTAATGGAGCTGGCATCCAGGATTTTCTTGTTGATACAGAGGAAAGTTCTGTCCCTCTCAGCGGTGCACCTGAAAGGCTCAGAGAATCACCAGGCGGACTTTCTCAGCAGACACAGATTCAGTCAGGCGAATTGGTGTCTGAATCAGGAAGTGTTTCACCAAATACAGGCCCTATGGGGATCCCCTACGATAGATCTATTCGCCTCAGTGGAAAACAAAAAGTTCTTTTCTCTCAGCAGGGAGGATCAGTCGATAGGCACAGATGCGCTCTCACAGTCGTGGGGGAAAGGCCTAGTCTATGCGTTTCCTCCCATCAGTCTATTGCCCAGAGTGATCCAGAAGATCAGAGGGGAGCAGGCGACGGTGATACTAATAGCACCATTCTGGCCAAGAAGAGTCTGGTTTGCTTGGTTGAGGAGACTATCAATAGCCGATCCTTGGGTGCTTCCGGAAAGACAGGACCTATTATATCAGGGCCCTCTACATCATCCGGAAGTCAAGAACCTCCACCTGACGGCTTGGATTTTGAGAGGACATTCTTCAGGTCTAGAGGCCTATCAGAACAGTAGGAAGAAAGTCACCTCCGAAATCTATCTGAGAGTATGGAAAACCTTCCTTCGGTTTGCAGGTCCAGGCTTAGACTTGAGCTCACCCAACATCCCGTTAATTTTGAACTTTTTGCAGGAAGGCCTTAACAAAAAGCTTAAACCCAGCACTCTCAAGGTGCAGGTCTCAGCTCTGAGTGTCCTGTTTGACTTTCGATTGGCTACTCATCCTTGGGTCAAAAGGTTCATTAGGGGGTCCTCTAGACTATGTCCTATAGTTAGATCTAAGTCAGCCCCCTGGGACCTTAACCTGGTTCTTTCTGCTCTTACCAAGGCTCCGTTTGAGCCTCTGGGGGACATCCCCTTAAAGATGTTGTCCTATAAGACCGTATTTTTAGTGGCCATTACATCTGCCAGACGAGTAGGAGAGCTGTCCGCCTTGTCCTCTTCCCCACCATATACTCAGATTCTGGAGGATAGGATTGTTTTCAAACCAGACCCTGCATTCCTGCCCAAAGTAGTGTCTGTATTCCATAAGTCTCAGGAGATAGTTCTCCCTTCCTTTTGTCAGGACCCAAAGAATGAGGGAGAAAGATCCTTTCATACTTTAGACGTTAGAAGGTGTGTCTGTGAGTATTTAGAGTCTACAAAGGACTTTCGAAAGACCCCGCAACTCTTTGTTCAATTTCAGGGTCAGAACAGGGGCTCAAAGGTTACAAGCCGTACCTTAGCCAGATGGATCAAGAGAGCGATAGGTTTGGCATATTCACTATCAGAGTGTCAGGTCCCTTCAGATTTTTCAGCCCATTCTACCAGGGCAGTAGCCTCTTCCTGGGCAGAAAAAGGGTGTGCTACTATAGAACAGATCTGTAGGGCTGCAACGTGGAGTTCTCCCTCTACGTTTTACAAGCACTACAGGTTGGACCTTTCATCTGTGCAGGATATGTCTTTTGGGAGAAAGGTGCTGCAGGCTGTAGTCCCTCCCTAATAATTATCTAGTCTAGTCTCTCACAGGTGCTGTCATGGGGCGTAATGGAAATACTTCAATTACTCTTACCGGTAATATGTTTTCCATGAGCCCATGACAGCACCTACATAATTCCCTCCCTTATTTAAAAAAAAAAAAAAAAATATATATAATAATAATAAGACTTTTATTTATAAAGAATGATGATGGGAAAAAAAAAAAAAAAAGAGAGAAGGAGAAATTTACTCTTTAGTATAGTGCCAAAGAAGAGATATGCCTGGCATATATTTGGTGCAGAGTTTTTTCTATTATGTTTTCTCGCCTATGTTGTTAGTTTTTACTATATATAGGTGCGTTGCTGGTCCCAGGAATCTTGTCAAATACTGAAGGTGGAAGGCATGGGACCAATTTAAAGATCTGGGAAGTTCCTGTTTCCTGTCCGGAAGGAGGAGGATCTCTCACAGGTGCTGTCATGGGCTCATGGAAAACATATTACCGGTAAGAGTAATTAAAGTATTTTCCTTCCTTCTGACAGATAAGAAGAAAGGTCAAATAAATCATGTCAGGCAGGTCGAAAGCCAAAATGTGGCCCAGTCATGAAGTGGGGAGGGTGGGAACAGCAAGAGAATTCCACAGAGTGGACCTATGACATAGTGGTGAGGTGGCAGCAGCATGAGTAAGCCACAGAGTGGCACAATGACCGAGTCTGGAGGTGACAGCAGCATGAGTAGGTCAGAGTGGCACAATGACAGTCTGGAGGTGACAACAGCAACATCAGGAGGAGACCACAGAGCAGCACAATGTCAGAGTCTGGAGGTGGCAGCAGAATCAGAAGGCCACAAAGTGGCACAATGACAGTGTCGATCGACCAAGATACTTCTGGGGGAACCTGCCTGGCAAGAATAGGCCTCTAGCAGCTACAGACAATGACAAGACAAAGCTTCAAGATAGCTTTGAGCCTGGAAGAGTTGCAAAGTTCATCAAGATACGTCACTAAAGATTTTACCGCATATAACCGCAACGCTGACCGCAGAATAAATTTTGTTTTTCCACCGAAATAAATCACAAAAGATTTTACCGCATATAACAGTGCACGGAGATGGAGAGGGCGTTCGTATTCCCCCCGTACTATACAAACGTCTCAGAAATGAACCGCTGCTCTCGACAGCAGCTCCTGGGAAGGTCATAGAGCGTCCCGGGAATCCGGCATATATTCGCTCCACACGGGGCCCCCACGCTGCAGATTTATCATGCAGATTTTACCACATATAACCGCAGAGCTGACTGCTGAATACATTTAGTTTTTTGACCGAAATACTTCAATAAAGATTTTACCACATATGACCGCCGCAGTGACTGACTGCTACCACCGCTACTACCGTGAACCCCTGCACCACTACTTCTCGGGTAGGTAGGCTGCTGCGAAGCAGGTGCTCTACCCCGTGCACGTTTGGCTCCCGACCTCCCACTGCTTCCACCCTGCTGACTCCCAGCCATGCTTTCAACACCGCCGCCGTGAACTGAGAATATATTTATCTTTCTGTACTGAAATAGGCCACTAAACCCTTTTGCCACAAATAACTGCTCCAGTGAAGTGCGTGTATATTTTTCTTGTAGTACTGAAATACGCTTTCACCAAAAAAACTGCAGAAGTGAAATGCGTATATATTTTTCTTGTAGTACTAACATAAGATACTGAAGACACTAAGATATAAGCCACTAAAGGCTTTTCAACATAGCACTTGCAGCCCAATAACAAGTTGCTGGAATGACAGAGCTGTTGTAACGGTCACGTACACACACAGGGGGGAGGATAGTGACCACTGCGCTCCACCCTCACCCCTGGCCCTGCCTACTTGCCTCACGAGTCCTGATAACAGGGGTCAACTGGACGGAAATCCCTAACTTAGGATATGTGCGGGAAGGACAGACAAGACAAATAAGGGATAGTGAACGGACCGGGTCAAAACCAAGAGGACAACGCAGTACAGAGGGATAAGCAAAGAATGGTCAGGAGAAGCCGGGGTCATAAATACCAGGAGAGTCGAGAAGTACCAAAGGAGTCCGCAAAGAATAGTCAGGTGGAAGCCGAGGTCAAAATACCAGGAGGGATGCGCAGTACAGGAGGAGCAGGCAAAGGATCGTCAGGGAACAGGATCAGGTAAGTATACAGGTATCCAACAAACGCCAGGAACCTAAATTAACAGGCAACCTATGGCCAGCAGTCTGCCTATATTTATAGTTGGGAAGTGAGGGTCATGTGACGTGGCCAGTGTCACATGACCGACAGACCGACCAGTCAAGCACCGAGTGATCAGCTCGGCACTCAAGGCAGACCTAGGAGCAGGGAGCCTCCCAGCTAGCAAAGCCGCCCTGGGAACGAGGTCAAACACAGATCCTCGCTCCTGAAGCTAAGCAGCAGGTCTGCGGCTGATGGGAGACCGAGTGCGCCTTCGGCACCCCGTTACAGCTGTTTAATTGTTATTTGGACCCCCAAATAATCTTTCCCTGCACTTGTAAATCGCTCTACTATCAATGTCCCTAGCCTCTTCTGATGTCTCTCTCTGCACTAAGATGCTGTGAAATGATTCCTCCCTATCTTTTCCCTGCACTTATAAATAGTTTTTTCTGTCTTTTTTTCCAATTGCTGTCCCTGCACTCGGAACGCTCGATACGCTGGAAAATGGCAGAATCTAAAATTGCTGCCGTATTTATCGTCAGCGTCGATTCGCTCATCTTTAGTAATAATAATCATACTGACCCACAGCATAAAGTTAACACTACCTCTCTAAAAACTGTTTCCAGAGTTACACAATACATTACAGTAAAGATGAACGAATCAGATTTGTTCAGAATTTCATACAAATTCTACTGCCACACAAATCTGAAGTTTTGGTCACTCACACAAATCATGCAAAAAGTGTGAAAGATGGTGGATCACATGACCCTTGAAGGGAGGTGCTTTCCCTAATTGTATCAGAGTTTAAAAGACAGCCTGTGAGTAGAGTTGAGCGAACACCTGGATATTCGGGTTCGAGAAGTTCGGCCGAACTTCCCGGAAATGTTCGGGATCCGAACCCGACCCGAACTTCGTCCCGAACCTGAACCCCATTAAAGTCAATGGGGACCCGAACTTTTCGGCACTAAAAAGGCTGTAAAACAGCCCAGGAAAGAGCTAGAGGGCTGCAAAAGGCAGCAACATGTAGGTAAATCCCCTGCAAACAAATGTGGATAGGGAAATGAATTACAATAAAAATTTAAAAAATAAAAATTAACCAATATCAATTGGACAGAGGTCCCATAGCAGAGAATCTGGCTTCATGTCAGCGCAGAATCAGTCTTCATGTCATAGCAGAGAATCAGGCTTCACGTCACCTACCACTGGAACAGGCCACTGTCACATATTTAGGCCCCGGCACCCAGACAGAGGAGAGAGGTCCCATAACAGAGAATCTGGCCTTATGTCAGCGCAGAATCAGTCTTCATGTCATAGCAGAGAATCAGGCTTCACGTCACCCACCACTGGAACAGGCCACTGTCACATATTTAGGCCCCGGCACCCAGACAGAGGAGAGAGGTCCCGTAACAGAGAATCTGGCCTTATGACAGCGCAGAATCAGTCTTCATGTCATAGCAGAGAATCAGGCTTCACGTCACCCACCACTGGAACAGGCCACTGTCCCATATTTAGGCCCAGGCACCCAGGCAGAGGAGAGAGGTCCCGTAACAGAGAATCTGGCCTTATGTCAGCACAGAATCAGTCTTCATGTCATAGCAGAGAATCAGGCTTCACGTCACCCACCACTGGAACAGGCCACTGTCACATATTTAGGCCCAGGCACCCAGACAGAGGAGAGAGGTCCCGTAACAGAGAATCTGGCCTTATGTCAGCGCAGAATCAGTCTTCATGTCATAGCAGAGAATCAGGCTTCACGTCACCCACCACTGGAACAGGCCACTGTCACATATTTAGGCCCAGGCACCCAGACAGAGGAGAGAGGTCCCGTAACAGAGAATCTGGCCTTATGTCAGCGCAGAATCAGTCTTCATGTCATAGCAGAGAATCAGGCTTCACGTCACCCACCACTGGAACAGGCTACTGTCACACATTTAGGCCCCGGCACCCAGACAGAGGAGAGGTTCATTCAACTTTGGGTTTCCCCGCAATATAATGGTAAAATGAAAATAAAAATAGGTTTGAATGAGGAAGTTCCCTGGAGTAGAATAATATATTGTTAAGGGGAGGTAGTTAATATCTAATCTGCACAAGGGATGGACAGGTCCTGTGGGATCCATGCCTGGTTCATTTTTATGAACGTCAGCTTGTCCACATTGGCTGTAGACAGGCGGCTGCGTTTGTCTGTAATGACGCCCCCTGCCGTGCTGAATACACGTTCAGACAAAACGCTGGCCGCCGGGCAGGCCAGCACCTCCAAGGCATAAAAGGCTACAGCGTGGACAATTTGGAGACCCAGAAGTTGAATGGGGCCGAACCATCAGTCAGTACGTGAAGGGGTGTGCACAGGTACTGTTCCACCATGTTAGTGAAATGTTGCCTCCTGCTAACACGTTCCGTATCAGGTGGTGGTGCAGTTAGCTGTGGCGTGGTGACAAAACTTTTCCACATCTCTGCCATGCTAACCCTGCCCTCAGAGGAGCTGGCCGTGACACAGCTGCGTTGGTGACCTCTTGCTCCTCCTCTGCCTTCGCCTTGGGCTTCCACTGGTTCCCCTGTGACATTTGGGAATGCTCTCAGTAGCGCATCTACCAACGTGCGCTTGTACTCGCGCATCTTCCTATCACGCTCCAGTGTAGGAAGTAAGGTGGGCACATTGTCTTTGTACCGGGGATCCAGCAGGGTGGCAACCCAGTAGTCCGCACACGTTAAAATGTGGGCAACTCTGCTGTCGTTGCGCAGGCACTGCAGCATGTAGTCGCTCATGTGTGCCAGGCTGCCCAGAGGTAAGGACAAGCTGTCCTCTGTGGGAGGCGTATCGTCATCGTCCTGTGTTTCCCCGCAGCCACGCACCAGTGATGGGCCCGAGCTGCTTTGGGTGCCACCCCGCTGTGAACATGCTTCATCCTCATCCTCCTCCACCTCCTCCTCATCCTCGTCCTCCTCGTCCTCCAGTAGTGGGCCCTGTCTGGCCACATTTGTACCTGGCCTCTGCTGTTGCAAAAAACCTCCCTCTGAGTCACTTCAAAGAGACTGGCCTGAAAGTGCTAAAAATGACCCCTCTTCCTCCTCTTCCTCCTGGGCCACCTCTTCCATCATCGCCCTAAGTTTTTTCTCAAGGAGACATAGAAGTGGTATTGTAACGCTGATAACGGCGTCATCGCCACTGGCCATGTTGGTGGAGTACTCGAAACAGCGCAACAGGGCACACAGGTCTCGCATGGAGGCCCAGTCATTGGTGGTGAAGTGAATCTGATCCGCAGTGCGACTGACCCGTGCGTGCTGCAGCTGAAACTCCACTATGGCCTGCTGCTGCTCGCACAGTCTGTCCAGCATATACAAGGTGGAGTTCCACCTGGTGGGCACGTCGCATATGAGGCGGTGAGCGGGAAGGCCGAAGTTACGCTGTAGCGCAGACAGGCGAGCAGCGGCAGGGTGTGAACGCCGGAAGCGCGAACAGACGGCCGCACTTTATGCAGCAGCTCTGACATGTCGGGGTAGTTGCGAATGAACTTCTGCACCACCAAATTCAGCACATGCGCCAGGCAAGGGATGTGCGTCAAACCGGCTAGTCCCAGAGCTGCAACGAGATTTCGCCCATTATCGCACACCACCAGGCCGGGCTTGAGGCTCACCGGCAGCAACCACTCGTCGGTCTGTTGTTCTATACCCCGCCACAACTCCTGTGCGTTGTGGGGCCTGTCCCCCAAACATATGAGTTTAAGAACGGCCTGCCGACGTTTACCCTGGGCTGTGCTGAAGTTGGTGGTGAAGGTGTGTGGCTGACTGGATGAGCAGGTGGAAGAAGAGGAGGAGGAAGCTGAGTAGGAGGAGGAGGAGACAGGAGGCAAAGAATGTTGCCCTGCGATCCTTGGCGGCGGAAGGACGTGCGCCAAACAGCTCTCCGCCTGGGGCCCAGCCGCCACTACATTTACCCAGTGTGCAGTTAGGGAGATATAGCATCCCTGGCCGTGCTTACTGGTCCACGTATCTGTGGTTAGGTGGACCTTGCCACAGATGGCGTTGCGCAGTGCACACTTGATTTTATCGGACACTTGGTTGTGCAGGGAAGGCACAGCTCTCTTGGAGAAGTAGTGCCGGCTGGGAACAACATACTGTGGGACAGCAAGCGACATGAGCTGTTTGAAGCTGTGTGTGTCCACCAGCCTAAATGACAGCATTTCATAGGCCAGTAGTTTAGAAATGCTGGCATTCAGGGCCAGGGATCGAGGGTGGCTAGGTGGGAATTTACGCTTTCTCTCAAATGTTTGTGAGATGGAGAGCTGAATGCTGCCGTGTGACATGGTTGAGATGCTTGGTGACGCAGGTGGTGGTGTTGGTGGTACATCCCATGTTTGCTGGGTGGCAGGTGCCAACGTTCCTCCAGAAACGGAGGAAGAGGCCGAGGCGGCGGCGGCAGCAGCAGAAGAGGCCGAGGCGGTGGCAGCAGAAGAAGAGGTAGCAGGAGGAGCCTGAGCGAGTTCCTTGTTTTTAAGGTGTTTACTCCACTGCAGTTCATGCTTTGCATGCAGGTGCCTGGTCATGCAGGTTGTGCTAAGGTTCAGAACGTTAATGCCTCGCTTCAGACTCTGATGGCACAGCGTGCAAACCACTCGGGTCTTGTCGTCAGCACATTGTTTGAAGAAGTGCCATGCCAGGGAACTCCTTGAAGCTGTCTTTGGGGTGCTCGGTCCCAGATGGCGGCGGTCAGTAGCAGGCGGAGTCTCTTGGCGGCGGGTGTTCTGATTTTGCCCACTGCTCCCTCTTTTGCTATGCTGTTGGCTCGGTCTCACCACTGCCTCTCCCTCCGAACTCTGAAAGTCAGTGGCACGACCTTCATTCCATGTGGGGTCTAGGACCTCATCGTCCCCTGCATCGTCTTCCACCCAGTCTTGATCCATGACCTCCTGTTCAGTCTGCACACTGCAGAAAGACGCAGCAGTTGGCACCTGTGTTTCGTCATCAGAGACGTGTTGAGGTGGTATTCCCATGTCCTCATCATCAGGAAAAATAAGTGGTTGTGCGTTAGTGCATTCTATCTCTTCCACCCCTGGGGAAGGGCTAGGTGGATGCCCTTGAGAAACCCTGGCAGCAGAGTCTTCAAACAGCATAAGAGACTGCTGCATAACTTGAGGCTCAGACAGTTTCCCTGATATGCATGGGGGTGATGTGACAGACCGATGGGCTTGGTTTTCATGCGCCATCTGTGCGCTTTCTGCAGAAGACTGGGTGGGAGATAATGTGAACGTGCTGGATCCACTGTCGGCCACCCAATTGACTAATGCCTGTACCTGCTCAGGCCTTACCATCCTTAGAACGGCATTGGGCCCCACCAAATATCGCTGTAAATTATGCTGGCTACTGGGACCTGAGGTAGTTGGTTCACTAGGACGTGTGGCTGTGGCAGAACGGCCACGTCCTCTCCCAGCACCAGAGGGTCCACTAACACCACCACGACCATGTCCACGTCCGCGTCCGCGTCCCTTATTAGATGTTTTCCTCATTGTTCCCGTTCACCACAATTTTGAGAATGGCAAATTTGGGAATAGTTTTTCAACCCAGAACAAAAAGTGTGCTTTTACGGTCACTACAAATAACTTGACCAGCTAAAACAGTACAGATTTGGCTGAATAGAAATGTCAGGTCTATTTTTTAGGCGCTGGGTGACAGGCTCAACTTGCCCCTGATGTAGTATATGGCCAAAAAATAACCACACTATTGATGGTTAAATGCACTTGGGTGACACAGGCTCAGCCTGCACCAGATGTAGTATTTGGCCAAAAAATAACCACACTGTTGATGGTTAAATGCACTTCGGTGACACAGGCTCAGCCTGCAGCTGATGTAGTATATGGCCAAAAAATAACCACACCATTGATGGTTAAATACACTTGGTGATAGCTTGTGCTGGCGCACCACAAGCCACAAAATGGCCGCCGTTCACCCCAGAAAAAAAGTGATCTAAAAATGCTCTGGGCAGCCTCAAAAAAGTGAGCAAGTCGATATTAGCACTTCAATGATCCACAGCTGCAGATCGATCACAGAATGAAGTCTTTTGGAGGAGTTAATCTGCCTAATCTCGCCCTAACGTCGCAGCAGCAACCTCTCCCTATGCTTAAATCAGCAGAGTGACGTGCAGCGCTACGTGACCCAAGCTTATATAGAGGCTGGGTCACATGCTGCACTGGCCAATCACAGTGTCACGGATGGTGTACAGGAAACAAGATGATACAAATAACAAATGATGACTCACTGGATCCACAACTAAGGAACATAAAGGGAGACCCCTGCAATCGACCTGCCACTCTCCCTTAATGCTCAGCCTATGCGACCACTCTAAAGGTGAATGGGCGCATATCCACGTACCTCGGCTATCTTAACCTGAAGGCCCTACAATAGTGAGGGGACACGACCACCGGCTCCCTACACAGACACGGAGGGAGTCAGGGTCACCTGGATCCAGACAACAGAAAATCATAAATACAAAACAGCACTTATCTGAAGACGACTGTGAACTGAGAACTGGTAGCTGGGAGCTGAAGTCAGCATGCACACTCATTCCAGGAAGTAGTATCAGCCACACCCAACTACCTTATGGGGGAGAATATAAAGGGAGGTAATGAGTCTGACTGCATGACAGCTGAGATAGCCTAACGAGGTGAGGAACAGAAACCAAAACAAAGAAACTCAAGGGGGAGGATCTGAACGGCTCCTGTCAGAGCTTCTCAGCTGTCTGCTTGTGACAGTACCCCTCCCTCTAGGAGTGGACTCCGGACACTCAGGGCCCACCTTCTCAGGATGGGACCTATGGAAAGCCCTGATGAGGCGAGAGGCCTTAATGTCCGTCACTGGGAGCCACATCCTCTCCTCAGGACCATAACCCTCCCAATGAACGAGGTACTGGAGGGAACCGCGGACAAGACGAGAATCCACAATCCTAGAGACCTGAAATTCAAGATTCCCATCAACCATAATCGGAGGAGGAGGCAAAGGAGAAGGTACAATAGGTTGAACATAAGGTTTCAATAAGGACTTATGGAAAACATTATGGATCTTCCAAGTCTGAGGAAGATCAAGACGGTAGGCAACAGGATTGATGACAGACAGGATCTTGTAAGGCCCAATAAACCTAGGACCCAACTTCCAGGAGGGAACCTTCAATTTGATATTCTTGGTAGACAGCCACACCAAATCACCAACATTCAGGTCCGGACCAGGCATACGTCTCTTATCCGCCACACGCTTATATCTCTCACTCATATTCTTTAGATTATCCTGAATATTTTGCCAAATAGATGACAAAGACGAGGAGAATCTGTCCTCATCAGGCAAACCAGAAGAGCCCTCTCCAGAGAACGTCCCAAACTGCGGATGAAACCCATATGCACCAAAAAATGGTGACTTATCAGAGGACTCCTGACGACGGTTATTTAAAGCAAACTCAGCAAGGGACAAAAACGAACACCAATCCTCCTGATTCTCCGCCACAAAACAGCGCAGATATGTCTCCAGATTCTGATTGACACGCTCTGTCTGGCCATTCGACTGCGGATGGAAAGCAGAAGAGAATGACAAGCGAACCCCCAAGCGAGAACAGAAAGCCTTCCAGAATCTGGAAACAAACTGCGTGCCCCTATCAGAGACTATGTCAGAAGGAATCCCATGCAATTTGACAATGTGGTCAACAAATGCCTGCGCCAGCGTCTTAGCATTGGGCAAACCGGGAAAAGGGATAAAGTGCACCATTTTGCTAAAACGGTCCACCACCACCAGAATCACAGACTTCCCCGAGGAACGAGGCAAGTCCGTTATGAAGTCCATGGACAGATGTGTCCAAGGACGGGAAGGAATGGGCAAAGGAAGGAGAGGACCTGATGGCCGTGAGTGAGGGACCTTGGCACGAGCGCAAGTCTCGCAAGCTGCCACAAAACCCTCAACTGACTTACGAAGCGCAGGCCACCAGAATCTCCGAGCAATGAGATCCAGTGTGGCTCTTGTCCCCGGGTGCCCAGCAAGGACCGTATCATGGTGTTCTTTAAAAATCTTGTGTCTCAAAGCGAGAGGCACAAACAACCTCCCAGGAGGACAAAGATCAGGAGCTTCTGACTGGGCTGCCTGCACCTCTGCCTCCAATTCAGGAAAAAGAGCAGAGACCACCACACCTTCAGCTAAAATGGGACCCGGGTCTTCAAAATTCCCACCTCCCGGGAAACAACGTGACAGGGCATCTGCCTTCACATTCTTAACCCCAGGGCGGAACGTAACAACAAAATTAAACCTTGAAAAGAACAAAGACCATCTGGCCTGTCTCGGGTTCAGACGCTTGGCTGACTCCAAGTAGGCCAGATTTTTATGGTCAGTAAACACGGTAATAGGGTGTCTGGCTCCCTCTAGCCAATGGCGCCATTCCTCAAAAGCCAACTTGATGGCCAACAATTCCCTATCTCCCACATCATAATTTCTCTCTGCGGAGGAGAGCTTCTTTGAGAAAAAGGCACACGGTTGCCATTTGGCAGGAGAGGAACCCTGAGACAAGACCGCCCCCACCCCCACCTCAGAAGCATCAACCTCAACTATGAAGGGTAAGGAAACATCAGGTTGTACTAGGATGGGAGCGGAAGCAAAACTCTCCTTGATATCAGAAAAGGCCTTACGCGCCTCTACCGACCAGGAAGAAAAATCTACCCCCTTTCTGGTCATATCCGTGAGTGGTTTAACAACAGAGGAATAATTCAAAATAAATTTCCTGTAATAATTAGCAAAGCCCAAAAAACGCATCAGCGCCTTCTGATTCTCAGGAAGCTCCCACTCAAGCACAGCGCGGACCTTCTCGGGGTCCATGCGAAAACCAGAAGCGGAGACAAGAAACCCCAGAAATTGGATCTCTGGAACCGCAAACACACATTTTTCCAGTTTCGCGTATAATTTATTCTCCCGCAGGATGAGTAAGACCTGACATAAGTGTTCCTTATGAGTTTTGAAATCAGGAGAAAAAATCAAAATGTCATCCAAATACACTAATACAAATTTTCCCATTAAATGATAAAAAATGCTGTTGACGAAATGCTGAAAAACGGCTGGGGCATTCATCAAACCAAAAGGCATAACTAAATTCTCAAAATGGCCCTCAGGGGTATTGAAAGCCGTCTTCCATTCGTCTCCTTCTCTGACCCTAACCAGGTTGTATGCCCCTCTTAGGTCTAATTTGGAAAAGACTTTCGCCCCAACAACCTGGTTAAACAAATCTGGGATTAAAGGAAGCGGATACGGATCACGAATAGTGATACTGTTCAGCTCCCTGAAATCCAGACAAGGTCTTAAAGAACCATCTTTTTTCTTAACAAAGAAAAAACCAGCGGCAACAGGTGACTTTGAGGGTCGTATGTGTCCTTTTCTCAGACTCTCAGAGATATAAGCACGCATCGCGACCCTCTCAGGTTGGGAAAGATTGTATAAACGAGATTTAGGCAGCTTGGCACCTGGGATGAGATCAATAGGGCAATCATACTCCCTGTGCAGAGGCAAATCCTGAACTCCACTCTCAGAGAAAACATCCAAAAATTCAGAGAGGAAAGGTGGTACAGTTTTAGTAGAAACCTCAGAAATAGATGTTATGAGGCAATTCTCTCTGCAAAAGTCACTCCAACCATTTATTTGCCTCGCTGGCCAATCAATGGTGGGGTTATGTTTAGAGAGCCAGGGTAGCCCCAACACTAGAGGAGTAGGCAAACCGCTAAGGACGAAACATGACACATCCTCAACATGAGTATCATTCACAATTAAACGGATATTGTGAACTATGCCCTTTAATGATTTCTGAGAAAGTGGAGCTGAATCAATAGAAAAAACAGGAATATTTTTTCGCAAAGTGCAAACCTGGAAACCATGAGTTATTGCAAATTGGTTATCAATGAGGTTGACAGCTGCTCCACTATCCACAAAAATCTCACAAAAAATGCTCTTGCTCTCTAGCGCCACCCTAGCAGGCAGGACAAAACGGGAACTACAAGCAAAAGACAATTCTTCAATTTCCGCCTCAACCCTGCCAATTGTAACAGACGGAATATTCTTAAAAGATTTCCTCCTTTTTGTCTCTTTATTACTTCCAGAAAACTGCCTGAATCTCCTAGAGGGACAAACATTTGCCAGATGATTTATACCTCCACAACAAAAGCAAACCCTCCCCTGCGGGCTGAATCCTCTATTGTCAGAGGCAATCAACCCCAGCTGCATGGGCTCCTGCTCAGAAGGGGCTGACAGCGACTGAGACCCCTGTGCACAGAATGACACCGGTGCACTGTCCCGGGACTGAGCATGACAAGGAGAAATCTCTCCTCTTTCTCTAAGACGCCTGTCAATACGAACAGCCTGAGACATAGCAGAATTCAAGGAGGTAGGTCTTTCATGAAAGGCAAATGCATCTTTCAATCCCTCAGAAAGACCATAGCAAAATTGACTTCGGAGTGCAGCATCATTCCAACCCGTATCTGCTGCCCATCTCCGAAATTCTGAGCAGTATATCTCTGCGGATTGTTTACCCTGGCATAACAGACGTAGTCTAGACTCAGCCAGAGCAATACGATCCGGATCATCATATATCTGACCCAGGGCTAAAAAGAATTCATCCACTGAACGGAGGGGTTGTGCCCCCTCCGGCAGGGAAAAGGCCCAGGACTGAGCATTACCCCTGAGCAGCGATATAATGATCCCCACCCTCCGTTCTTCATCACCGGAAGAATGGGGAAGAAGGCGAAAATGGAGTTTGCAAGCCTCTCTAAAACGTACAAAATTCTCACTACCCCCGGAAAACGTATCCGGGAGCGAAATCTTAGGCTCAGCACAAACTCCATGAACGCAAGCTGAACCGGTCACTTGAAACTGAGAAAAAGTCTTACGGAGATCAGCTACCTCCAATGAAAGACCCTGGAAGCGTTCAGCCAAAAGTGAAACCGGATCCATGCTTGAGACGGTTTTGGTGGCTGATAATGTCACGGATGGTGTACAGGAAACAAGATGATACAAATAACAAATGATGACTCACTGGATCCACAACTAAGGAACATAAAGGGAGACCCCTGCAATCGACCTGCCGCTCTCCCTTAATGCTCAGCCTATGCGACCACTCTAAAGGTGAATGGGCGCATATCCACGTACCTCGGCTATCTTAACCTGAAGGCCCTACAATAGTGAGGGGACACGACCACCGGCTCCCTACACAGACACGGAGGGAGTCAGGGTCACCTGGATCCAGACAACAGAAAATCATAAATACAAAACAGCACTTATCTGAAGACGACTGAGAACTGGTAGCTGGGAGCTGGGAGCTGAAGTCAGCATGCACACTCATTCCAGGAAGTAGTATCAGCCACACCCAACTACCTTATGGGGGAGAATATAAAGGGAGGTAATGAGTCTGACTGCATGACAGCTGAGATAGCCTAACGAGGTGAGGAACAGAAACCAAAACAAAGAAACTCAAGGGGGAGGATCTGAACGGCTCCTGTCAGAGCTTCTCAGCTGTCTGCTTGTGACACACAGCCATGCCAATAGTAGGCAAGGCTGTGATGGCCTCTTGGGGCAAGTAGTATGACGCTTGTTGATTGGCTGCTTTGCAGCCTTTCAAAAAGCGCCAAGAAAGCGCCGAACACCGAACCCGAACCCAGACTTTTACGAAAATGTTCGGGTTCGGGTCCGTGTCACGGACACCCCAAAATATACAGTTCGGGTTCGCTCATCCCTACCTGTGAGCCAATCAGGGGCAGGAATGTGGCAGGTCCTTCAGTGTGTGGGCTTGCTCAGAAGCCACAGACGCTGTTCTGAGCACAGCTTGTGATCTGAGAGGACATGTGTTGCATATGTGTAGCAGAACGCAATGACAGACACAATGCTGCGATCTTAGTGTGTTGTAGGTAGAGATAAGCAAAGTTCTTAAAAATTCGATTCGGCCAGCGTGGTGACATACTTCACCGTGCGGGATCTTCAAGCAAGATGGCCGCGGTGGCCTCTTCATGCTCAAATGGATGAAATGAGTATGATGATTTTTTTTTTTTTACCGCCATTTCAGGGAAAATTGATTCGTTACCAGAAAGCACAAGGAAATTCGACTTCGCGGCAAATCAAATTTTCCTTGAAATTCTATTCAAAGTCCACTTTGGATACTTCAATTTGCTTAACACTAGTTGTAGGGACAGTACAGGGACACATTTAGTTACATAGATTGAGTCAATAGGTAGACATGTCAGGTTTTATCAGACAAGGAAAGCAGAGGGTCTCCTTCACACGAACGTGTGCTGCCCGTTGCCGTATTGTGGACCGCATTTGCGGATCCATAATACATGGGCGCCGTTCCGTGGGCATTCCGCATCACGGATGCGGACCCATTCACTTCAATGGGTCCTCAAATCCGGAAATGCTGAATGGTGCGGAATGGTACTCTACAGAAGCACTACAGAGTGCTTCCGTGGGGTTTCGTCCCGTACTTCCGTTCCGCAAAAAGATAGTACATGTTCTATCTTTTTGCGGAACGGGCGGATCGCGGACCCATTAAAGTGAATGGGTCAGCGATCCGCCGCAGCTGCACCATGGCCGGTGTTCGTGCATTGTGGCCCGCAATTTGCGGGCTACAGCACGGCCACGGGCGCACACATTAGTGTGCAGGAGTCCTTAGGTGTGTGTGTTTTACTCTGAGGGCAACTGCTGCAATTGGAAAGATTCACAGTGCAATAGCCAAACTCCTACAGTGCCTGCACAGACATAAGGGGAGATTTATCAAAACTGGTGTAAAGTAGAACTGGCTTAGTTGCCCATAGCAACCAGTCAGATTCCACCTTTCATTTTTTAGAGCTCTTTTGGAAAATGAAAGGTAAAATCTGATTGGTTGCTATGGGCAACTAAGCCAGTTTTCCTTTACACCAGTTTTGATAAATCTCCCCCATAATTTGTTCAACAGCCGGTCAGCCTCTTCATTTATTTTTTTGAGTCTTCTATACTTCATAACTGTTTTACATTTATACTTCCAGGCAATCCCTGCACTTCAGCATACATTTTTATGGCTACGCTGCACAAGTGTGCATTTTTCTTTCTAGAAACCAGTCATTGCTTTGTACACTAGTTCAGTTCAAAGCATACCATCATGTTCCATACCCTATGGCTGTTGCTGCTGCTGCCATCATGCGACTGACTGCCTGCCAATGTGTTTTGTGCCATATAGCTGCTGCTTCTGCCACCACTGCTACAGCTGCTATCTCAGTTGTTCCGTTTTTATTGCGTGGCTGCATGATGCATATTGGATACATAATGGATACAAACAACATCCCTTAGCAACCATCCGTGAAAAATGCATCGCATCCTCACTTGCTTGCGGATGCGATGCAACTTTCACGCAGTTCCATTCACTTCTATGGGGCCAGCGTTGGGTGAAAATCGCAGAATATAGAACATGCTGCGATTTTCACGCAACACACAAGTGATGCGTGAAGACCAAATCACATGTACACAGCCCCATTGAAACGAATGGGTCCGGATTCTGTGCGGGCGCAATGCATTCGCATCACGTATTGCACCTGTACGGTATACTTGCTCGTCTAAAAAAGTGGCCTTACCCTACCCTTTTTACATCCACACTATACTGCTGTTGCTCCCAATTGAAAGGGAGAATTTTTCTAGGTTCCTTCAGAATGAGCTACTTTTTCTTCTGATATTTATCACTTTTGTGTGGATAAATACGGGCACGCATTCTGCCCCATTAAGGCATAATTTTTGGAGGCTTGGTCCCAACAAGCCACAGTTTTTTCTGCAACACTGCTGAAACACCACCTGCCCTGATAAGGCAGAAAAGTTTTGAAAACTTTGGAATATGAAAAAGTAGCAAGGTAATCTTGATTTGTATATTGATATGCGATAGTGGTCTAGCTCTGGCACGTCTGGAGAGGACTAGTAGTGGAGAAGGTGATGCGCAGTATCGTGTATTTTAATGTTTTTATGAGGAATATGAAAAAGCATAACACATTCAATGGCATGGTGTGTTTTTAAGCACTCTGGGTGTTAATGCTGTCAACCATTCATTAACCCATAGCTAAATCTTTCAGTCTGACATTACTTGCTATTGCATTCATTGTGTTCTAGAGCTTAGGGAGGAGGTAGGGGGACATCTTTCTCTAAAAATTTATAGGAGACTAGAGGGTGTTATATACCAATTTTCAGGACAATTGGAGTAACTTTGGTTTGGGTAGAATCTTTTTGAAAAATTTGGTGAACCTGAAACAAAGTAAATCTCAAAAGGTTTGCGCATGTCTATTTGGGTAAAATCGATTTGGCGAATCCTACCGAAAACATTACATGTATTGCAAAATGATTTAAAAAAATACAGATCGTCCTGCAACAAGTCCTCATTCGACAATGTTGACAAATGAATGAAAAAGTGACGTTTGAAATGCAGAGTTGAAAAATGACAGTCCTTAAGGAAGTGTTCATTTCTCGTTTTTGCTGTGCGAATACATTTAGACATACAGTAAAAAATTAAAGTATACAAATATACACAATTTTATGGTTGTCTATCCTTTTCTTAACATATACATTTGATGGATGTGCATATACATTTGTGTCCGTTTTTTTAACAAAAAACTTATATGTTTTTGTGAAACGTTTCTTTTGTGAAATATAGATTTGAAGATTTGAAGCCATTATCTGAAATAACCTTTTTACTACCGGAGGTTTTCATTTTTGCGTTTTAATTTTTCTTCCCTATTTTCCTTGAACCAAAACTTTTTTAGATTTGCGTTCACATAGCTGTATGAGGGCTTATTTTTTGCGAGACAAGTTGTACTTTCTAATGCCACCATTAATTATGGCAAAAAATTAAGGAAATTCCAAATGTAGTGGAATAAAAAAAAAAATAATGCAATTCCTCCACCTTTCTTTGGGTTTTGTTCCCAATGAGTCTCCTTTGTGGAAAAACTGACCCATGCCCGTCAGCATGATTACAACTATACCCCATATGCACAGTTTTTTTTAGGTCTAAATAGTGTAAAAATAAATGTAAACTTTGCAAAAAAAAATTTTTAAATCACCATATTCTGACCCACATAACTTTTTTTTATACTTATGTTTACTGAGCTGTTTAAGGGCTGATTTTTTTGCGGAACAATCCGTAATTTTTATTTATGCCATTTTCGAGTGTGCGTGACTGTTTGATCACATTTTATTTCATTTTTTTGGGCTCAGAGAAGCAAAAAAAAAATGGCAAATCGGCCATTTTGACCCTTTTTTCCCTTACGCCATTCGCTGTATTGGAAATTTTTTTCTATTTTAATAGTATGGGTGTTTTTGGTCACGGTGATACCCATAATGTTTATATTTATTGTTATTTAGGTATTTATTTTTTAATTATACAGAAAGGGGGTGATTTAAACTTTGATATTTTTTTTTTTTATATATTTTTTATCTTTAATTTTTTGTGATGATTTTGAGGGTTATATATATAAGCCTATAAATAGTTTTTTAATTTTGTTCTATCAGGGATTTTTAAAATGCAATTTAGGCTACTTTCACACTCGCGTTTTGGCTTTCCGTTTGTGAGATCCGTTCAGGGCTCTCAGAAGCAGTTTTGCCCTAATGCATTCTGAATGGAGAAGGATCTGCTCAGAATGCATCAGTTTGCCTCCTATCAGTCACCATTCCGCTCTGGAGCCGGACACCAAAACGCTGTTTGCAGCGTTTTGATGTCCGCTTGATGAAACTGAGCCAAACGGATCCGTCCTGGCACACTATAAGTCAATGGGGACAGATCCATTTTCTCTGACACAATCTGGCACAATAGAAAACAGATCCGTCTCCCATTGACTTTCAATGGAGTTCATGACTGATCCGTCTTGGCTATGTTACAAATAATACAAACAGATCCGTTCATGATTGATGCATGCAGTTGTATTATTGTAACGGATCAGTTTTTGCAGATCCATGATGAATCCGCCCAAAACACGAGTGTAAAAGTAGCCTTAAACTGAATATTGCTAATTTCTTATCCTGGCCTGCCATCTGGTAGCCAAAATAAGAATTGCAGCATGAACACTTTCATTCTCGTCAGCGAGGCTGAAAGTGTTCAGCACAACTACTGATACCCCAATTGGCTGCATGGGGTATTGGTAGGCATTGGTTGACAATTCGTCCACTTCTCCCCTAGGTACAGGTAACATAGACACCTCTCCTGATAATATACAGTCAGCTCCATCTCCGATTATGGATCCTACCAATACCACACCTTATTCAGTGTCCTCTTCTAATTCTGATAATTTTTTAGCTCTTCCCCCAACCTCACGGAAGACTCTTTTTTTTTAGACAGGATTTCACCCACCATACGTACACCCAACCCGACACCACCATCAAGAATGATGTTGACCAGTGCTCTGGCCCTAAGTCCCCTTATTTTACCCACAGAACCACCGCACCTCAGCACTCCATCGACAACCCGATCGCTGAAAATCACACACTTTTACACTCCAGTTTCGAACATAAAAAAGCACAAACGTCCAAACATAGATTTAGAGGATGCAGAGGAGGTGGAAAGAAGCGCACCTCTAGACAAACGACCGAAACCCAAAAGGGGAGAAAATCATTAGACCACCCCCTTATGATAGAACGAAAAGTGAATGGCATTTTTAACTTATCTAAATATTCCCCAACACAAAATGAGATTAAATTATTAGGTAAAGGTTTATCGTTTTGTCCAACTAATTGACCTGACCCCTTTGAATTATTTATAGATCTTAATCAATTTGTAAGAAAACGAACCCTTACATAGTAACATAGTACATAAGGCCGAAAAAATACATTTGTCCATCCAGTTCGGCCTGTCATCCTGCAAGTTGATCCAGAGGAAGGCATAAAAAAACTCTGAGGTAGAAGCCAATTTTCTTCACTTTAGGGGAATAAAAAATTCCTTCCCGACTCCAATCAGGCAATCAGAATAACTCCCTGGATCAACGATCCCTCTCTAGTAGCTATATCCTGTAATATTATTACACTCCAGAAATACATCCAGGCCCCTCTTGAATTCCTTTATTGTACTCACCATCACCACCTCCTCAGGCAGAGAGACATTTCTACATGAAGAACTATAGTTGCCCTATTCCAGGTAGAACAATGATGAGTGGCTGTTCCATCTCTGATCCCACCCCTGCCTCGACACTTTATACAACGGCCAATCCCCTTAGCCCTCTATCTGAGTCTGTGTCCACTTCGGCGTTCATCCCGTTCACGGTTAAACCCAAGTCTGTTTTCTACCCGTTGGAGAGCAGAGGTCCGCATATTGAGACCTTTTACAATATGGTCAAGTCGGATTTTAAAAGAGAATCTATCTACTATAACACTTACAAACAAAGAAAAGAACCTCAGTCCGGAACTTACCTCAACCATGAACTCCTTGGCCAAAAATAGGGATATTGTAATAAAGAGTGCCGACAAGGGAGGGGGTATTGTCATCATGGATACTAGCTACTACATCCAGGAACCCCTTCGTATTCTATCAGATCGGGAGTGCTACGAATCCTTAACATACAATCCCACCCAAGAATATAAAAAGGAATTGCATCAACTCATAGATAAAGGTTTCACTGATGCCATTATTAATAAGAAAATTTAAATTTATCTAAAAACACAGCATCCATCCTTGGCTAGATTCTATTTCTTACCAAAAATACATAAACCACTTACAAATCCCCCTGGTAGACCCATCATTTTGGGCATCGGTTCTCTTACCACCAATCTCTCTGAATACATTGATGGTATACTACAAAACTATGTGGGGAAATTACCCTCCTATCTGAAAGACACGCCCACCTGTTGAATATTCTCAACACTTTTCAGTGGGAGGATAGCTACATCTGGGTGACTCTAGATGTAGCATCTTTATATAGTAACATCACCCACTCTTATGGCCTTAAGGCAATTGAAGAAGCCTTATCCTTAGATCCCAGTATGCCCACATCACAAGGCGTTTTTATGATACAATCGATCAACTTCATTTAGAATCATAACTATTTTGAGTTCAAGGGTAACATTTATTGCCAAAAAAAGGAACTGTGATGGGCACCAAATTTGCTCCATCATATGCAAATTTATTCATGGGGGCCTTTGAAGATAAAATGGGCCTACTTACACATCCCAACGTAGAACTGTACAAGAGATACATCGATGACATCCTAAAATATATGAATGAAAACGAATGGAATTTATCCTTTACTCTGGAAAAGCATCCAAAAGAAGCAGTCTTTTGGATCTCAAACTTAATATAGTGGATAACTGCATTGTAACCAGAACACATTTTAAACATGTCGACACCAATAGTTATTTAGATTTTAAAAGCTGCCACCATCATCAGTGGAAGAACAATATACTATACAGCCAAATGAGAAGGCTGAGAAGGAATTGTTCTGATAATACGATACTCAATCAACAATTGGATTTGGTGGGGAAAAGGTTTCTTGAAAAAGGATACCCAAAGAATCTCATTAACGAATCTAAGATGAGAACCCTAGTAGCAAGCCAAAGAGAGAGTTTGACAAAGAAGGACAAAGACTAACCTACCAATACTAAAAACTTCCTCCTGAGTCTTATCACTCGATACAATATTAAACATACAGTAATTAGAAAGATTCTCACCAAACATTGGCCACTACTTAGGAAGGACTCTATTATAGGGGATAGTATTTCTAAAGCCCCCAACGTAATTTTTAGGAGGGCCAAAACTATGAAGGAGACCCTAGCATCGTCTTGCCCGAAATTGGAACAAATTCGGGATAAATCACCATTTCCAAATGACCCCAAAACTAACTGTAAAAGGGGATCCTTTAGGTGCGGAAAATCAAGATGCAAATGTTGCGCTATGATCTCCCATAATACTAAAGAAGTAACTATCGCCACTCTTAAGGATCCCATCTGCCTGAGACATGATATGAATTGTAACACCTCTTTTGTGATATACCTCTTACACTGCTCTTGCAAGATTTACTATGTGGGACGCACTACCCAAACATTACGCGAACGCATGAATGAACATAGGTCAAATATAAACAGAAAAATCACCACCCATAGTGTCTCCCGCCATTTTTTTACACATCATGATGGGGACCCTAGTTCCCTCAGAGTGACTCCCCTGGAGTGGGTGCCCCACTCATACCAGATACTATGTTTTGAATCTATAAACTCAATACCCTAGTCCAGTTTGGCCTTAATGAATCATTAGAGTATGTCAATTATTAAAAGCTCTACGAAGAATATGCAAATAAAGACAGGTTGTGACCTAAGTAGAAACACATAATTTTTTATGTATGTATATTCGTTCATTTTTTTTAAAAGCGGTTAGAGTGGCCGTTTTTACCCTCGGCGAACTACAATAGCACTAACAAAAATGTTTGACCATTAATGTGTGTATATATGTGTGCATATAGATGCATGTATATATATGCGTATATACATAAGATTTCCTTTATAACAGAATTACAAATATAGTTTTAAACATGGGGATATTCTTGCCCCCAAACCTCTTCCACGAATCTGTCCGATCGCATTTCTTCTGTATTTATATCCATTATGCTCCTACATACAGTACAGACCAAAAGTTTGGACACACCTTCTCATTCAAAGAGTTTTCTTTATTTTCATGACTATGAAAATTGTAGATTCACACTGAAGGCATCAAAACTATGAATTAACACATGTGAAATTATATACATAACAAACAAGTGTGAAACAACTGAAAATATGTCATATTCTAGGTTCTTCAAAGTAGCCACCTTTTGCTTTGATTACTGCTTTGCACACTCTTGGCATTCTCTTGATGAGCTTCAAGAGGTAGTCCCCTGATATGATTTTCACTTCACAGGTGTGCCCTGTCAGTTTTAATAAGTGGGATTTCTTGCCTTATAAATGGGGTTGGGACCATCAGTGGCGTTGAGGAGAAGTCAGGTGGATACACAGCTGATAGTCCTACTGAATAGACTGTTAGAATTTGTATTATGGCAAGAAAAAAGCAGCTAAGTAAAGAAAAACGAGTGGCCATCATTACTTTAAGAAATTTTAATTTAAAAAAAAAAAAATGTTATTATAGTTTTTTTATATATTATAGAGAATTTTTTTTATGTATTATATTATATATTACACTATATTATACAGTTGCAAGAAAAAGTATATGAACCCTTTGGAATGATATGGATTTCTGCACAAATTGGTCATAAAATGTGATCTGATCTTCATCTAAGTCACAACAATAGACAATCACAGTCTGCTTAAACTAATAACACACAAAGAATTAAATATTACCATGTTTTTATTGAACACACAATGTAAACATTCACAGTGCCGGTCGAAAAAGTATGTGAACCCTTGGATTTAATAACTGGTTGAACCTCCTTTGGCAGCAATAACTTCAACCAAACGTTTCCTGTAGTTGCAGATCAGACGTGCACAACGGTCAGGAGTAATTCTTGACCATTCCTCTTTACAGAACTGTTTCAGTTCAGCAATATTCTTGCGATGTCTGGTGTGAATCGCTTTCTTGAGGTCATGCCACAGCATCTCAATCGGGTTGAGGTCAGGACTGGGTCACTCCAGAAGGTGTATTTTCTTCTGTTTAAGCCATTCTGTTGTTGATTTACTTCTATGCTTTGGGTCGTTGTCCTGTTGGAACACCCATCTTTTGTTGAGCTTCAGCTGGTGGACAGATAGCCTTAAGTTCTCCTGCAAAATGTCTTGATAAACTTGGGAATTCATTTTTCCTTCGATGATAGCAATCCGTCCAGGCCCTGACGCAGCAAAGCAGCCCCAAACCATGATGCCACCAGCACCATACTTCACAGTTGGCATGAGGTTTTGATGTTGGTGTGCTGTGCCTCTTTTTCTCCACACATAGTGTTGTGTGTTTCTTCCAAACAACTCAAATTTGGTTTCATCTGTCCACAGTATATTTTGCCAATACTGCTGTGGAACATCCAGGTGCTCTTGTGCAAACTGTAAACGTGCAGCAATGTCTTTTTGGACAGCAGTGGCTTGCTCTGTGGTATCTTCCCATGAAATCCATTCTTGCTTAGTGTTTTACGTATTGTAGATTCTCTAACAGGGATGTTAGCATATGCCAGAGACTTTTGTAAGTCTTTAGCTGACAGTCTAGGATTCTTTTTCACCTCATTGAGCAGTCTGCGCTGTGCTCTTGCAGTCATCTTTACAGGATGTCCACTCTTAGGGAGAGTAGCAGCAGTTCTGAACTTTCTCCATTTATAGACAATTTGTCTTACCGTGGACTGATGAACAGCAAGGCTTTATACTTTTATAACCCTTTCCAGCTTTATACAAGTAAACCATTCTTAATCGTAGGTCTTCTGAGAGCTCTTTTGTGTGAGGCATCATTCACATCAGGCAATGCTTCTTGTGAAAAGCAAACCAAGACCTGGTGTGTGTTTTTTATAGGGCAGGGCAGTTGTAACAAACACCTCCAATCTCATCTCATTGGACTCCAGTTGGCTGACACCTTACTCCAATTAGTTCTTGGAGATGTTATAGTCTTGGGGTTCACATACTTTTTCCACCTGCACTGTGAATGTTTACATGGTGTGTTAAATAAAAACATGGTAACATTTAATTATTTGTGTGTTATTAGTTTAAGCAGACTGTGTGTCACTACCAGAGCTTTGGGACGTTCTCACAGCTCTGTTTCTCCACCCCTGTGATGATGTCACTACTAGAGCTGGGAGGAGTTTTCTGTTTCCTTCCTCCCAGCTGTTTCTCCTCCGTTTGATTTCCCTGCCTTTATATTCCCCCTCCTCCTATTGTAGGTGTGGATTATATTTCTCATTTGGGTTGTAGCTCTTGCTTGAGTATCTTCCCTTGTATGCTATCCTTTCACTGGACCTGTGTTCTGCTGCAGCAAGTACTCCGGATATTGCCAGCCTGTCTTTGGATCCGTCTTCACTGCGGCTGCAGCCCTTCAGCTAAGTGTGCAGACATTGCTGTGTATCTGTGTGTTTTCTGACTGGATCCGAGGCGACCACGGTTCCCTCCATATACTGAGCAGGGCACCGGTGGCCGTGCCCCTTCCACTATTGTAGGGGTTACAGTGGCCATCAGTCTGAGGTACGCGGGCATGCCTCCTTCCACCATTTGGATCCGGGCATGGGCTTAGCAGCATAGGGAGAGCTTTTGAGGGTCGGACAGGGGTCACCCTTTATCCTCCCTAGTTTGGGTCCGGTCAGTAGCTCTATTTTCTGTGCATGCTCTTGTTGCTCACACACAGCCGTGACACTGTGATTGTGTATTGTTGTGACTTAGATGAAGATCAGATCACATTTTATGACCAATTTGTGCAGAAATCCATATCATTCCAAAGGGTTCACATACTTTTTCTTGCAACTGTATTTTATATATATATTTATATATGTTCTTCTATATACAGTACAGACCAAAAGTTTGGACACACCTTCTCATTCAAAGAGTTTTCTTTATTTTCATGACTATGAAGGCATCAAAACTATGAATTAACACATGTGGAATTATATACATAACAAACAAGTGTGAAACAACTGAAAATATGTCATATTCTAGGTTCTTCAAAGTAGCCACCTTTTGCTTTGATTACTGCTTTGCACACTCTTGGCATTCTCTTGATGAGTAGTGTTGGGCGCGAATATTCGTGATGCGAATATTTCGCGCGAATATCGCATATTCGCGATTTCGCAAATATTTAGAATATCGTTCTATATATTCGCGAAATCGAATATTCTTTTTTTTTCTTTTTTTTTTTTTTATTATATTTTTTTCTTTCCCACTTCCCTAAAGTTGTTCTTACCTGTCCTTTGGATTCCTGGCTTCCTGGCTGCTCCAGTCAGTGGAGTTTTCAACTTACTGCTATATTTCATATTAGCTAAATTACAATCTAATCTATATGTGTATTTTACGAAATTTCGCAATAGTCGCAATTGCGATGCGAGTAATATAACACGAAATATTCGCATGAAGATTTCAACTTAGCACTGCTATACTCCATATTCTAGCCTAATATGGAATATAGCTGTGCTAAGTTAGCACTGCTATATTCCATATTAGGCTAGAATATGGAGTATAGCAGTGCTAAGTTGAAATCTTCATGCGAATATTTCGTGTTCTATAAGTCGCATCGCAATTTCGACTTTTTCAAATGTTCTTAATATTGCTCTAACTTCGTCTTTTAGAATATTCGTAATATTCTAAGAGACGAAGTTAGAGCAATATTACGAAATTTCGTAAAATACACATATAGATTGTAATTTAGCTAATATAGTGCTATAATCCCTTTTTTTCCTGTAATTTTTTTTGCCTCTTCTGAACTTAAGTTTTGTAAAATATGTACACTATTAAAAATTATTACTATAGCAGTATATTAGCTTAAATACAATCTATGTGTATTTTACGAAATTTCGTAATATTGCTCTAACTTCGTCTTTTAGAATATTACGAATATTCTAAAAGACGAAGTTAGAGCAATATTAACAACATTTGCAAAAGTCGAAATTGCGATGCGAGTAATATAACACGAAATAGTCGCATGAAGATTTTAACTTAGCACAGCTATATTCCATATTCTAGCCTAATATGGAATATAGCAGTGCTAACTTAGCACAGCTATATTCCATATTAGGCTAGAATATGGAATATAGCAGTGCTAAGTTTAAATCTTCATGCGACTATTTCGTGTTATATTACTCGCATCGCAATTTCGACTTTTGCAAATGTTCTTAATATTGCTTTAACTTCGTCTTTTAGAATATTCGTAATATTCTAAGAGACGAAGTTAGAGCAATATTACGAAATTTCGTAAAATACACATATTAGCCTAGCCATAGTCAAGTCATTAGCATAGGAACGTTGCCTTATACTATCAAGATACATTTTCGCAATATGCGAAAAAATAATTTCGCGATAATTGGAATAATTGCGAATATTCGATTTCGACGAATATAACACTAATATTCATGCGAATATTCGCGAAATATCGCGAAATCGAATATGGCACCTCCCGCTCATCACTATTGATGAGCTTCAAGAGGTAGTCCCTTGAAATGGTCTTCCAACAGTCTTGAAGGAGTTCCCAGAGATGCTTAGCACTTGTTGGCCCTTTTGCCTTCACTCTGCGGTCCAGCTCACCCCAAACCATCTCGATTGGGTTCAGGTCCGGTGACTGTGGAGGCCAGGTCATCTGGCGCAGCACCCCATCACTCTCCTTCATGGTCAAATAGCCCTTACTTTCAAAGTTTTCCCATTTTTTCGGCTGACTGACTGACCTTCATTTCTTAAAGTAATGATGGCCACTCGTTTTTCTTTACTTAGCTGCTTTTTTCTTGCCATAATACCAATTCTAACAGTCTATTCAGTAGGACTATCAGCTGTGTATCCACCTGACTTCTACTCAACGCAACTGATGGTCCCAACCCCATTTATAAGGCAAGAAATCCCACTTATTAAACCTGACAGGGCACACCTTTGAAGTGAAAACCATTTCAGGGGACTACCTCTTGAAGCTCATCAAGAGAATGCCAAGAGTGTTCAAAGCAGTAATCAAAGCAAAGGGTGGCTACTTTGAAGAACCTAGAATATTACATATTTTCAGTTATTTCACAGTTGTTTGTTATGTATATAATTCCACATGTGTTAATTCATAGTTTTGATGCCTTCAGTGTGAATCTACAACTTTCATAGTCATGAAAATAAAGAAAACTCTTTGAATGAGAAGGTGTGTCCAAACTTTTGGTCTGTACTGTATATGGGTTCCTTAATGAATATATGTATTTTTCTATATGTGTCCAAATTTATATATATTTGCATGTTTTATACTGTACAATCTGGTCTGTGATTATCTAATTGGATTTGTTTTTATTTTTATTTTCATCTCATTTTTCGATGGCTAACATCTAAAAAATGGTGGTGAGAGTATATTATGACTGTTTGAGTCTCTCCATTGATTCTCCCTCAATGGTGCATTATACATTTTAGTCTAATAATCTGTTGACAAGATCCCATTCTCCCTTCATTCTTGATGGGTTAGACCTGCTAATACTATTCTGACAGGTCTGGTGGTTGACATGCAGCGCTGCGCTCCACAGTCAGCTGGGCATACTTTCCGGCCTCTCACTTCCGGTCCGGGTGAGTGCTTATGCGTTCCACCGATAACCAGAAGTGACGTATCGAGACATGTGTAATACTTCAAAGCCGATACAGCTATCTTCGACCACTATTTCAGAAGTGGCACTGCTAGTTTATAGACTACAAAGAAAAGATTCTTGCGTTCCAGTGTGGAACGCATTAGATGTCACTTTCGGTTCCGGTTTTAAGTGGCGCGAAAAAACGCAATTTTCCATTGATTTGAACATGTATAAATATGTATGTACTTGAAAGTTGTATATTCTACATTTGCTCCTGAGGAAGGGGAACCTATGTCCCCGAAACGCGTTGAGCCATACATTTTTGCTGAATAAATTGATTGACCTGAAGCCTGCCTGCGGTGCTACCGTCTGTCACTATCACCCTACATACGATCCTGGCCGGGAAGGGGGTCTCTTAGGTCTCAGGTGTCGTGCTTATCCTTATCTTGATGACCACCCCCCCCCCCCCCAGTGAAGTGAGTGCATGATTAACCTTTATATTTTATTATTTACCAATTTTTATCTTATCTTATGTATATCATACGGTCCATTTAATATTTTTAACATCCCCTCGCTAGCGCAATCGAGTGTTATAACATAGTCACTATTGATCCTTGTTCTAATGTTATCTCATGACCTCTAAGGTCACACTCACTTCAATTGTACTATTGCCAATCTACAATAATTGTATTTATCAACAGAGTGGCGCTCATCTTTCATCTCTTTTCTTTTACTTTCTTTTTATCTTTTAATTTTGTTTGTTTTTTATTTGTTTTTCATTTCCTTTTCAGCGGTGGGTGATGTTTCGCATTGACATCATCCTCTGCTTCTGTGATCTCACTTGGTCATGTTATCAAAAGCATTTAATTATCGCGATCTGCATTATTGCTAATCACGGTAATTAGCCGTAGGTCTCTGCTGTTTGAAACATGTACGGCACTGGTAGCGAAAGGTTTAAAAGAGGGAAATATATAGTCTTACTATTTCTTTTGTCTTCCATTCACTGTAATGTAAAAAAAGTAAACGTTTTTATACTTTTTTTTTTTTTTTTTTTTACAGGACAGAAAAGTGTGGTATGCTACGTTATTCTATCCTGCAAAAAAATGTAGTCAAAAGTATGCACTTTTGAACTACATTTGCCCCAATTATAGTCTATGGATATGTCAACAATGTTTTTGTTTACAAATGTATCTGCTTGACGTATAGAAAAAATGTGGATAGCCCTAAGTGCCTAACCAGACGGCATCCTTAAGGTTGTCAGGTCACAATTGAACAATTCAGATGCAGTGTCAGGTAAATAATAGAAACAGGTATAGAACACAAGTTTCTCCTAGGTATACACAGGGGTGCTCAGATGTCAGATCGCTCTGGAGTTCTTCACACAATATAGTCTCTGTGATCAATTATAAGAAATAGTTTCTGATCGCTCATTTTATCATACAGTACCCTGAAAGATTATTAACATTAGGGTTATTCACTTTAGAAAAAAGACGACTGAGGGGAGATCTAATTACTATGTTTAAATATATCAGGGGACAGTACAGAGATCTCTCCCATCATCTATTTATCCCCAGGACTGTGACTGCATCGAGGAAAGAAGGTTTGTACACAAACATTGAAAAGGATTCTTTACGGTAAGAGCAGTAATACTATGGAACTCTCTGCCTGAGGAGGTGGTGATGGTGAGTTCACTAAAAGAATTCAAGAGAGGCTTGGATGAATTTCTGGAGTGTAATAATATTACAGGCTATAGCTACTAGATAGGGGTCATTGATTCAGGGAGTTATTCTGATTGCCTGATTGGAGTCGGGAAGGAATTTTTATCCCCCTTAAGTGGGGAAAATTGGCTTCTACCTCACAGGTTATTTTTTTCCTTCCTATGGATCAACTTGCAGGATAACAGGCTGAACTGGATGGACAAATGTGTTTTTTTGGCCTTATATACTATGTTACTATGATAAACTAGTACCTGCTGCTTTTTGCGGAACTCCTCTGTAGACACTTTGGTGCTTGACACAATTGACCGGCCCTTCCCTGCAGTCTCTGGTTCTCTGGTCCACTTTAGTGAACAGATCTATGAACATGATAGAGACCAGATGTAGGAGTCACCACGCTCTGCTTGACACAGATACAAGTGGTCCCTCAAGTTACAATTTTATCTGGCCCAGGATGACCATTGTATGCTGAAACCATTGTAACTTGAGTAATTGGTTCCAAAGCCCCAAATGTATTCCAAGATAAGAGAAAGTTAATATTTATGAAACATAAGCAGATAACTAAGACAGATAAAACAAGTCAGGTTTCAACTTACGATAGTTCAGAAAAGATCATTGTATGTGTGTTGCGGTCAGATGAGGAAGAGACCGCAGGGCAGGGTTCAAATACAGTACAGCAGACAAAGAGGCTGAAGCAGATACCAGCTTTATTAAAGAACAAAATATAACGGCCAGAAAATCGAATTAACAGTATTGTGCCGATGCACCAGAGGCACAATCGACAAATGACAAGAACAGTGTTAACAGGTTTACATAAATTTACAGGAAGGATAACTGAACTTTGCATCCACAAAAATGCGCTCCAAACAGCAAACACATAACAATGCAGGCTACTCTCCTCAAATATTTTCCTGTCTGCCCCTGATAACCAGGGCACGTTTATACAATGCACTGACTAAGTCTCCTGCTCTATGTCCTACCACAGATTAGCACCGGTGCACACTCACAGTTCTGCAGGTAGCTGCTTGTCTTGGTCTGGCACGTGAAGGCAGGTGCAGTCTGTCTCCTGATCTGGTCGCTTGCTTGTCCCAGCACGGTCATTCCTTCTCTCTCTAGAGTGCAGGTGGAGGAATCCACATAGTCCAGCTCTGACAGGAGTAACCCGTCCTGTCACAGGTCTCTGAATTGAACACTTTTCTCCTCTGGAACACACTTTGCAGTCTCTATTGACCTGTCCCACAGCAGCCAGGAAAAATCACTTTATAGTCCCTGTAGCTCTGTCCTACAACAGCAGACTCTCTCTGTACAGCTCGGCAAGGAAGCAGCCTCCTGCTCGGGAACTTGAACTCCTCCTACATCCTCTGGAACAATAACTTCCTTTCTTTCTTTAAGACGCAGTGGTCTCTTGTGGCCGGAAGAAGACATAACAGTCTGTGTGAAATATTATCACTGGAGATGCACTTGATAATTCTAGGGGCTGAGCCTTACATGTGGAAAAATATTGTATCCTGAGGCCATTGTATCTTGAGGAATTACTGTACAGCACACAGGATAGTGTCTTACATTAGACTCGGCCCACTATTTGTACATTGTAACATCACCTGTTTCTCTCATGTAGTGCCCTGTAGCAAGGCTACAATGTCATGTATGAATAGTAGGTGTCAGTATTGGGTCCGTGTCCCCACCGCAGCGTGAGAGATCCCTGTCTGCACATCTTAGCACCATGGGTTCCTGGGATGGCTTACCTTGCAGGAGATGCAGGCGTCCGCCAGCATATTGCCGCATCTGTCCTCACTGCCAGGCGCCATCTGATGCGCTATAGCGCACAAGCGTGCCCCTCTCCCTGTCTTATGGGAGTAGGCAGCTGGGTCCTGATTATCGTCCCCACCCGGAGGCGGGCCTTTGAGTATTTAAGGCAGCTTGACTCCTGCTGAAGCTTCCTATTGTGTTCTGGACTGTCTGTTTATTTGATTTTCTGGATTCCGACCTCTGCCTTGTTTGACCCCGACTCTGCTTACTGTCTGCTTGCTGGATTGCCTGGACTATTGACCTCTTCTCTGTTTGACTACTAATCTACCTGCCGTCTGTTTTTTGGATCACCTGTATTATCGACCTCTGCACTGTGTGACTATGCATCTGCCCATCGCCTCTTGTAAGTCTGCCTGGATTCCTGACCCTACACCGCCTGACAACGAGACCGCTTTAATCTGCAAACTGCATTACTCTAAACTGTCTTTGCCTCTACTGCAAGTGACTGTAGTTTTCCATTTACTAGTAAAGTTCTTCTGTTCCCCTTACCTGCCTGTGCTAGACTCTGTTCACACTGCTGCGGTTAGCAGCGTCCTGGGTGACTGGTGCAAACACCAGTATCCTCACTCTGAGAGTCAGCAATACAGGGCTAAAGTCCAGTCCTCTATCTGCTGACCCAGAGGATTCACATCCTCTGGTCGTAACAGTAGGGGTTTTACCAGTGGCGTACATAGAGAAGGAAGGGCCCCATAGCAAGGATCAGACCAGGTTCCCCCACACAGGACAGAAGGGTTTCTGCCTAAACCCTTTTCAATGACCCTTGGGCTATTTTTCCACTGCTTCATTTGCTAAAAGTTGTTCCTTTTAGGCTCCATTCACACGTCCGCAAAATGGGTCCGCATCCTTTCCGCAATTTTGCGGAATGGGTGCGGACCCATTCATTCTCTATGGGGACGGAATGGATGCGGACAGCACACAGTGTGCTGTCTGCAGCCGCGATTGCAGAGCGCGGCCCCGATTTTGGGTCCGCAGCTCCGCAAAAAGATAGAGCATGTCCTATTCTTGTCTGCAGCTTGCGGACAAGAATAGGCATTTCAATGGGGGTGACGGACTGGTGTGTTGCGGACCCGCAATTTGCGGGTCCGCAACACACCACGGACGTGTGAATTTAAGGCTTAGAGGGTAGAGTCCTGACCAAGTTTTTATCTCCAGTAGAAGAGGAGATAGTCCCAACTAAGACTGGGCCCCCTCTTTCCCTGGGACCCATAGCAGTCGATTGGCCTGCCGCTATGGTAGTTATGCCCCTGGGTCTTACCCCTTTGATCTCTAGCAGAAAGTGGCAGCAGAACCTTTCTTCACTTTTATCTCAAGTGCTACACTCATTTCTTCCCACAGACCACCATGCCAGCCCATTATAGTTACAGGCCTCCAAGGCCTTCAGTATGTTATATATGATGATCCATTAGGGTATATCTACACTATGGATTTAGCAGAAAAATCTGCCATGGAATCTGCAGCAGTTGTACGTTAGGGATCCACATACAGATTTAGCTCTGTTCAGAGTGTCTGCTCTGCATGCAGTGGCGCATTACAATAGGGACGTTCGGGTCGGCAGCCCCGAGACCAACACCGAGTATTTACCTTTAAAAAAAAAAATTTTCATTTTTTATTTCATGTGCCTACTTTGGGGGGGCATGTGGGGTGGGGACACACAGGAGGACATATTAGTGAAGAGACATCGAGCACATCGGGGGAAAATTACTGTATTGGGGCTTCTGTATGGGCAAATTACTATGTGGGGTAAAATTATTATGGAAGGATTACTATGTGGGGCATTGTGGGGGGAAACGACTGTTGGGGCAGTGTGGGGGAAATTACTATGTGGGGGCAAATTACCATATGGGGCAGTGTGGGAGAAATTACTATGTGGGGGCAGTGTGGGGAAATTACTATGTGGGGGAAGGGTGGTGGAAATTACTATGTGGGGGAAACTACTGTATTGGGCCAGTGTGCGGGAAGTTACTATTTGTGGGCAAATTACTATATGGCAATATTTCAAAAGAAGGGCTGGGCACTTGCAATATATGGAGTATGTGGTACTTTATTAAATAAAATGCTATAATACTGATAAAATTAGCAATAACAATAATACTAATAAAAAAATATATAATGACACTACAATCAATAAACACAATAAATGGGTCTGGCCAGACTATATAGTACCTTTACAATAAAAACAATTAATTATTAAAACCACAGCGTTCCAATAAAATGCAATGGTTATCCTTAAACCCGATGTCCATAAATTTCACATCAATAGACACAAGTCCAAAATTTCATATAAATAATCATATGAAAAGAGTGGTATTATATTCAAGATATTCGATCCAATGTCCCAACAGCTACATATAATCGTAGATTGTCCGAATTTTTTGTATATAGATTAGTCTGTATAAGGACCAAGTTGCAACGTCAAGAGATAGGACTGTGCCGTTTATATTAGTTGCAAATACTTATTCCATCTAAGGTTGTTATTTACTCACGAAACAGATGTCTGCAGGCGGATCCAATCGACAGACCGCGGCATCCCGCGTGGTGATCCAGATGCGATCCTCCGCTACTGCTTTATTCACGTGAGTATCGATTTTGTTTGTGGAATAGTAATATGCGGTTTACCTTAGCAGTTTTCAAGGAATTTAGACAGCTGATGTCCTTTTGCTTTAACAAGCTTTCACTTACTGGCGCCAGTAGTTTCTTTCACAGTCCACAGCTCCACAATTACATGTGATAGGTCCTCAATAAGTTTTCTCCAGAGGAATTCAGAGCTGTAGAAGTTGGTGGTCCTTGTGTTGAATAAGGGGGTCCAGTACCATCATACTGGCCACCAATGAAATTAAAACTGCGGAGGGAGGGGGGTCTGCCCCCTGCTGCCTGGCAGCCCCTAATCTCTTATAGGGGGCTATGATATGCACAATTAACCCCTAAGGTGCAGCACCTGAGGGGTTAATTGTGCTGATCACAGCCCCCTGTAAGAGATAGAGTGCTGCCAGGCAGCAGGGGGCAGTCATCTACACACTTCGTAGTATATTCTAACTAGAAGCGTCCCCATCACTATGGGAACGCCTCTGTGTTAGAATATACTGTCGGATATGAGTTTTCACGAAGTGAAAACTCATCTCTGAAAAAGCTTTTATGCAGACGGATCTTCGGATCCGTCTGTATGAAGGCAACCTACGGCCACGGATCACGGACGCGGATGCCAATCTTGTGTGCATCCGTGTTCTTTCACGGACCCATTGACTTGAATGGGTCCGTGAACCGTTGTCTGTCAAAAAAATAGGACAGGTCCTATTTTTTTGACGGACAGGAAACACAGATCACGGATGCGGCTGCAAAACGGTGCATTTTCCGATTTTTTTTTTTTTTTTTTTATATTTTTTTTATTTATTTTTTATTTATTTTTTTTTCCAACGGACCCATTGAAAGTCAATGGGTTCACGAAAAAAAAACGGGAAACGGCACAACGGACACGGATGCACACAACGGTCGTGTGCATGAGGCCTTAGGGTCATTATTTTTTCAGCAGTATAATACCTGGGGCATTCGGGAGCACAATGGGCGCAGCATTGGGAGTGGCAGCAGGATGACACTGTGGGCACACCAGGATCTAACGTATCTGTGTTACAAACTCTGTAGAGACGAGATGTAGCTGAAAGAATTTGCTATGGCAGTGTGGATCAAATGGAGGAGAAGAGGAGAGAGAAGGTCTACATGACGGGAGATGTCACTGGATGTAAGAGGTATGTGGTGCTGTATTCTCCTCCGTGTCTTTTTTATTATAATTATATGTATTTTAAATTTGGTGACCAAATTTTTCAGTTTAGGACCCAATTTGGGGTCATTTGGGGTATTTTCTTTAGTCTGAAGATGTCATATGGCCTAGGAAGAGACTGTGGCGCTCATGAAGCACCGCAGCCTCTTCATACAAAAAAAACTACATTTAATTGGTGGTAGGGGCCCAAGTTGGGTAGACAGCCCCGGGCCTATCATGCACTTAATCCTCCCCTGTCTGCATGTGAGAACTTGCCGCGGCTTCAACACAAATGGAATTGAGAAACAGCTAGAGGTGAAACAAATGCAGTTTTTAAATAGATTTCTGCATGGAATTTTTGATAAAACCCACCTGGAAAATCTGCTGTGTGAACATACTTTTATAAATTACAGTTCTGTCAACTTTCTACACTGTCAATGAACTAGTCAGTGACTTTCCTTGATTTCTATTTCAAGTTGTACTCATGTTCACATTCTCCCCTTTATGGCTAAAAATGTAAGTATTTTCTTCTTTGAAAGGCTCCAGAATGTGAGACCTGCCAGAGGTTATGACCCTAGCTTAGAAATTAGAACAATGTATTACACAAGACTGTGGACTAGCATTAATTATCTGGGAGAAACAGCTTGAGTTTAATTACAGAAAGCATTCTGAATAAAATTAGACTTCTATCAGAATGTACTTCAACCCCTTCCTGACAGACTTTTTTTTATGTTTTTGTTTTGAGAGTACAGGGAGGGGGGAGGGGGGGTTGGATTTGGCTTTTGGAGGGCATTTATTATTTGATATACGTCACAATAGTGGCATAGTAAAGTTGCAGATTTTGTTGCATTTCATTTTGCTGCAAAATCTGCACCTTTTCCCAGCTCAATCCACTTTTCCATAGTGGCGAGAAAAGGGGTGTGGCACTGGTAGGGAAGTAGACAGGCTGGTAGGCCCAGCTCATTTATCATTTTCCAGAACGGTTTTTGGCAAGGAAAGTGGTTTAAATCTACACCAGCAAGGGAGCTGGTGAAGATTTAAGTTTGTTGCACGGCCTGCTGGAGGAATTGCCAAACTTATTTAAAGACTATGGACTATTCCTAAGGGCATTTTTCTGGCAGTCGCCTGGTTTCCATCCTTTAAGCCCCATACAAGGATATGGGTTTTGCTGCAGGGAAATCACCAGGCTGCTAACTCCTGGAGTAGTCTTTGTTTGATTGACAGCTGACACACGGTGCTCACAGACACCTCTGCAGAGCACTGAGGGGGTCAGGTGAAATCATAGTCAGCAACAGGCCGAGGTTAAGATAAATGCTCCAAGGTCAGGGCAGGCAGCAAAGGTTCAATACGAAGGTCAGACACAGGTAAAGCACTGAAGGAAGAGGGAAGCAGGTCTAGACCACTGGTAAAGGTCAGCAGAACAGAGGCAGATGTGGGCCACAGCTGTAACGTTTATTTTTTTGAAGGGAAAAGTGAAGTGACCAAAGGTGATTCAGCCATTTTGACTTATTTCTGTTATGCTGTTCATCATACAGGATAGATACTTTTATGTTTTAGTTAAGGAATTATCTTTATATATTATTTTTCTATTTATAAAATTGAGAAATTGGAGGACTTGAATTTTTTAGATTTTTTTTGTTTTTATTTTTTAAAACTTTTTTTTTTAATCTGAAATTTTAGTCCATGTAGGGAGCTTCAACATGTGATCATTAGATCACTTGTACCCAAAAAATCTGTTTCCCAGCGAAGAAGCAGTATTAAACTTTTGTATAATCTGTAGTAACCAGCTAGCAGCCCAATTATCCTAAATAAACATCTATAAATGTACTGGTGTCATAGTTGCACTGGACTCTGACCAATTGCACATTAGCGTTGAGCGCGAACATTCAAATCGCAAATTTTAATTGCGAATATCGCCACTTTGAGAATTCGCAAATATTTAGAACAGGGGTGGCCAACCCGTGGCTCTTGAGCCGCATGCGGCTCTTTGCTTCTTCAAATGCGGCTCTAGCTGTGGAGCCGGGAAGCAGTCAGGCGGCTCACTCTCCATCTCGTGCTCAGATCTCTTTTCCTGATCGGTCACTGTTGCTACTTTGCAGCTCTAGCTCACTCTCCACTACGTCCTGATGCACACAGTGTGAGAACGTAGTACGTGGAGACACGCACTATGACCTGACGTTGTGCTCAGTGTCAGACCTGCAGAGTAGCAGGTGCCCGAGCAGGAGCCCAGTGCCTGATCAGGAGAGGGAAGAGATTTTTTTAAATTATAGAACTGAGCATGGAGGTCTGATCTAAGCATTGAAAGTTCTAATCTGAACATGGGGGGGGGTCTGATCTGAGCATTGGGCGGTCCTGATCTGAGCAATGGTGGTCTGATCTGAGCATGGGGATCATATCTGAGCATGGGGGGGTCTTGTTTGAACATGGCTTGGTCAGATCAAAGAAGGGGGGAGATCTGAGCATGGGAATGAAGATCTGAGCATGGGCGGGGGGCAGATTTGAGTCTGATCTGAGGTCGGATGAAAAATATATATTTCTTTTTTTCTCTGCTAATGAAAAATAAGAAATATATTTATCAGACCTCAGATCAGATGAAAAATATATATTTTTTTCTCTTATTTTTCTTTGTTAAAACCTAGGTGCATCTCGTAGGGCGAAAAATACTGTGACTTGTGTGTAAATGTATAGCTTGTGGCTCTTGGCAGTCGTAAGTTTTTCTTTTTTTGGCTCTTTGTGTCTGTAAGGTTGGCCACCCCTGATTTAGAATATAGTGCTATATATTCGTATTCGCGAATAGTGTTGATCGCGAATATTCTAATCGCGAATTTATTGCGAATATAGGCACTTAGCAATATCCCTAGCAACCAATAGGAAAGTTGCCTACCCCTTAGTGTTGATTGCGAATATTCTAATCGCGAATTTTTATCGCGAATATATTACGTTGCCGATTTTTGACAGGAGATCACGAATTCTTGAATTTGCTAATTTATTGCGAATATTCGCTAAATATCGGGAATTCGAATATTGCCTATGCCACTCATCACTATTGCACATATAAAAAAATAATAATAACTTCAGCAAACTTCAGCGTACCTCACCTAAAATATTTTCCCATTTTAAAGTCACCATATATTGTAGTGAACTTGTCCAATTCAGATTATTTTTTATTAATTTTTTTAAATAAATATGTTTACTAAACCTGATCAAGCCTATTTTCCTGTGTCACAGTCACTGTATATTGTAGTGAACTCTATTCAATTCTTTAACAAGTGATGAAAATGTATCACAAAAATTCCATTAATCAGAGACTGGTGTACAATTGTTGCATCACTCACTGTAATGGTGGCTCTGTGCAGGTATATTCCATGTGAGAATTTTTCTTCACAGCTCCAGACAATATTAGGCTACATGCACATGACCGTGCTGTTTTTTGCGGTCCGCAAACAGCGGATCTGCAAAAAACAGAAGCTGCCCGTGTGCCTTCCGCAATTTGCGGAACGGAACGGGCCGCCCATTGTAGGCAAAACGGACAAGAATAGGACATGCTTTATTTTTTTTGCGGGACCACGGAATGGTGCAATGGATGCGGACAGCGCAAGGAGTGCTGTCCGCATCTTTTGCGGCCCCATTGAAGTGAATGGGTCCGCACCCGAGCAGCAAAAAAAACGGCGGCTCGGATGCGGACCAAAACGGTCATGTGCACGAGGCCATATAGTAGATTCTATCCAATTGCATATTTTATCTATAACAAATTGTTGAAAAAAATTCTTAATTTTTTTTTTTCAGACTATATATATTGTTCTGCATCATTCGTTATTACATTATAGTGGACTATGTCCAATTAACAATTAGGTTTTTACATAACTATTGCCCAAGAGCAGGTGATGCGTCTGCCACTGTTAGTGCAGGCTTAATAGCTGTCAGATTTGGGGAAAGCTGTGGTAGTGGAGTGGTGGTGTCAAAAATGTTGTGAGCATTGCTTGTGGTGGCTCTGTGCAAGTATCTTCTTTGTGGGAATATTTTCATTTAGCACCACATTTACTATATATTGTAGTAGACTCTGACCAATTAACCTATTGCTGGGGAGTAGATGATGCCGCGGCTGCTGTTGGTGCAGGTTAAAATTCTATCAGACTTAGGCAAATCTCGAATGGTGGTGGCTCTCTACAGCATCTCCCATGTGGGAATTTAGATCACTGCTGGTCAACAAAACCATTTCAGTTTGCAAGCTCTGCAGGCAAAAAAACAAGACATGACCATTCTAGGTCATGTGTAGGAACTACAGCTCCCCTTCAGCACGTGAGGCGGCAACATCTACTGACATGGAAAAACTGAACAGGCCAGCAATGTGAGAAAGACTGTCCTCCTTCTCACCATCATCATTCTAGGACCCATGACACATCCACATGTAGTATTAGAGATGAGCGAATCGAAGCTGACGAAGTGGAATTTGATCCGAATTTCAGGAAAAATTAGATTCTCAACGAATGTGAAATTCCTTGCGCTTCGTGGTAACGAATCACAAATTTTCCTAAAATGGCGGCTACACGTGTGAGGACATAGGGCAAGGAACTCTGGGAAGGCGGGATGACCCATAATGCCATGCATGCAGCCAATCAGCAGCCAGCCCTGTGATTTCACAGCCCTATAAATACGGCGGACATCTTGGATTCAAACATTTTTCAGCGTTCGGAGTGCAGGGACAGACGTGAGAAGGCGCTAGGGACAGCAAGAGGAAAAGCCTCATTGTAAAAAAAGAGATTTACAAATGTAGGGAAAGATTATTTGGGGATCCAAATATCCATTATAGAGCTCTGTCATTCCAGCAATTTGTTCTTGGGGTGCAAGTGCTATGTTGAAAAGCCTTTAGTGGCTTATATCTGTGGAAAAAGAAAAATATATACACAGTTCACTTCTGCAGTTATATATCTGGTGAAAGCGTTTAGTGGTGTATTTCTGTACAAAAAGAAAAATATATACGCATTTCACTGTTTCAGTTATTTGCGTTAAAAGCATTTAGTGGCCTATTTCTGTACAAAAAGAAAAATATATTCTCAGTTCACTTCTGCAGCTATATGTGTTAAAAGCGTTTAGTGACGTATTTCAGTACTAGAAGAAAAATGTATACACAGTTCACTGCTGCAGTTATTTGTGGTAAAAACGTTTTAGTGGCCTATTTTGGTACAAAAAGAAAATATATTCTCAGTTCACTTCTGCAGTTATATGTGGTGAAAGCGTTTAGTGGCGTATTTCTGTACAAAAAGGGGGTGTTTAAATTTCATTTTTATTTAGTTCAGCTAACAGTATGTCAGACAGAGAAGTGCCAGGCCCTGCACAGGGGAGTGGCAGATGCCTAAATGTTTCTAGCGCAGGCACAGATCGCAGCAGTAAGGGAGCTTGGCAGCAGGGGTCACTTCGAGAGGCCTGGACTCCCAGTGTCAGCTAGTGGTCGTGTCTTGACCAGTAACCCAGTGGTTCTTGATTGGTTGACTTGATCTTTGATTTCATCGCAAGTGACAGCAGCGCCAGTAGCCTGAATCTACAGTCGCTGATGAGCAGCTTTCTTCACCTGCATAGTGAAGAAACGAATCACCAATGGGTAGGCATAGAGCAGAACTGGAACCAGCAGGTGGTGGCATACTTGGAGTGCACCCTGCCAGCCGTCATTGAAGATCCTCTGGACTACTGGGCAGCCAAACTGGATTTGTGGTCGCAACTGGCCAAGTTTGCCCTGGAAAAGCTGTCCTACCCGGCCAGTAGTGTGGCATCAGAGCAGGTGTTTAGTGCCTGATGCATCAAACTAGATCATCCATGGCGCAACACCAACAGTTTGAAAAAAGAGATTGGTTTCTTCTGGCTACCTGCCTCAGCTACTATTCTGATGCTGCCATACATCTGATGACAAGTGCTCCTTCTTTCACCCACTTTCGGCGGGTACTGGTAGTGCCACCCACCTCCCCACTCTGTCATCGGGTCACTTTGGGGTCTCCACATGCTGCTGGCACCTCTACACTATGTCACCTTGCCACTCTGTGGTCTCCTCATGCTACTTCCACCTCACCACTCTGTCACTCTGTCCACTATTTGCCATTCAGCAGTGCAATCATATTTGGTAAATCCCTTTTTGCCGTGTATTCGTGGCAAATAGAGGTGGCTGAACTCAGCTGCTCTGCATCTCTTGTGAAGTCAATGTCTCCAACTATGCCCCTCTCTCAATTTACAGCAAATACATAATTTTCATGTAGAGAATTATGTTGGAGGGATGCTGTATTATTGAAAAAACTTTAAATAAAAAGAGATTTACTTTTTTTTAAAAATCATCCATCAATGCTTTTTTGATTGAGGCTGGCCAGTTGCTTTTCAAATCGAGGCTCGGAAAGCTTCAGGTGCTACTGAATTCACTTAAAGTTCTGTACGGAGCATGTTGTGATTGTGAGGATTCGGATGCTGTTTTCCAGGAGTTTAATTGGAAACAGTAAAGTTTGGAAAAATTCAGCATTGTCAGAAGTGACACTGACTGCTCTGAGCCTTCTCTGAAGATGAATGTGTAGGGTGGCCAGACGTCCGGTTTAAGGCCAGACAGTCCGATTTTAGACTCCTGGTCCTACGTCCGGCGCAAGGCCAGGACGAACGGCCAGAAGTCCTCCTTTTTGGTTATTATGGTCTACTCAGACATGGTCACTTTAAGGAGGCAGGGCCCGGCAGCACGTTTCGCACACTGCGCGCTTACAAGGCGACGTCATTATCAGCGCGTGCTACAGCTGCACTGGCAGGAACTGTCTAGAAGTTGGAACTGTCTAGAGCATGAGTGTTCCGCGGACTGCGGGCTATGGCGCCGCACGTCCATAAGAGCGGCGCACCAATACAGGTGAATACACTATGCACTAACCCTGCACAAAAATGCGAACTAATTCACACCAGCCCACATCTATCTGCGGTATTGCTTACTGGACACTACGGGGACTTCTCTGCAGCACAGAAACCGCACAAGCACTGCGTCTCGCTCTTCCAGCACGGACCTACTTCCTCCGTTATGTCCTGTTCACTTCAGATCACTCCGCCTCAGGCGCCGGTGTTTTTTTTAAAACTAACAGCCTATAACCCTCTGTTGAAAAGCCTTTAGTGGCGTATATACCTGGAAAAAGAAAAATATACTCAGTGGTCACTGTTCCAGTTATATGTGGTAAAGCCTTTAGTGGCGTATATCAGTAGAAAAATATATTCGGCATTTAGTGCTGCAATTATATGTGGTAAAGTCCTTTTTGCTGTATGGACCGAATTACATCGTGGTGTAATTTTTTATTTAAAACATGTTTATTTCGGGAAAATTGATGGGTGCTTGAAGAGCTCCTTTTGCTTTAAGGACCGAATTATGTCGTGAAATTTTTTATTTCAAAATTGTTTTTTTTTTCCGGTAAAATTGATGGGTGCCTTTATTTCACAATTAAATCAAGCAGCTTCAGTAAGTTGAAAATATTCATGTGCTGCCATCTCCACACTGTCACCTTGCCACTCTGTGGCCTCCTGATGCTGTCACCACCTCCAGACTCTGTTATTGGGCCACTCTGTGGTCTCCTCATGCTACTTCAACCTCACCACTATGTCATAGGGCCATTTTGTGGACTTCTCATGCTGTTCCCACCCTCCCCACTTCATGACTGGACCACTATTTTGCCTTTCGGCCTGGCAGACATCATCATTTATTTGACCCTTCTTCTGATCTGTCAGAAGGAAGAAAAAATGAGACTCACAACAGATCCTGTCTGTGTAGCAGCTATAAGGCCTGTATGGTCTCATCAGAATTGGCTTATGATTCGGTAGCCAAAAGCAGGAGTGGGTGCAAAACACAGAAGACATGCAAATATTCCATTCACATGTTATCTCTGTTTTAGATCCACAGTTTTTTTTTTTTTTTTTTTCATTAGCAATACTGATGGATTAGCCTGAGATGATACTTCAGTTATTTGGTCAGTTTTGGCCTCGTGACTGTAGTGATTCTAAAAGCGACGCCTGTCATCTGCATGTCATATGGACTCACAGTATTATTTCACTACCAAAGCAGACTCCCTATGCATGTTACTACAAGGCACAGTGTTCTACACCACTATAAAGACTCTCTGTAGCCAGGAAATAGGCGTTTCTTAATGTAATTTGCAGTGAATAAATTTGGATCAAAGCAAATCTTTTCGAAAAATTCGGCGAACCGGTCGAATCGAATTTTTGAGAAATTCGTTCATCTGTAGTTATCATTATCATATGCTACTGTTTCTCCTGCTCTGTCTATACCTCTTCATCCTTGTCGACATTGTCAGTGATCCATAATTGAATGTGTTTGCAGTAGTGTTGAGCGAACCGAAGTTCACAAAGTGGACCTCAGTCCGAATTATAGGATAAATTCGATTTGCCGCAAAGCCAAATTTCCTTGCTATCTAATCGAATGATTTTACCTGAAATAGTGTAAAAACAAAAAAAAAAATCATACTGACCTTATCCATTTGCTCTTGCTGGGATTTTGCTTAAGTACTATTTAGTGGATTCCTCTGCCTTTAGGCAACTGACCAATGGATCATCTGTCATTCTTTCAAGCACCAAAGTGCTCGGGTGCTCTGGTGCTCGAGTAGAACACTTTGGGATGCTCAGGTGCTCTACAGATCACCAGAGCACAATGGAAGTCAATGGGAGAACCAGAGTATTAAACCAGGCACCCCCTGCTCTGAAGAGGGGAAGGTGTCTGGTTCACAGGAAAAGGTCAGAAATTGATGGTAAGACCACTGAAATGGTTCAAGAACAGCATAGGGAGGATGTCTGGATGCATCTTGGACTCCAAGGTCGCTGCTGGGAACGATGTTGTCCGAGTAGTTCGCCACTTTTAATACGCACAAAACCAAAGATAAAATCAATTTTAGAGGAAACATTGTTAGGAAACATTCTTTCCTGTATATTCACTTGTATATAAAGTGCAAGTGCTGCCAAAAATTACAAGGAAGAGGTACTCTGATGTAACCTGAATATCACATAAAGGAGGGCCTCATTCACATTGTGGTACAATTGTTCAGGTAGTGGGACTCCTACACTCATAAAGCATATGCACTAAGTGAAAGGGCTGCCAAAAATTACAAGGAAACGGCACTCCAATGCATCCTATATTACGCTTAAAGGGCATCATACACACCCTTGAAAAATTATGATTTATGGCCTGCTGGTGACCCTCTAAAACATTAGGGGCGAGGGCCTGCTGCTGATCTGACCATCTAAAACATTAGGGGTGTGGGTCTGCTGCTGAGATGACCCTCTAAAACATTAGGGGCGAGGGCCTACTGCTGATCTGACCATCTAAAACATTATGGGCGAGGGCCTGCTGGTGACCCTCTAAAACAATAGGAGAAGGGCAGCCTAATAAGCATGTTGATATGATGGAGGAGGAGGAGGACGAGAAAAGGAAGATTGAATCATATACCCTTTTTTGTGGTGGAAGGGGTGCATGGGAATACAGTGAATTCAATACACCATAAAAGCCACATTTAAAGTGACTTTATTTTCAGCCGCTTTAGCCGCTTTCCTCTAGTGGAGTAGAGAAGTCAGGGGTAATCCAGGCCTTGTTCATTTTGATAATAGTCAACCTTTCACCAACAGGCAGATGCGCTTATCAGTTATTACGCCCCAGCAGCGCTATATATCCGCATTGAAAAAACAATGGCGGCAGGGCAGGCCAGCACCTCCAAGGCGTAGAGCGCCAGTTTGTGCCACTTGTCCAGCTTGGACACCCAATAGTTGTAAGGCAAAGAGGGATCACTGAGGACTCTGACACAGTCTGCTATGTACTCCTTTACCATCTTCCAAAACTTTTCTTCCCTTGTGACACTAGGCCGCGCATCAGGGTGAGGGTGCTGGAGGGGTGTCATGAAACTGTCCCAGGCCTTGGAGAGTGTTGGCCTGCCTCTGTTGGAACTGCTGTGTGCTCCCCTCGTCTCCCCTCCTTGGTTGCCCAAGGAACTACGTACTCTGCCGCCAGCGTTCTCAGCTGGAACTTTTTGGAGCAATTTTCCCACAAGGACCTTCTGGTATTGCACCATTTTGCTCGTCCTCTCCACCACAGGAATGAGAGATAAGAAGTTCTCTTTGTAGCGGGGGTCGAGAATGGTAAACAACCAGTAATCGGTTTTAGCCAAAATGTGTATAACGCGAGGGTCACGGGAAAGGCAGCACAACATAAAGTCAGCCATGTGTGCCAGAGTCCCAACAGACAAGACTTCGCTGTCCACGTCAGGAGGATGACTCTCGATCTCCTCCTCCTCTTCGGCCCATCCACGCTGAACAGATGGAATAAACCTGTTATGGGTACTACCCTCTGTAGCGGAGGCAACCGTCTCCTGCTCCTCCATCATCATCATCCAATTCGCACTGAGAAGAACTGAGGGCGGTCTGGCTATCACCCTGTGTACGGTCTTCCCCCATTTCCAACTCTTCCACATGCAAAGCGTCCTCCTTCATTGTGAGCAGCGAGCGTTTCAGTAGACACAGAAGTAGGATGGTTACGCTGGGAATAGCGGCATCGCCGCTCACTATCTGTGATTCCTCGAAGTCTCGTAAAACCTCACAGAGGTTAGACATCCATACCCACTCATCGCTTGTGAAGAGCGCTCACAAAGCCTGGCCAACATGTGGAACGTGGAGTTCCAGCGCGTGTTCACGTCGCACAACAGTTGGTGAGCTGGCAGTTGCAAGCGCTGCTGCAACGTTGCCAGACCGGCGGCAGCTGTAGATGACTTTCGGAAATGGGCACACACGCGGAGCACCTTCACCAGTAGCTCAGGCAAATTGGGGTAGGTTTTGAGAAACCGCTGAACCACTAAGTTGAACACAGGGTCTAGTCATGGTATGTGTGTGAGCTTGCCGAGCTCCAAAGCCGCATTAAGTTACAGCCATTTTCAGACACAACCATGCCTGGTTCTAGGTTGGGGGCGAGAGCCACAGCTCAGTCTGGTCCCTTATACCCTGCCACAGCTCTGCAGCGGTGTGCTGTTTGTCACCTAAGCAAATTAGTTTCAGCACGGCCTGTTGCCGCTTCCCTACTTCAGTGCTACACTGCTTCCAGCTACTGACTGATGGCTGACTGGTGTTGCAAGATGAGAATTCAGAAGTGGAAGGGGAGGAGGAGGTGGAGGAGGAGAAGGGGGGTTGCAGCCACTAATGAAGGTGGTGGCAGAAATCCTGATCGAAGTAGGGCCTGCAATCCTTGGCATCGGTAGGACCTGTGCCATCCCAGGGTATGACTCACTCCACAACGTTCACCCAGTGTGCCATCAGGAAAGTGTAGCATCCCTGGTCAAAGGCCTGGGGTATGGACATCTGTACTCTGCGCTGGGACACAGAAGTGGATGTGCTAGATGATGGTGCTTGCGAAGGTGCAGGGCAGGAAGTATCCGGGCCTGCGTCTTGGACAGGGGATTGGCCAGCACATAACACAGGGGAAGAAGAGGCAGTGTCGTGACCCGCATACACTGATTGTGGACACAGGCGTTCGGCCCACCTGTTACAGTGCTTTGATGCCATGTGGCGGATCATACTGGTGGTGGTGAGGTTGGTAGTTTTCACGCCCCTGCTCATTTTGGTACGGCAGAGGTTGCAAATGACAATTCTTTTATCGTCTGCACTTTCCTCAAAAGCGCCAGACTGCGGAACACCTACCCCTTGGTAAGGGAGATTGCCGCAATGGTGTGCGCCGGGGAACAGTTGTGGGCCTGTTTGGTGTGGCCTGCCTTCTCCCTTTTGCCACCCCACTGCCTCTTCCAGCCTGTTGCGATGCTGCAGATCCCTCCCCCTCTGTACTGCTGTCCTCGCCTGGCTTGCCACCTTCCCAGGTTGGGTCAGTGATTTCATCGTCCACCACCTCTTCCACTTCTGGACTCTGGTCATCCTCTTGCCTTGTTGACCTAACAAGAACCTCACCTATTGACAACTGTGTCTCATCCTCATCATCAACCTCTTGAGACACTAATTGCTGTTCCCCACCATCATCTTCTTCTCACTGTGGATGCTCAAGAGTTTGGGAATCAGTGCACAAGATCTCCTCATGTGCCTCTTCAAGCGGGCTTGGCGAGAGGCCCAAATCAAGGAATGGCGATGAAAAGAGCTCCTCTCCATGGTGGGAGGAAGGAGGATAAGGGTGAGGATTCTGTTGACCAGACTCTTGGCTACTGAGACTGGACTTGGTGGAAGACAGGGTGGTGCTTAACCGACTGGAAGCATTATCTGCTGCAATCCAACCAACCACCTGGTCGCACTGGTGTGACTTCGAGAGTGGTAACCTGCGCCGCCCTGCAAACTGGGACATGAAGCTAGGTATCGTGGATGAGTGTGTTTCTTGTGCTCTGGCAGCAGGCACAGTTTTACCGCGCCCAGGGCCACGGCCTCTGAGTGCACCATCAGCAGCACAGCCACTTCCCCGTCCCTTACTGCTCGCCTTGAGCATATTAAATGGTATATATGCTTGCAAGTATGTCACGCGTACAGTAGAGCAGGTTTTGTAAGTGTATGCGCAAATAAATTACACTGAATGCCACAGATATTTAGGATGCATAAATGTTATACAGGAGATGTAGCGCAGGTAATGTCGCTGTCAGCAGCGGTCAAACAATTGCGCTGAATGTCACAGGTATTTAGGATGCACAAATGTAACACAACAGATGTAGCAGAGGTTGTGTCATGGTCAGCAGCGACCAAACAATTGCATGCAATATAGCGCAGGTTCCGCTAATAATATATATTGCAGCCAGATAAAACAATAGTCCTTAAAACGACTTTTGGGTCTCTAACACCTTTCAACACTAAACCCTGCCTAAAAAAATAATATTCCTGTCCCTACACTATCTGTCCCTTCTGCTGCAGCTCGCCCTGACTAAGACTGAGCCGAAACACTATTTAGCACCCGATGAAGCATTCCGGCCAGCCAATCACTGTAATGCCAGTAACCAACATGGCTACGACATTACAGTAAGTGCCAGTACTTCCCCGCACGTTTATTGGCTGCATAGCAGCCAACAAACGTCCGAGGAGGAGACTCTAGTATTGCGCTCGAGCACACGCGGTGTTCGGCCGAACACCGCAATGTGCTGAACATAGCGATGCTCAAGTCAAAATGGTGTTTTGCAGAGCATGCTCGCCCAACACTATTGCCTTGTACTCTAATATGGTGGAGAATGAAAAGACAGGCCAAATTTTTGTATTGCCTAGATATTCTCTGTACCTAGCTACTGCGTTTTTTGTCAAGCAGATGCCTAACACCCAGATGTATAACCAGGAGGCCCCTCTCCAACCCTCACTTAGTCACCAACTTTCCTCTGTCTCTGCTGGCGCTACCACTGCAACAGGTAGAAGTCACAGCAGCACTAACAGCAGCCAATACAGTTTGTTCAACATGATTGAATAGTTTTTTTTAAAATCTGTACACCAACCTGACAAACATAAGTAAATGCTAACACCCTGCCTGAACAACTGGGTTTAGTCATGCCTGGACTGTGCCCTTTCTCGGAAAACACTAAGTCCTGACCCGAAGGATTTATGGGTCAGCAGATTAGACCAGTTGGAGGAACTGGCCCAGTTTGCCACGAAAGAGGCCAAAATTGTGTGGAAAACATTACATTTAGGCCGCATGCACACGACCGTCGCAAATCGCGGATCCGCAAAACACGGATGTCGTCCGTGTGCGTTCCGCGGAACAGCACGGACAGCCTTTACATATTACTGCCTAAGAATAGGACATGTTATATTTTTTTTTGCGGGGCCACGGAACGGAGCAACGGAGGCGGACAACACAGAGTGCTGTCCGCATCTTTTGCGGCCCCATTGAAGTGAATGGGTCCACATCCGAGCCGCCAAAATGGCGGTTCGGATGCGGACCAAAACAACGTCCGTGTGCATGAGGCCTTATGAAAATTTAATTAGTCATGGGTCCATTAGGATTCTCACACACCTGCATCACACCAGCCCAATGATTCCACTGGCACGACCCCCTTTCCATCATGTCTTAAATTGTTCTGTTGCTGCTGTAGCTACTGCCCTTTCTGCCACTACTATCCCTATGCAGCTCACATCTCCTACCTTGTCCTTCAGGCACCATGCTGTACTGCTGCACCTGCTACTGCCCCTATTGTCATTACTTCTAGCCTTATTCAGCCACATATCTCCTGCCTTATCCATCAGGTACAATACTGTACTACAGTTGCTACTCCCAAACAAGGGAGGATCATTTCATGGCTTTTGTAAAAACAAATGGGATTGATTCTTCACTATCTCAGAACTCAGGCACTCTGTCAATAGCATTTGAATTGGTGTATATAAGATATATTATATATGTAACATAATTAAGATAACACTAAACCTTTTCCTATTCCCAAAAAGGGATAATTTTTTTGACTGCTTGTTCAAAACAAGCCATTGCTTCTTCTGATACTGCTGTGTGTCTATAAACACCAGCATACATCTTTCCCCAAAAGTAATATTTTTTGGCCCATTTTTTTTTATTTTAAAAAGCAAAAACAAATCCAATAGTTCATGATTTGTACCAGGCGTTTGTTATCACCAACTTCTATCCCTTTACCCGCAGCCATAAATCTTACTGTCACTTTGACAGTACTAATGCTGTCTTGGCATTAAAGATCTTGTGTCAGACACACAGGGGGTGGGGAAGTGACCTAGCGACAAGGAACAACTGGTCGACAAACCTTTAGCTAGGAAAGTGCAGGGAAGACAAACAGCACATGCAACAGGGAAGTCAAACAAGCCGCGTCAATAACCAAGAGAGCAGAAAGGTAATGGAGGAGCAAGCAGAGGATCGTCAGGAGAAGCCGAAGTTAAAACCAGGAGGGAATGCCAAGACCAAAGGATGAAACGGACGGGAAATCAGAAGCCAAGCAGGAACAACAAACCAGGTAAGTATATCACAGGAAGGACCTCAATAACAGGCAATCTGTGGCCAGCAGATTGCCTGTTTAAATAGGGCGCTGGTGGAGTCATGTGACATGGCCAGCGTCACATGACTCCTGAGTTCTAATGCAGCCGAGCACCAAGTGAGCCCCTCGGCGCTCAGCCCCATTGCGGTTACCATAGGAGCGGGCGACGCCGGGCGTGCTGATGACGCAAGCTCGCCCCGGCCGTCCCCGCTTCCGCACAGAGCGCATCGTGACATCTTGAAAGGGGCTTATACAGTTTTAGGACTAGACCTCAGTTTGTCATACACAAAGTTTAAGAGCAAATTACACTCTTTTGATTCCAAATTTATTTGTATCCAAATCTATTCTGCCAACTGATTCATTCGAATAAGACCCAATTTTTTTTTATAGAAATGTTCTCATCTCTACACAGCAATAAAAGTCATGTGGTGAAGCTCAGTATCACTTTCCTCTAAAATCTAACAATGCACTGAACTCAGGACATCATTGTTGTCATTTATTATCCCAAAAAACAGCTTTGGAGATGTATGAATAAATTGACAATTAGGCATTGTTATTGCATTAGGGTCTATTCCTACACAGCCTGATACTGTCATCACATATTGAAAAGTATAAGGCTTTACGGTGTATGGTTGCATACATCCAGAATACGGTATGTCATGAGATTTTCATTGTATTTTCTGGATACTGTTTGATAAGAACCTTACTTGAACTGCCATTGACAAGTTCTAATGCAAACTTTTTCAATGCATTATTGTTTCTTAAGATTAATTAATTTTTAAATTGAGAATATGAGATTGTTTTATCTTCATTTGTCTTTTGTTTCATTAGAAAGTTATTAAATGCATAGAAGCAAGACAGATCATTAGAATCTTAATAAAGTGAAAAGAATAGTAAATGTAATTAATTTAAGAAAATAATGGATGCAAATGGTTACAGCTCTAAAATTAATTTTGCTTGTTTGACCACATTGTGAAATTACAGAATATTTTAATTCTTTATTATTTGGCTCTCCTTGGGACAGGAAGGAGATGTAATAATTTAATGACTCTGAAAGTTGTATGGATAGTTGCTGAAATTAAGCAGTTTTGCCTTAGTATTTTCCCTTTTTAACTTTACTGTGTTTTGAAGTAAGGAAAGGTCGAAGGTAGACAGAAGGTGATGACAGTGTTAGCCTGCTGTTATATTATGTCTTTTTTTTTTTTGTTCTTTTTTTAAGTTGCAAAAAACAGCTTGTTAAAAGAAGCCTATTGGAAAACTTCTGAAAAATTACCACAACCAGAGCATGCTGTGATAAAAAAAAGGAAACTGTCTTAAAATGGCAATGTAGGGCATTTTATAATTTCCTATTGGCCAACATGTAACATCTGGCTGCTGCATTTTTTCTCTTAAAAAGCTCTTATCTATTAAAAGGACACTAGAAAGAAAAGATGTAGTGTGAACCCACCTTAGAGAATTATTAATCTTCACTTTGTCTGCACTGTCGTAGTGTACGACTACTTGTGTTTTATTATAGATAAATTTATCTTTGTGGCATATAACACGACGCTCCTTCAGACTGAGGCCTGCTTCCTGCTGGCAATGCTTCTTTCTGCCTGTAGGGCATGCACACTCCCTCTGGCTCTTGAAGGGCCAGCACACACTCGCCCTAATCTTCCCAGCCAATGGTGCAATCGCCATGACTTGAGACTTTTTTAAGCCACAAAACTGATTTATCTGATTTGTTAAATGTTCCCGATAGCCCATATAGAAACACTGGGAAACCTTTTTTCATTTTTCAGCCTTTAGGAGCACAACTAAAGCACTTTATTGTTTGATGATCAGTGGTTTACGCAGGAGGGTCGCTAAAAAGCAAAGTTAAAGGAGTTGTGAAGTCAAAGTAATCGATGACCTAACCTCACCATAGGTTATCTATATCAGATCAGTGGGCACCCCTACTGATCTGCTGCTTGAAGAGGTAAAAGTGCTTGCTGAGCGCTGATTCCGCTTCAAAATGACCTGCTTGTCATCCCACTTGTAGAGGTGGCAGAGTATAATTACCGCTGTTCAGTGGCGTGCCTAGGGGGGGTGGGAAAGGGGGAGGGGCAGTCCGCCCCAGGTGCCGGCTGTCAGGGGGTGCAATGAGTGCTTCCATCAATACAGATGGAAGAGCTCATTGCTGGAGGGCTGACGTGCCCACAAACTTCGGCGGGGCACGGGAGCGCATAGTTGCCTGCCCCGACGCCGATCACCGCCATAGGCTTCAGGCCTAGTAGGCCTGAGGCCTATGCGGCAGTGAAATCCAAGCGTGCGTGACAACGTCATTGTGCACGCCTGTGCCGGGACGCAGCAGCACAGTGAAATGTGCGCACCTTCTTCTGCGAGCAAGCACAGGTGAGTATTTAGCTTTTAGTTGTGTTTTTTTTTTATGTGCCAACTTTGGGGGACATGGGGGGGGACACACAGGAGGACATGTGGGGGAAAATATTATGGTGGGATACTGTGTGGGGGGCAAATTATTGTGGGGGGGATTACTATGTGGGGGGAAATTATTATGGGAGGGATTACTATGTGTGGGCAAATTATTATAAGAGGGATTACTATGTGGGGGGCAAATTACTATATGGGGCAGTGTGGGGGAAACTACTGTGTGGGGGCAGTGTGGGGGAAATTACTGTGTGTGGCAAATTACTATATGGGGCAGTGTGGGGGAAATTACTGTATGGGGCATTGTGGGGGAAATTACTGTGTGGGGAAAACTGAAAGAATTTGTCATGGCGGTCTAACGGAGGAGAAGAGGAAAGAGAAGGTCTACATGACAGGAGATGTCCCTGGATGTAAGAGGTATGTGGTCAAGTATTGGGGGGGTGCCAGAGAAAGGACTGGCCTCGCGTGCCAAACACCCTAGGCATGCCACTGCCGCTGTTCATCCCTTTCAAGTGCTAAGGTATGCCCTAAAAATAAATATTTAAAATTGCCCTATGGGACAATTTTTTTTATGTATTATGAATATGCAGCTTGCTCTTTATTTGCAACAGGACCCTGGACTTTAGATAGGATCGATGATAGAAAAATTAAAGGAGAACAAGCAAGAATTCTACTAGTCTAGAGGTCCTTTTACACCGGCAGTTAAATTGACTGTAACAAGTGCAGGTCAACAATATAGCAAATTGTTTAGATTTGCATGACTATAATTTCCTTTACAATTATAATCAATGCAATCATTCATGCATTTACTTGTCTTTCTCCCTCACATGCTCATTGCATTATAAAAGAACAGCAGATACCTGATTACACAGGTTGATGTACAGTCAAACTATTTTTATGTCAGTATAAAAGATCTAGTTAATGACCAACGAGTGAATTATCATTCAATGGGTGGGCAAATATTATAAACAATCGTTTGCAATTGTCCCCCTGTGTAAAAGGGCCTTATAAAAAGGTATAATTCTTTATTGGAACAGATGCTAAAACTGAAAATAAAGAGCAACATAACTGACGTGTTTCAGGCGTCAAGCATCCTTAGTCACAGTTTATTACAATGGTCAAAAATGTCATCACTTTATAGATCACAAAAATGTGATCCCTATGCAGATTAGATAGCTGTAGTGCCAAGGTCTTTTAGCCAAAAAGCTATCCCTCCTGATAGACCCACCCCATACCTATGCATGCTCTTCCATGTACACATTAGATGGTTGGCCAGTCCTGACAAAATTGGCAAGTTTGATTGACATTAATTAAATGTATGGGCAGCTTAACAGGCACTTTTTTTTAAATTATAAAACAATTAAACTTACAATCTTTCAAACAATGTTACAACTTTTGCTATGTACTTTTATGGAGAGTACATATTCCTCTCTAGGAGGATGTCATTGATATCATGTGGCTTTGTGGAACTATTATAACAGCTTGAATGAAATTGATTGCCTTCATATAAAGTAAAAAAAAATAAAAAAAAACTGAAACGCAGTAAGTGTTGCTGTGTAGATTACAGTTCTGTGTTCTTTGCCTTAGACAACTTCCATTTAAAATGAAAATATTAATATAAAAATGAGTGACTCTAGTAACACTGTACATCACATTAAATTGAGGCGAGGGACTGGTATTGCTTCTTTAAATATTTTATCTGGTCTTATTTTCTGAAAAGCACACTCCTTGCAACAGTATTAATGTTATTTTCTAGTAATGGCTGGCAGTGGAGCATTAAAAATAAAGAGGCTGTAAAGGTGTTTTCTTCATTACATGTTAGAGACATTTTTGTTTGCTTATTTTCTTGACTTTTTGATGATCTGTGTTCATTACATTCGTCCCCATTAGTTGTCAATGTCAAGTTATTATCATAGGCTTATTCAGAGTCTCTGCTGGTAACCATCTATTTGTAGCATACAAAAGTGCTTTAGCATGAACCCCTGCTAGTAGTAAACCATGGATTGCGCTTGTGGGTGGAAATGAACAAGCTTTTCAATTTTTTAGGCATCAAATAAACTCAATATACATTTGTATTCCATCTCTTTATAAGCTTACCTTTTACATAACGTAAAGGTAGCATTCCCATTAGAGATGCGCAAACCTTTTAAACTTTGCTTCTTTTTGTAAAGAGTTTAAAATGTTTTCTGTTTTTGTAATTTTTATTGTTTTTTGCGTCTCTCTCCCTTTTAAGATATTGAATACATTGACAACAATAACAAATAATGTCAGAGTGACACTGACATACGTAGCTCTCGATAAAAGCATTGTTGATGGTGTTAACAAACAGCATGTTTAAATGCAGACTCTGCCTTCATATGTTATGTTTTTTTATATTTGAAAGCTTCCAAAAAGGGGCAGATGTTTCAACCATGGGAAAAAACACTGGCTTATTAGGGCCAAGCATCCAAAAATTATACCTTAATGGGGTCAGATCTGTGCCCCTGTATACACACATTAATGTCATAAGAAACAGTGGCTTGTTCTCCACAAACTTTTCAAAAATTAGGTCTTTAAATGGGGGCAGAATGCCTGCCTGTATTTATACAAGCACAACTGTTAATCGTGAGAAGGAAGAGTGGCTTGTTCTGCACAAGTGTCCAAACATTATACGTTAATGGGGGTAAAATGTGTTCCAGTGTTTATATACATACAAGTGTTAATTGTCAGAGGAAAGAGTGGCTTGTTCTGAAATCCTCCTTTTTACCCAGAGTAGTACAGTGTGGATGTAGAAAGGGAAGGGTAATAGTGGCATGTGGCCGCAATGGTAGTGGCAGCAGTAGCAGCACAACATGGAACAGAAAAGGCAGTAGATGTGTACGCAGCTGATTAGGGATAGTAGTAGTTGTTGATGTGCAGCGGCAATGTTAGTGCCAGTAGGAGTAAGGGAAGTGGCAATAGGGGATTAACAGAGGGGAGGAGCAGCTGTGGCAGTGGTTGCAGCAGTGGTTGCAGCAGCTATACGGGAGAAAACATGATCGTAGGCAGACAGATGTAGTTGTATGAAGGCAGTGACATTGGCAGATCTATTAATCAGTCTCAGCTGGAGGAATGTGAATATCTTCAAGGATCCATGCCTTGTGTTTTTTAACAAAAGTTTTATGTTTTGAACACTAGTGGAGGCCAATTTTGTCCTCAGTTTGCTGATTTGCCTCATACTGGCGTACCACATGAAAAAATTGCCCCATCATGTTGATAATGCTAAACTGGTTGCTGCTGGGGGTATTGCTGCTTGTGTTAGCAGAGATGGTGCATGACTCAAAAGCAGCAGAGAGGGGCCTCAGACACACAGACGGGTGGCGTCTGTTCACCAAAAGCTGTGGCAAGCTTCATACACAGTGTTTCCAGGTAATAAGGTAATTTGGCCTCCCTTGTGGCAACAGGAAAATATTCCCCCATTTTGCCTTGATAGCGAGGCTCTAAAAGCATGGCTATCCAGTAATCATCATATTGCTTTATTTGAATGATACGCCTGTCATTATTAGTGATGGGCTATATTCGAATTTGCGATATTTAAAGAATATTTTTTAGAATATTCGTCATATATTCGCGAATTCAAGATTATTTTATTGAATGCAAAAAATCGGCAATGTAAAAATTTCTTAATGCGAATTCGTAACGCGAAATAGACGTTGGTCACTTTGGCTACATTTGTCAAGCTGCTAGAAGTTTCATGAGTTTCTTCTAAAACTGAAGAAAATGGTTGGCACTGTTGAACATTACAATAGCTTTATATGCAGATAGAGTCAAGTGCTCCAATATATTCGCCATTGCGCTAATCGGCAGTGATTAGAATATTTTTTCGCACTACGTGCAACTTCACATTTTTTAGCAGGTCTGACTACAGATTACTGATTGGTGCACTAAGTATTGTTATGAACTTGACATTGCTTCCTTCTCAGTGGCCCACAAGCAAGAAGCAGAGAGGAATCATGTGTTCAGATGGAAAAAAATGCAGAATATTCGATATAACTAAAATATAGCACTATATTCTAAATATTTGCAAATTCTCGAAGTGGCGATATTCGCGATAAAGATTCGCTATTCGAATATTCGTGCTCAACACTAGTCATTATGTCAGCAAGCAAGCACAGAGCTTGCCATTTTGCCAGTGTGCCCGAGGTCCCAGTTCTTTCCAGCTCCACCGCCGCTGAGATGATTGATCATCACGGCAGGTGTTGTTGTCATTATCATCCAACTGCTCCTCCTCCACCTCCAGTGACAGCTACTTATCTTTATCATCCTCCTCTGTGAAAGTTTCTCTGTGTGTGTTCCCAACAACTATAAAGTGGCCTGCAAGATGCAGAAGCTGTTATTCTTCCTTTGTTGAATCAGTGTGAGTGTCTGCTCTATGAAAAATATCAGGAGGAAGACACTGTTTATGCTGCAGTTGTCCCTACTGACAAAGAAGGGCTTCAGTACGTCTCAGATGAGCGGCCACTGCCTGACCTCAAAACACATGCTCCCTGCTGAGGGGGTCTGGTTTGTGAAAAAATCATTTACTACTTTTCACTACAGGGTGGAATTCCAATGAGTTGAAATGTCGCAGATCAAGCGATGTAACGGCAGACCATTCTGTCGTTGCAAGTTGAGGATGTATTTCCTGATTACATAAGAATAGCTGAAATGCAATGACAGTCTTCTGCACATGGCCAGCTCCCTCTGCAAGCCAGTGTGCTTTTAGAAAAAACATTTATCTTGTTTCCCCCCCCAAATGCACAGCGGCCAAAATGTTCCTGCTTATGTCTGTGACCCCCTTGCCCAATTTGAGTTGGCAGGGAGACAACCATTGGAATGTTTGCTTCTTGATGCACGTTAGCAAGTGATCAGCTGTGTGGCTACTCCTGCCCAGGCCAATAAACTCTAACATGGCATGGCAACGCTTCACTTTACATATATGATAGCAGGGATGGGAAGTGGGAGTAACACTGAGCCCTCCTGCTGTTGGGAATGGCATGATGTCCATGGAGGAGGATGTGGAGGAGGCATATATGTGGGAACCAGACAGATACAAATGTGGAGGTGTCAATATACCTGGCCCTGTTGCTGCGGTGATGCCTTGCCTTGAAAAACTGACCCAATGGGCAGTGAAAGATATACTGTCCCTGCCCACAATAGCATGCATCTTTCTGCACATCAAGAATTGCAAGGAGCGGCTCACGTTGTCCATCACATAACATTACAAGGCAGGGATGGCTATTTGGAGCAATAATGGTTGCTAGTTATCTTCCAGCAAGGCTAATTGAAAGCCATCAGCTCCCTAAAGGAAGCAGAATCCACCAAGTGGTATGGCAGCAACTGCACTGTAAGCAACTTGACCAGGTGGAAGTTAACCTTGCACACCAGTGGATTCCTGGGTTTGTAGAGTTTTTGTGTATTGATGGCTGTCAATAGGTCGGAGAAGGAGTAGTCTGAGTGGGAGAAGCAGGAAGTGATGATGACTATGACAAGAACACTGTACTGCATGTGGATGCGGCCTGGCTGCCAGAAAGGAGACTGGGAGAAGTAGGACACTCTAATTGTGCTTGCTGACGGCCCTTCTAGTATCCCACAGTAACTGGTGATGCCACTTCATGTTATTCAATAGAGCCATGGTGCTTATGTTTGTGTTTGAATGCCCACAGATTATTTTAATCCTGAAGATCTTGCATGTGGCGATGATTTTGTCTTACGACACTGTGGAGAAAAACTGCCAGATGGGAGATACTCACACAGAGCTAGTGGTAACTGAGTTTGGCTTCAGCCTGGCACGTTTTGAGCCTGGACCCACAATATTAGCAGAATCACCAGTTACCGAGCTGGCCATAAAAGGCAGTTTTCTTTAGGGGGTCCTGGCCATACGTTGTCTCTGCTCTTTATTGCTGCCACTGGCACCACCTTCCTCTTCTGTTACCACCTCCTCAGTATTCCAATCCAGCTCCCAGTCCTGTCCAACACACAATCATCCTCATAGTCTTCACTAGTGATGAGCGAGCACCAAAGTATTCGGGTGTTCGGCCCAAACATATTGCTATATTCGTGTGCTCGGCCGAGCACCCAAGTATAATGGAAGTCAATGGGAGACAACCAGACACCTCCTGCTCGGAAGAGAAGAGGGTGTCTGGGTCATAAAAAAAGGTTAGAAATTGATGAAAACCCCATCAAAATGGTTTGGAAACAGCATTAAGAGGATAGCTGGATGCATCTTAGACTCCTATTATGTACAACATGCAATAGACAACCACACAAAGACTGTATGCCAAAAGTCAAGTATGTGCAATCCATTAATCTATCCATGAGACAAATGACAGGCTTAGTCAGCATACCTTACAATGGTAGCCTTGTGCACTATGAGATATTCCAAACCAGCTCTCATCTGACTGAGAACCAGTAAACCTCAAAGTTACTTTGCATCTGTTGGATGGCTTGGGTGGACCTGCACCTAGATCAATATCATTAGGGCGACAAAGTTTCCCGATTGTCCTAACATAATATTCAATAACCTTTCTATACAGTTTTGTCATGTAAAAACTAATTTGCATAAACATGGGCATATGGGAAAGACATGCAAATGAGCAGAATCTGCCTTGTTTTTCATAAGACTATGAAAACCAATAGATGGCGCTATTTAGTTATGAACAGCGCCATATATTGGTTTCACAGTCTTATGACAAGACAAATATTCTTGTCAGAAGACTATAAAACCAATAGAGGGTGCTGTTCATAACTTAATAGCGCCCTCTATTGATTTCATAGTTTTCTGACAAGAATATTAGACTGAGTCTTATGACAAGCTTATAAGACTTCCATTGTATTAAATTGTATTCGAGCACCTGAATTATTTGGCCGAGCACTAGGATCTGCCGAGCATAGCAAAGCACTTTGGCCGAGCATGCTCACTCATCACTAGTCTTCACCCTTTCCAACCACTTTTATCAGACTGGTTGTGGTACGTTGTGGGCTCCTTGGCCTTCCTCCCAATTCCCTGCTATGTATTTGCCTCAAGTGCCATTGTCACTACCACTGCCCCTACTGCCACCACTGTGGATACAGGTGTGACTACTACTGCTACCACCAACACAGATATACATGGGTTCTCACACCTCCCTCTGAACCTCCTCCTCATGGCAATACAAACACTGACTGTTCTCAAACAAGTCATTAATATTGAGACTCTTGAGTATCTTCTGTAGCTTGTGGTGGGGTTTTGTTTCCTCTTCTTAGGAAAAAAAGGCTTACCACTAGGAGGGAGCACTAAAGACAGAAATGATATAATAGAAACTGAAAGGCTTCTCTGGGATTGCAAGGAGGAGGAGCAGGAGGAATGCTGTCACCCATGGCTCCAAGGCAAGGTTGCAGACTCAGAGGTGACCTCCACATCATCCGGCTGTGATGATGAAGTGAGTTATCCAGTCCACAATCTCATCCTATTTGTCCTCAATAATAATGTTATGTCTTTTGGAAGCCAGAAAGAACTGTGGCCAACTACTAAATAACACTAGCCAGATAGCTTGTTCTACTTCTGCTGCTACCCACTTCATTCTGACTCTGGGAGGATGAGTCCTGGGTCTTTCATTCTCCACTCTTCCATTTTAGAAAGAAAAAGATAAAAACATTCTGCACAATATGATAAATATACAGATGTGCAAGGCCACATTTAAAAAAAGCAGGACATAATAGCAATCACATAGCACTCAATACAATGGTTATATATACTGTAGACTAATACCTAATTATGATAAATAACTCTGAGGTTTTTAGCTGATATATTTTCATCTAAACACATCTGTACCCACTTACCATGGCAAGGTGACCTCAGTCCAGGTAGCAACCTTGGCTCCATCTAATAACAATATCATGCCGTTGGGCATCTAAATTCAGGAGAGCCGAACATTCACATATACTGTGTTGTTACCTGTTAAATTTGTGGACATTTAAGCGACTAATGAGAAGAAGAGCCAACTTAGCTATATGTATCATATGTAGACAGAAGCAATATATATTACCAATGTAAAATGACAAATATAACAACATAAAATATCTAAAATAATCACGGTCCCTCCTTTGTAATGAGCTGCAGAGCTCTCGCAGTTCACAATATGATATGGTGACTGCAAAAACTTTATATCCCAAGTTATAATTCCCTATGCAAAGTCATCCAGATTTTGAACAAAGACACAAGCTTGTGCGGCTTTCTGGTTGAGTCCAGTATGCTTATGTGATTAATTTGGTGCGTTTGGTAGTTGTCAGTAATCGGCTTAGTATAGTATATAGAAGTTCACTCACCCGCATATGCGCCACATGGACATCCCATATATATCGATGTTGTATAAATGAAGTGCACTTCTTACCGGGTCCTCGTAGCTCGATCCGCAAAGCGATATCTGTTTGTATGTTAGCTACCCACCGGCGGCTCCACAGATGTTCTTTCACAGGTGGCGGCACTTCGCGCCTGCGCAGTGTGAGTTTCCAGATGCTAACAGCTCCACGAGTTGTTCCTCACTACTATCGAGACTCCGCGCACGCGTGCTTAGATTTTGAAGTTGCCAAGTTGTATCTAGTTGGTTTCTTTTTTCTGTACTTAGTAGCACTCTGGATTCGATGGTGTAGGGTCTTTAAAGGATGCAGTCACTCTTCTCACCAGACGCGTTTCAAAACCGCAAAGGTTTCTTCCTCAGTGGCAAAAGGATTGTATTAACAAGGGGGACATGTCGCTCTTTAAATAGAGCCTAAGCTTGAATTAAAACCTGGACCGGACCGTGACTTCTAATCATATAACATATACAATAGAACATTAAACTTAAAAAGCCTATATTGTTCTCTACATATGAACAATTGCTATAGGATAAACCCATCATTAGGTTTTTGTAAAAACAGCGACATTTTAAAATTAAAGTCATTCCTTATATTACTAAACATTGATTAACACTGGATGCTTCACTTCAACTGATGGATTATCTGGTACCGCTGGGAGGATGCAGGACATGTTGACACGCTGGAAAACAGCCTGGCGTTGACATGTCGTATAAACCTGCCAACGGACCATCTATAGAAATCCAAAAATTTCCAGTTCTGAATTGAGTCCCTTAGGTGCCAAAGTTGAGAATTCATAAATCATCTCCGACTCATACCTTGACATCTTTGATATGAAGTCGCCTCCCCTCCAATCTTTCTTAACAGACTGGAGGGCTGTAAATTTAAAACCTGTTGGATCACTGTCATGATGTACTTTGAAATGATTGGACAGCATATGTTTTTCGTAGCCCTTCCTAATATTGTTTATATGCTCAGATACCCTAATTTTGAGGGTCCTACTGGTGCGGCCCACATACTGTTTTGCGGATGGACATTCCAGCAAATACACTGCGTGCAGAATTATTAGGCAAATGAGTATTTTGACCACATCATCCTCTTTATGCATGTTGTCTTACTCCAAGCTGTATAGGCTCGAAAGCCTACTACCGATTAAGCATATTAGGTAATGTGCATCTCTGTAATGAGAAGGGGTGTGGTCTAATGACATCAACACCCTATATTAGGTGTGCATAATTATTAGGCAACTTCCTTTCCTTTGGCAAAATGGGTCAAAAGAAGGACTTGACAGGCTCAGAAAAGTCAAAAATAGTGAGATATCTTGCAGAGGGATGCAGCACTCTTAAAATTGCGAAGCTTCTGAAGCATGATCATCGAACAATCAAGCGTTTCATTCAAAATAGTCAACAGGGTCGCAAGAAGTGTGTGGAAAAACCAAGGCGCAAATAAACTGCCCATGAACTGAGAAAAGTCAAGCGTGCAGCTGCCAAGATGCCACTTGCCACCAGTTTGGCCATATTTCAGAGCTGCAACATCACTGGAGTGCCCAAAAGCACAAGGTGTGCAATACTCAGAGACATGGCCAAGGTAAGAAAGGCTTAAAGACGACCACCACTGAACAAGACACACAAGCTGAAACGTCAAGACTGGGCCAAGAAATATCTCAAGACTGATTTTCCTAAGGTTTTATGGACTGATGAAATGAGAGTGAGTCTTGATGGGCCAGATGGATGGGCCCGTGGCTGGATTGGTAAAGGGCAGAGAGCTCCAGTCCGACTCAGACGCCAGCAAGGTGAAGGTGGAGTACTGGTTTGGGCTGGTATCATCAAAGATGAGCTTGTGGGGCCTTTTCGGGTTGAGGATGGAGTCAAGCTCAACTCCCAGTCCTACTGCCAGTTTCTGGAAGACACCTTCTTCAAGCAGTGGTACAGGAAGAAGTCTACATCCTTCAAGAAAAACATGATATTCATCCAGGACAATGCTCCATCACACGCGTCCAAGTACTCCACAGTGTGGCTGGCAAGAAAGGGTATAAAAGAAGAAAATCTAATGACATGGCCTCCTTGTTCACCTGATCTGAACCCCATTGAGAACCTGTGGTCCATCATCAAATGTGAGATTTACAAGGAGGGAAAACAGTACACCTCTCTGAACAGTGTCTGGGAGGCTGTGGTTGCTGCTGCACACAATGTTGATGGTGAACAGATCAAAACACTGACAGAATCCATGGATGGCAGGCTTTTGAGTGTCCTTGCAAAGAAAGGTGGCTATATTGGTCACTGATTTGTTTTTGTTTTGTTTTTGAATGTCAGACATGTATATTTGTGAATGTTGAGATGTTATATTGGTTTAAATGGTAAAAATAAATAATTGAAATGGGTATACATTTGTTTTTTGTTAAGTTGCCTAATAATTATGCACAGTAATAGTCACCTGCACACACAGATATCCCCCTAAAATAGCTAAAACTAAAAACAAACTAAAAACTACTTCCAAAAATATTCAGCTTTGATATTAATGAGTTTTTTGGGTTCATTGAGAACATGGTTGTTCAATAATAAAATTAATCCTCAAAAATACAACTTGCTTAATAATTCTGCACTCCCTGTACACTGCTCAAAAAAATAAAGGGAACACAAAAATAACACATCCTAGATCTGAGTTAATTACATATTCTTCTGAAATACTTTGTTCTTTACATAGTTGAATGTGCTGACAACAAAATCACACAAAAATAAAAAAATGGAAATCAAATTTTTCAACCCATGGAGGTCTGGATTTGGAGTCACACTCAAAATTAAAGTGGAAAAACACACTACAGGCTGATCCAACTTTGATGTAATGTCCTTAAAACAAGTCAAAATGAGGCTCAGTAGTGTGTGTGGCCTCCACGTGCCTGTATGACCTCCCTACAACGCCTGTGCATGCTCCTGATGAGGTGGCGGACGGTCTCCTGAGGGATCTCCTCCCAGACCTGGACTAAAGCATCTGCCAGCTCCTGGACAGTCTGTTGGTGGATAGAGCGAGACATGATGTCCCAGATGTGCTCAATTGGATTCAGGTCTGGGGAACGGGCGGGCCAGTCCATAGCATCAATGCCTTCGTCTTGCAGGAACTGCTGACACACTCCAGCCACATGAGGTCTAGCATTGTCTTGCATTAGGAGGAACCCAGGGCCAACCGCACCAGCATATGGTCTCACAAGGGGTCTGAGGATCTCATCTCGGTACCTAATGGCAGTCAGGCTACCTCTGGCGAGCACATGGAGGGCTGTGCGGCCCTCCAAAGAAATGCCACCTCACACCATTACTGACCCAATGCCAAACCGGTCATGCTGGAGGATGTTACAGGTAGCAGAACGTTCTCCACGGCGTCTCAAGACTCTGTCACGTCTGTCACATGTGCTCAGTGTGAACCTGCTTTCATCTGTGAAGAGCACAGGGCGCCAGTGGCGAATTTGCCAATCTTGGTGTTCTCTGGCAAATGCCAAACGTCCTGCATGGTGTTGGGCTGTAAGCACAACCCCCACCTGGGAACGTCGGGCCCTCATATCACCCTCATGGAGTCTGTTTCTGACCGTTTGAGCAGACACATGCACATTTGTGGCCTGCTGGAGGTCATTTTGCAGTGCTCTGGCAGTGCTCCTCCTGTTCCTCCTTGCACAAAGGCGGAGTTAGCGGTCCTGCTGCTGGGTTGTTGCCCTCCTACGGCCTCCTCCACGTCTCCTGATGTACTGGCCTGTCTTCTGATAGCGCCTCCATGCTCTGGACACTACGCTGACAGACACAGCAAACCTTCTTGCCACAGCTCGCATTGATGTGCCATCCTGGATAAGCTACACTACCTGAGTCACTTGTGTGGGTTGTAGACTCCGTCTCATGTTACCACTAGAGTGAAAGCACCGCCAGCATTCAAAAGTGACCAAAACATCAGCCAGGAAGCATAGGAACTGAGAAGTGGTCTGGGGTCACCACCTGCAGAATCACTCCTTTATTGGGGTTGTCTTGCTAATTGCCTATAATTTCCACCTGTTGTCTATCTCATTTGCACAACAGCATGTGAAATTGATTGTCACTCAGTGTTGCTTCCTAAGTGGACAGTTTGATTTCACAGAAGTGTGATTGACTTGGAGTTACATTGTGTTGTTTAAGTGTTCCCTTTATTTTTTTGAGCAGTGTATATTACCCCCTCACTATTACATGATAGTATTTAATTGATTTCCCATTCGTATGAGTTAGTTTGGGAGACTACTTTCATAGTTTTTTTGGGGAACCTTGTTGTTCTACAATTATCACAGGTACCGCACCTGTAGAACCCCTTTAAGGTCTTCCAAGGTGTGATTATAGATGTTTTTTCTTGTTTCTTAATAGTGGGGGCTACCTGTTCTCCTAAATTGGCTGCTCTAGTATAGACAATAGGTGGTTTATTTGGCAAGACAGTGGCCAATACTTTGTCTCCTCGTAACATATGCCAATGTTTGTTTACAACCGTAGAGATTTTTTTATATTCTGTATTAAAAGGCAATACTAGCTTAGATTCCTCTCCTTGATAGTTTCTTTTATCCCTTTCTTCAAAAAATGTGCGTCTATCTAAGTTCTTCACTCTATTAAATGCATCATCCAGAAGTGCTGATGGATATTGTTTTTTTATAAATTGGTTTTTCATAGATGTTGCCTCCAATTTTTCAAAACCAGCATTCTAAGGATGAAATTTGTGAACAAATGTCACGCTCTGTGATTTCTTCCTATCGGAAGTGTGCATACCAGAGTCATCCTTAGTCCTGTTTAAAATTTGGGTGGGATAACCCCTCTCTTTAAATCTTTCAGTCATTGCCTATAGCCTCAATTCTTGTTTTTTTGGGTCTGTTACTATAAGTCCTATTCTCTGGAATTGAGATTTAGGTATGCCTTTTTTTTTTTTTTAGAGATGGAGGGTGGGCACTTGTAAAGTGAAGGATGCTATTCCTATGGGTTTCTTTCCTATACAGGTCTGTAGATAGGTGGCCATATTCGTCTTTCAATACAGTGGTATCCAGAAAGCTCACTGCGTTCTTTTTATAGGTTATAGTAAATCTCATACAATCATAACCAGTATTCAAATCAAAGAACGAATGAAGAGATTCCAGTGGCCCCGCCCACACGCAAAATTTTTTATCAATTAATCTTTTCCATAATAAAATATGCTCTTGGTATAGTTGAGTATTGTATACATATGATTCTTCAAAAGATGACATAAATGCGTTAGCGTAGGGCGGGGCCACATTCAAACCCATCGCGGTACCCTGTCGCTGCAGGTAGAAGTTGTCTTCAAACATGAAATTATTTCCAAATAGAACAAAATATAACATTTCAAGAAAAAACTCCTGTTGTAGGTGTGTGTAATCGCTGGTTTGTAGTAAAGCCGTTACCGCCTGTATCCCCTTTCTGTGTTCAGTAGAAGAGTAGAGGCTAACTATATCAATTGTCACTAGCCAACTATCAGGAGGAATGGATTGTAGTACTACCCTCAGGAAATGTGTTGTATCTAATAAGAAGAAAAATGTCTTCTTTACCAAGGGTGTCAATGCCTTCTCAATACCTTCTCAGCGGACCTTCATTCCTTCTTTGATTATTTGAATACTGTTCATCAGGGTCTGAGATTTACTATAACCTATGAAAAGAACGCAGTGAGCTTTCTGGATACCACTGTATTGAAAACGAAAATGGCCACCTCTCTACAGACCTGCATAGGAAAGAAACCCATAGCTTCCTTCACTTTATAAGTGCCCACCTTCCATCTCTAAAAAAAAGCCATACGTAAATCTCAATTCCAGAGAATTAGCTACACAGAAAAAAGGCACTTTTCCGTGCCTCCATTGTTCCCTCATCATAAAAGGCTCTGTATTCCATCATCCCGCACAGGGAAGACCTTTAAAATAGATGGTTTCCTCACCTGCGAATCTTTCAATGTAATATACTGATAAAGTGCCCGTGTGGTCTGTTATATGTTGGGGAAACAATGAAGACCATAAGAGACCGGAATTTTAAACACAAATCAACAATAAGGACAAAAAACCTGCTATTTTCTCTACCTTATCATTTTGACAAATACAAACACTCCATTGCCCAATTGAGACCAACAAATAAAGAGACCAAGAATATCAAAAAACTTTTATTACGTAGAGAGGTGTACTGGATCCATGTGTTAGATACATTACAACCGAGGGGCTTGAACAAGGAATATGAGATTGCATCTCCAGATTATTATTTTATATTTTCTCATTATTTTCTCTGCAGACCTCATTCTCGCGCTGAGGCATTGTCATTGTGAGACCATGCTGTATCCTTTGACATAACATCATTATATGCTGTGTTTACACCATATTTATTTAATTTATGCACTTCTATAGCGCTACTATATTCCACAGCGCTTTAGCATCCAACTGTCCCCAATGGGGCTCACAATCTAAGGTCCCTATCAGTATGTCTTTGGAGTGTGGGAAGAAACCAGAGGAAACCCACACAAATACAGGGAGAACATACAAACTCCATGCAGATGTTGTCCTTGGTTGGATTCGAACCTAGGACCCCAGCGCTGCAAAGGCACCAGTTCTAACCATATGTTTGTGGTTTGTATAATTACCGCCATAAAGGGTCATCTGACGTCACTAACATGTGACTCGTTATTTCACCTATATATACTACCTGTATACCTGACTGTTTAACCTGTTGACAAAGGCACAATAGCCGAAACAAGTCCTTTGTATACGCTATGTAGGTTAAGGCTGACATGTCAGCCTGCATTTGTGGGAGGGGCGTAGGCGCCCTTAAAAGGAGGCATGCCCTCTCCCCATTTGCGTGCGTTTCTGGTGCCTTTTCCCGCCTGACGTCACGCCCCGTCCTGCTGTGCTGCCGTGCAGGTAAGTTTGCCGAGGGTTCCCCTCCAACGCTTCCCGCTCAGCTGTCTGGGTAAGTTCACGCTCCTCCGCACCCCTCTCCGGCATGTCCACCCATCCCCCCCCCGGTCCGGTCCGCTCGCTACCCACCTCGCATCCCGGGTGGTACGCCCGGCACGTCCTTGCTCAGGCGCCGCCCTGAGCAGATCTCGCGGGACGCCGGGCAGCGCTTCCGTTGCCTTGACGACGGAGCTTGCGTCCCGGCCGGCCTCTGCTGTCGGGCTCTCTTTCTGGCGCCGGCCGCCGCAGCAGCTCACACCCCCCTTGTCTGGCTGGTCCTGGCGCTCTCCCCACGGGCGGGTCCGTCCAGACCCAGGGGTGCCGCTTCTTCCCACGCAGCTACTGGCCGGCGGCCGGCTGCTGTTCACTAGCAATAAAGTTGGGGAAAAAAAAAAAAAAACACACACATGAAAGCATTGGTTTACACACACTGGTTCTTCATAATAAGCCCCATCACAGGCCCTCGCCAGCACACACATATCATAGCTGCTTGCCAGGGTCATGGCACACCGCTAGCTCCCACGTGCCCTCCCCTGTCTTGTTAAGCAGCAGACCAGTTAACCCTCCACACCCCACGGCAGCGGTTCCGCTACCCCACACCTCAGCTCCCACAAACACAGTCTCATTAGATCACAGGGACTCGCAGTTCCCTGGGTTAAGGGTCGTGTAATGGCGTAGCAGGGGCCACCACCCCCCCCTCACGCTACTGGTTATTGTTGCAGACTCTGGTTACTCTGCCGTGCTTGCCATCCATCGTCTGCCAAGGTTCTCAACAAATTCCACCCGCTGCGAACACCGCCATTCTGCTCTGCCACATCTACGGACGTTGTTCGGTAAATACTTATTTTTTCTATGTCGTATCATGCTCCGCCATGTTTGGGGCCTATTTTGTGTTAGGTTTACGTATTACTTGTCATCTCATTGCCCTTGGCGCTACGGGCTTACGTTTTCCCTCATACCATACCGGTTACCGGTCGCGCTTCAGGCTCACGTTTCAGTTTTCGTCAGAGCCGGTGTCGGGGACAATCAGTAAAAAAAAGGGGGCTTATTTTCATGTTTGCTGTCTGTTTTCCGTTTTCAGGCTCACTTTTTGTGTTCTTTCTGTTGCCAGTTACGTTTCTGGCTCACGTTTCTAATATAACATGTCTACTGCCTGTTACGTTCAGGCTTACGTTTTTTCTCTGTCTAGCGTCAGTCACTTTCCTGGCTCACAGCATGATGCTGCCACCACCATGTTTCATTGTGGGGATGGTGTTCTTTGGGTGATGTGATGTGTTGGCTTTGTGCCAGACAAGTGACAGACTGAACCATCACTGTGTCTGCAGTAGAAGCCTGAGAGCTAGCCTCCTTCCTACGGGCTATTGACCCTGGACTATGGGGACCCCCACTCTGACCTATTCGGGTTAGAGGGAACTATAAACCATTATTTTTTGATTGAGTTTATAGGCCACATCTTTCCTATTCCCCATTAAAGTTGCATGGTGTGAATCCATAAACGTAATAAGGGTTAACTCTGCACTGAGACTCTCAATTAATGTGTTAGTTTATTTGTCCCTTTGTTCTATTGTGTTGGTGATGGGATTAAGAAGTAGGTGATGGGATTAAGAAGTAGCCGACTCTGGTGTAGAGAAGTAGATCATCCTATGATACACTCAGGAGATAATCCCATCCCATGGGTCTCCTCTCGCCCTATTGTTTCATCAATACACTGTGTAGGGGATGTCTTTTTGCATGCTGTTCATTTTTGATTGCGTTATGCGTCATAAAGCTGGCAGCCACTGCAATTATATATAGATCCCTCCATATTTGAATTTCTTTATATCTAATGTTTTTAAGATTTCTGAGTTGTTTATCTAAAATCTGAACATTCTGTGATCACAGAAGTTCCTATTCCCTCCATTCCGAGAAAGCGATCGGTGGAGGCCATGGAGGTGGTGGAGGTTGAGGAGGAAGAGGAGGAGGAGGCCGGACCCTCCCAGCCTATTGAGCCACCCACACCAGATGGGGGAGAAGTTAAAGAGGTGGAGGTGGAAAGTGCTGGACCCTCCAGCACCATCTCATCTCAGGACTCGGAGGAAGAGGAGGCGATCACCAGCCCCTGCCAGGAGGGTAAATATGTGCACATAGCAATATGATTATGTATCTATAACATGTACATAAACATTAAAAGGGCCAACAATGAGGCAACAACATACACTATAGTAATACAAAAAAGAACACTGGACAATAACTCTTTAATCTACATTAAAACCATTAACTTAACAAATAAATAATATTAAACTCTATAGAACTATCACTAACTAACAAACAAAATAAAATTATACTGTACTGAAATATCACTAACTAATAAACTACATAATCATCATAAATATCACAAACTAACGTATTGAGATTTAAATCGTCAATGTGTATAAAATTTTTAAAAAAGTAAAAAATAATTGACAGACATATTTAGTACTGCCGTGTACATATCGACCGGCTCTATAAAAATATCCTATGATCTAATCCCCCAAGTGAACACTTAAAAAAATAATAATAAATAAATAGAGTTGAGCGAACACCTGGATGTTCGGGTTCAAGAAGTTCGGCCGAACTTCCCGGAAATGTTCGGGTTCGGGATCCGAACCCGATCCGAACTTCGTCCCAGACCCGAACCCCATTGAAGTCAATGGGGACCCGAACTTTTCGGCACTAAAAAGGCTGTAAAACAGCCCAGAAAAGAGCTAGAGGGCTGCAAAAGGCAGCAACATGTAGGTAAATCCCCTGCAAACAAATGTGGACAGGGAAATGAATTAAAATAAAAAAATAAAAATAAAAAATGACCCAATATCAATTAGACAGAGGTCCCATAGCAGAGAATCTGGTTTCACGTCAGCAGAGAATCAGTCTCTTCATGCCATAGCAAAGAATCTGGCTTCATGTCAGCACAGAATCAGTCTCTTCATGCCATAGCAAAGAATCTGGCTTCATGTCAGCACAGAATCAGTCTCTTCATGCCATAGCAGAGAATCAGGCTTCACGTCACCCACCACTGGAACAGGCCACTGTCACACATTTAGGCCCCGGCACCCAGACAGAGGAGAGCGGTCCCGTAACAGAGAATCTGGCCTTATGTCAGCGCAGAATCTGTATTCATGTCATAGCAGAGAATCAGGCTTCACGTCACCCACCACTGAAACAGGCCACTGTCACACATTTAGGCCCAGGTACCCAGGCAGAGGAGAGAGGTCCCGTAACAGAGAACCTGGCCTGATGTCAGCGCAGAATCTGTCTTCATGTCATAGCAGAGAATCAGGCTTCACGTCACCCACCCCTGGAACAGGCCACTGTCACACATTTAGGCCCAGGCACCCAGGCAGAGGAGAGAGGTCCCGTAACAGAGAATCTGGCTTCATGTCTGCACAGAATAAGTCTTCATGTCATAGCAGAGAATCAGGCTTCACGTCACCCACCACTGGAACAGGCCACTGTCACACATTTAGGCCCAGGCACCCAGGCAGAGGAGAGAGGTCGCGTAACAGAGAATCTGGCTTCATGTCTGCACAGAATAAGTCTTCATGTCATAGCAGAGAATCAGGCTTCACGTCACCCACCACTGGAACAGGCCACTGTCACACATTTAGGCCCCGGAACCCAGACAGAGGAGAGGTTCATTTAACTTTGGGTTGCCCCGCAATATAATGGTAAAATGAAATTAAAAATAGTATTGAATGAGGAAGTGCCCTGGAGTAGAATAATATATTGTTAAGGGGAGGTAGTTAATATCTAATCTGCACAAGGGATGGACAGGTCCTGTGGGATCCATGCCTGGTTCATTTTTATGAACGTCAGCTTGTCCACATTGGCTGTAGACAGGCGGCTGCGTTTGTCTGTAATGACGCCCCCTGCCGTGCTGAATACACGTTCAGACAAAACGCTGGCCGCCGGGCAGGCCAGCACCTCCAAGGCATAAAAGGCTAGCTCTGGCCACGTGGACAATTTGGAGACCCAGAAGTTGAATGGGGCCGAACCATCAGTCAGTACGTGGAGGGGTGTGCACAGGTACTGTTCCACCATGTTAGTGAAATGTTGCCTCCTGCTAACACGTTCTGTATCAGGTGGTGGTGCACTTAGCTGTGGCGTGGTGACAAAACTTTTTCACATCTCTGCCATCCTAACCCTGCCCTCAGAGGAGCTGGCCGTGACACAGCTGCGTTGGCGACCTCTTGCTCCTCCTCTGCCTTCGCCTTGGGCTTCCACTTGTTCCCCTGTGACATTTGGGAATGCTTTCAGTAGCGCGTCTACCAACGTGCGTTTGTACTCGCGCATCTTCCTATCACGCTCCAGTGTAGGAAGTAAGGTGGGCACATTGTCTTTGTACCGGGGATCCAGCAAGGTGGCAACCCAGTAGTCCGCACACGTTAAAATGTGGGCAACTCTGCTGTCGTTGCGCAGGCACTGCAGCATGTAGTCGCTCATGTGTGCCAGGCTGCCCAGAGGTAAGGACAAGCTGTCCTCTGTGGGAGGCGTATCGTCATCGTCCTGTGTTTCCCCCCAGCCACGCACCAGTGATGGGCCCGAGCTGCTTTGGGTGCCACCCCGCTGTGAACATGCTTCATCCTCATCCACACCCACCTCCTCCTCATCCTCGTCCTCCTCGTCCTCCAGTAGTGGGCCCTGTCTGGCCACATTTGTACCTGGCCTCTGGTGTTGCAAAAAACCTCCCTCTGAGTCACTTTGAAGAGACTGGCCTGAAAGTGCTAAAAATGACCCCTCTTCCTCCTCTTCCTCCTGGGCCACCTCCTCTTCCATCATCGCCCTAAGTGTTTTCTCAAGGAGACATAGAAGTGGTATTGTAACGCTGATAACGGCGTCATCGCCACTGGCCATGTTGGTGGAGTACTCGAAACAGCGCAACAGGGCACACAGGTCTCGCATGGAGGCCCAGTCATTGGTGGTGAAGTGTGTCTGATCCGCAGTGCGACTGACCCGTGCGTGCTGCAGCTGAAACTCCACTATGGCCTGCTGCTGCTCGCACAGTCTGTCCAGCATATGCAAGGTGGAGTTCCACCTGGTGGGTACGTCGCATATGAGGCGGTGAGCGGGAAGGCCGAAGTTACGCTGTAGCGCAGACAGGCGAGCAGCGGCAGGGTGTGAACGCCGGAAGCGCGAACAGACGGCCCGCACTTTATGCAGCAGCTCTGACATGTCGGGGTAGTTGCGAATGAACTTCTGCACCACCAAATTCAGCACATGCGCCAGGCAAGGGATGTGCGTCAAACCGGCTAGTCCCAGAGCTGCAACGAGATTTCGCCCATTATCGCACACCACCAGGCCGGGCTTGAGGCTCACCGGCAGCAACCACTCATCGGTCTGTTGTTCTATACCCCGCCACAACTCCTTTGCGGTGTGGGGCCTGTCCCCCAAACATATGAGTTTCAGAATGGCCTGCTGACGTTTACCCAGGGCTGTGCTGAAGTTGGTGGTGAAGGTGTGTGGCTGACTGGATGAGCAGGTGGAAGAAGAGGAGGAGGAAGCTGAGTAGGAGGAGACAGGAGGCAAAGAATGTTGCCCTGCGATCCTTGGCGGCGGAAGGACGTGCGCCAAACAGCTCTCCGCCTGGGGCCCAGCCGCCACTATATTTACCCAGTGTGCAGTTAGGGAGATATAGCGTCCCTGTCCGTGCTTACTGGTCCACGTATCTGTGGTTAGGTGGACCTTGCCACAGATGGCGTTGCGCAGTGCACACTTGATTTTATCGGACACTTGGTTGTGCAGGGAAGGCACAGCTCTCTTGGAGAAGTAGTGGCGGCTGGGAACAACATACTGTAGGACAGCAAGTGACATGAGCTGTTTGAAGCTGTGTGTGTCCACCAGCCTAAATGACAGCATTTCATAGGCCAGTAGTTTAGAAATGCTGGCATTCAGGGCCAGGGATCGAGGGTGGCTAGGTGGGAATTTACGCTTTCTCTCAAATGTTTGTGAGATGGAGAGCTGAACGCTGCCGTGTGACATGGTTGAGATGCTTGGTGACGCAGGTGGTGGTGTTGGTGGTACATCCCATGTTTGCTGGGCGGCAGGTGCCAACGTTCCTCCAGAGGCAGAGGAAGAGGCCGAGGCGGCGGCGGCAGCAGCAGCAGAAGAGGCCGAGGCAGCAGCAGCAGAAGAGGCCGAGGCGGCAGCAGCAGAAGAGGTAGCAGGGGGAGCCTGAGTGACTTCCTTGTTTTTAAGGTGTTTACTCCACTGCAGTTCATGCTTTGCATGCAGGTGCCTGGTCATGCAGGTTGTGCTAAGGTTCAGAACGTTAATGCCTCGCTTCAGGCTCTGATGGCACAGCGTGCAAACCACTCGGGTCTTGTCGTCAGCACATTGTTTGAAGAAGTGCCATGCCAGGGAACTCCTTGAAGCTGCCTTTGGGGTGCTCGGTCCCAGATGGCGGTCAGTAGCAGGCGAAGTCTCTTGGCGGCGGGTGTTCTGATTTTGCCCACTGCTCCCTCTTTTGCTACGCTGTTGGCTCGGTCTCACCACTGCCTCTTCCTCCGAACTGTGAAAGTCAGTGGCACGACCTTCATTCCATGTGGGGTCTAGGACCTCATCGTCCCCTGCATCGTCTTCCACCCAGTCTTGACCCCTGACCTCCTGTTCAGTCTGCACACTGCAGAAAGACGCAGCAGTTGGCACCTGTGTTTCGTCATCATCAGAGACGTGCTGAGGTGGTATTCCCATGTCCTCATCATCAGGAAAAATAAGTGGTTGTGCGTTAGTGCATTCTATCTCTTCCACCCCTGGGGAAGGGCTAGGTGGATGCCCTTGGGAAACCCTGGCAGCAGAGTCTTCAAACAGCATAAGAGACTGCTGCATAACTTGAGGCTCAGACAGTTTCCCTGATATGCATGGGGGTGATGTGACAGACCGATGGGCTTGGTTTTCAGGCGCCATCTGTGCGCTTTCTGCAGAAGACTGGGTGGGAGATAATGTGAACGTGCTGGATCCACTGTCGGCCACCCAATTGACTAATGCCTGCACCTGCTCAGGCCTTACCATCCTTAGAACGGCATTGGGCCCCACCAAATATCGCTGTAAATTCTGCTGGCTACTGGGACCTGAGGTAGTTGGTTCACTAGGACGTGTGGCTGTGGCAGAACGGCCACGTCCTCTCCCAGCACCAGAGGGTACACTAACACCACCACGACCATGTCCACGTCCGCGTCCCTTATTAAATGTTTTCCTCATTGTTCCCGTTCACAACAATTTTGAGAATGGCAAATTTGGGAATGCTTTTTCAACCCAGAACAAAAAGTCTGCTTTTACGGTCACTACAAATAACTTGACCAGCTAAAACTGTGCAGATTTGGTTGAATAGAGATGTGAGACCTGTTTTTTTTTGCGCTGTGTGACAGTTATAGGTTTAATCACAGAATGACACTTCTATCAGCACGCTAGCGTGTGTCTTAGGTTTTTCTGAATCACACTATCAATACCTTCAATGTAAGATTTTCTTTTTGGGATAGATTTCAAGTAGGCCTCAAATACCACAAACTAGTTATTTTCAGAATGGCAAATTTGGGAATGCTTTTTCAACCCAGAACAAAAAGTCTGCTTTTACGGTCACTACAAATAACTTGACCAGCTAAAACTGTGCAGATTTGGTTGAATAGAAATGTCAGGTCTATTTTTTAGGCGCTGGGTGACAGGCTCAACTTGCCCCTGATGTAATATATGGCCAAAAAATAACCACACTGTTGATGGTTAAATGCACTTGGGTGACACAGGCTCAGCCTGCAGCTGATGTAGGATATAGCACAAAATAACCACACTATCGATGGTTAAATACACTTGGTGATAGCTCGTGCTGGCGCACCACAAGTCACAAAATGGCCGCCGATCACCCCAGAAAAAAAGTGATCTAAAAACGCTCTGGGCAGCCTCAAAAAAGTGAGCAAGTCAATAATAGCACTTCAATGATCCACAGCTGCAGATCGATCACAGAATGAAGTCTTTTGGAGGAGTTAATCTGCCTAATCTCGCCCTAACATCGCAGCTGCAACCTCTCCCTATACTGATCATAGCAGAGTGACGTGCGGCGCTACGTGACTCCAGCTTAAATAGAGGCTGGGTCACATGGTGCACTGGCCAATCACAGCCATGCCAATAGTAGGCATGGCTGTGATGGCCTCTTGGGCCAAGTAGTATGACACTTGTTGATTGGCTGCTTTGCAGCCTTTCAAAAAGCGCCAAGAAAGCTCCGAACACCGAATCCGAACACGGACTTTTACGAAAATTCGGTACGAACCCGAACTATACAGTTCGGGTTCGCTCATCCCTATAAATAAACAATAAAAAAAAAAATACTAATTTAGTCACCTAACCTCACTAAAAGTACAACACCAAGCTATCAAAAAAGGCATATGCCCCCCAAAATAGTGACAATTGGTCATTTCAGTATGCCAAAAATGAGACCCTAACATTAGACAATCGCCAAATAAAAACAATAATATGGCTCTCAAACTATTGAGACAGTAAAACATTGTTTTTGGTTCAACAATGCTTTTATTGTGTAAAATAGAAATAACTATAAAATAAAATGTATAAAAATATCATACCAACTAACCCCTCAGGTGGACACCTTTCAAAACAAAAATTTAAAACTCTCAAAAAAGGCATCCTTTTGGACAACTTTTATCACAAAAAGGTGTGATAGCAAGCAATCATAAAGTCATATGCACCACAAAATAAAGGTTTAAAGGTTTAATAAAAATTGCAAATGTTCATTTTTTTATATATTTTTTTCAAACAGTACTGAAGACATTGAAGGCCAAATTGGCCAAAATGCACAAGGAGCAGTACAACGATATGTGGGCCTTTCAGGAGCGCATGAAGGCCATGGAGGAGAGGCAACGCCAGGCCATGAAGGGGGTGCAGGAGATGATCCTGCTATTGGAAAAGTTGCCATAAAATGTTGTATTGTTTTTCTAATAAGTTATATAAATCGTTTATACAGTTATAACGTGTATTTTGTTTTTTGTAATCTTGCTCTGTTTTAGTGTAATACTGTAGCTTGGCCTAAATCAGCCAGAACTGACAGCAGCCGGTAAATACATGTCAAATACATATAGGGTCCATTCACACGTCTGTAAAATGGGTCCGCATCTGTTCTAAAATTTAGCGGAACATTTACAGACCCATTGATTTTCAATTCCAGTCTGAAAAGTTAGGCATTCACAGGATAAAGAAGTGTCGGCCAGTACAGGTCCCAAAAATTAGCCAACAGGCGTTCACCTGACTGCAAAGAACTTTGTATTCTGTGGCTGGTGGTACATTAGGCATTCACAGGATAAATATGTGTCGGCCATTATAGGTCCCAAAAATTAGCCAACAGGCGTTCACTTGACACCAAAGCATTTTTTATTCTGTGGCCGGTGGTACATTAGGCATTCACAGGATAAATAAGTGTCAGCCATTACAGGCCCCAAAAATTAGCCAACAGGCGTTTACCTGACAGCAAAGCATTTTTTATTCTGTGGCCGGTGGTACATTAGGCATTCACAGGATAAATAAGTGTCGGCCATTGTATTTACCGAAGACAGGGACCATAAATTGTTATGAGTGGTGGCGGATATTTGTGGGCTGTCATGAGGAATTTGAATCAAACATGGTCTACTGGTCACATAGAAACATAGAATGTGTCGGCAGATAAGAACCATTTGGCCCATCTAGTCTGCCCAATATACTAAATACTATGGATAGCCCCTGGCCCTATCTTATATGAAGGATGGCCTTATGCCTATCCCATGCATGCTTAAACTCCTCCACTGTGTTGAATTCCTCCGAGATCCATGCCTCATTAATTTTTAGAAATGTGAGGTAGTCAACACTGTTGTGGGCTAGGCAAGTGCGCTTATCGGTCACGATCCCCCCTGCTGCGCTGAACGTCCTTTCGGACAGGACACTTGATGAGGGGCAAGCCAACAGTTCCATTGCAAATTGTGCAAGCTCTGGCCAGAGGTCAAGCCTGCCCACCCAGTAGTCCAGGGGTTCATCACTTCTCAGAGCATCCACATCGGCCGTTAACCCGATGTAGTCGGACACCTGTCGGTCTAGGCGTTCCCTGAGGCTGGATCCGGAGGACAGCTGTCGATGGGTCGGCTGAAAGAATGATCTCATATCAGAAGTGACCAACACATCTTCAAACTGCCCTCTTCTTGCAGGCGCTGTTGGATTGGTACCCGCAACTGTTTCTCTGTGAGTGGAAATTCCTCTGCCAGCACCCACAAAAGCAGACTTCAGCATTTCTCAAAACAAGACCTGGAAGTGCTGCATTCTGACAGCCCTCTGTGATGGTGGTAATATTTCTGCCATTTTTTGTTTGTACCGGGGGTCTAAGTACGTTGCCACCCAGTACTGGTCCTTGATGCTTTTTATACTGGAGCATGAAAGCCCCCATTTGCACTAAACTGGAAGCGGTGTAGTGGCCTGGCTCCTGCTCATCATCCAGGATAATGTCGTCCTCGTTCTCCTCCCCCCATCCACGGACAACACCAGGGATCCCAGAAAGGTTTAAAGCATGCTCTTCTTGCTCCTCCTCATCTGCCCCGGCACCATCCTCCTCTGACTCCTCTTCAGACTCCTGTTGTTGACTTGTCTCAGATGGAGTAGCCCCCCCTGGGAATTCATCCAGCATTGCGACTTCCTCATCTTCCAGCTCCTGCTCCTCGACAGCTTGATCAATGACACGATGCAATGCACGCTCCAGAAAGAAGGCAAAAGGTACAATGTCACTGATGGCGCCCTGGCTGCGACTGACCATTTTGGTGATCTCATCAAATGGCTGCAGAAGTCTGCATGCGTCGCGCATGAGCAGCCAGTGGCGCGGTGAAAAAAAACGAAGCTCCCCAGAACCTGTCTTGCCGCAGAGTTCGTACAGGTAGGCTGCTCCAGCAGAAAAGTGCAGTTAACGACTATCGAGCATATACAAGGTTGAGTTCCATTGCGTCGGGCAGTCACAAATAAGACATCAGACGGGCAGGTTGTGTCGCCGCTGAATGTTAGCAAGGCGAGCCATGGCCGTGTAAGATCTTCTGAAATGGCCCGAGATTTTCCTGGCCTGCCGCAAGACGTCCTGGACCCCAGGGTATTTGACAACAAATCGCTGCATGACCAAGTTCAGCGCGCTCAGCAGATTGGCACCGTTGTCGCACACCACTTTACCAACTGTCAAATTGAGCGGTGTTAGCCACTGATCTGCCTGTGACCGCAAAGCTGAAAGGAGTGCAGGACCAGTGTGGCTATTGGCTTCCAGGCACAACAGACGCAGCACAGCATGGCAACGTCTCACCTAGAGATGTCGTGAACCTAAAATTTTCCGTTCGCGAACAGCGAACACGAGTTTCCGCAAATGTTCGCGAACGGGCGAACCGCCATAGACTTCAATAGGCAGGCAAATTTTAATACCCACAGGCACTCTTTCTGGCCACAATAGTGATGGAAAAGTTGTTTCAAGGGGACTAACACCTGGACTGTGGCATGCCGGAGGGGGATCCATGGCAAAACTCCCATGGAAAATTACATAGTTGATGCAGAGTCTGGTTTTAATCCATAAAGGGCATAAATCGCCTAACATTCCTAAATTGTTTGTTATAACGTGCTTTAAAACATCAGGTATGATGTTGTATCGATCAGGTAGAGTAAGGGTTACGCCCGCTTCACAATGACAGACCAAACTCCCCGTTTAACACACCGCAAACAACCGCAAACAGTCCATTTGCACAACCGCAAACTCCCCATTTGCACAAGATTGGATACCAAGCTAGATATGTCCCGTTCCTTGTCCTCACTGATGTCATTGAAGGTCTATTCCTCCACCCAGCCACGTACAACACCAAGGGTCCCCGAAAGGTGACAACAAGCCCCCTGGGACGCCTGCTGTGGTTGGTCTTCCACCTCCTCAAAGCCACCTTCCTCCTCTGACTCCTCTTCTTCAGACTCCACTCTCTGCGTTGCCTCTCTCTGCGTTATTTCAAGGTGTGTTAAGTAGTACTATTCCTATCAGTTTAATCCCTGTTACGTCCCCTATCAGGGGATGTGTATATGGAATCTATTGTAGGAACCGGGAGATGGAAAAAGATGCTTGGTCGGTCCTCCTACTTCCAATTTGGGGCACTGCGCGTTCATTCTACTGTGCCACCAGATAGGAGCGGTGTGTTAAGTAGTACTATTCTTATCAGTTTAATCCCTGTTACGTGTCCTATCAGGGGACGTGTATATGGAATCGATTTTAGGAACTGGGAGATGGAAAAAGATGCTTGGTCGGTCCTCCTACGTCCAATTTGGGGCACTGCGCGTGCAATCTACTGTGCCACCAGATAGGAGCGGTGTGTTAAGTAGTACTATTCTTATCAGTTTAATCCAAGTTACGTCCACTAGTATTATTATTATTATTATAAGGTGTGTTAAGTAGTACTATTCCTATCGGTTTAATCCCTGTTACGTCCCCTATCAGGGGACGTGCATGGAATAGATTTTAGACAACCGCAAAGAGTTGTCAATAGTTGACACACTCATGACATAAATTTTATACCTCTATGCGTCAATCTTGGTGTAGTGATGACTGTGCTCGTGCGCACGTTTGGGAGATTGCAGGCGATGGGGGTTTTTCAAAGCCTATGGTCGTGCTGAGGTAGTTCAGTGACAGTTAAGTGACCCAGAAAACAATGATTCTGCAGTGTGGGCCCATTGTTGGCCTAGTAGGCTTTAATGATCACCTTAGATTATCACAAAGAAAATTAATGTTTTTTCTATGCAAAATTATCCAGCCGATCGCTTTTGGTCTGTTCACAATGAAGCAACGACCTTATCATCTGGGGTGTGCCAACATTGCCATTGCCAACACACTTATAGAGGTGATCGCTTCATTGTGATACGCAAGTCCCTTCACCACAACAAGGTAATGATCACGAAGGGGAATTGACACATGTATGTGCCTTTTTTTTTGTTTGGTTTTTGAAGCCACAGTGCAGCACCAGAGGCCAGAAAAATTAGGCATGTACACATGCCTGAAAAATTAGGTATTGTTGCAGCCGCTGCTGTAGCAGCGGCCAGAAAAATGTATGTTTCCCAGGCAGAAAGTGCCCTAAAACATTGCGGCTTGAACCCTAGTTGGTGGCAGATAAGTCACGCAAGTCATCCGGCATTCAGAGATAAAATACAGCAGCGTGTGGACCATTTTTAGCCCAAGGCAGCTCATCTCATCAGGCCTTTTTTAGTCGAATGTATCGCCCACTGTCAGTCCCTTCGGGATCCATCCCTCATTCATCTTAATAAGGTGAGGTAATCTAGACTTTTTTGACCTAGGCGACTTCTCTTCTCAGTGACAATACCTCCTGCTGCACTGAAGGTCCTTTCTGACAGGACACTTGAAGCGGCGCAGGGCAGAAGTTCTATCGCAAATTGGGATAGCTTAGGCGACAGGTCAAGCCTGCACACCCAGTAGTCAAGGGGTTCATAGCTCCTCAGAGTGTCGATATCTGCAGTTAAGGCGACGTAGTCTGCTACCTGTCGGTCGAGTCGTTCTCTGAGGGTGGACCCCGAAGGGCTGTGGTGATGCGTAGGACTTAAAAAGCTCCGCATGTCCTCCATCAACAACACGTCTGTAAAGCGTCCTGTCCTTGCCGGGGGGTGTCGTGGGAGGAGGAGGATTACTTTCACCTCTTCCCCTGTTAGATTCCCATTGTGCTGTAACATCACCCTTATACGCTGTGTAAAGCATACTTTTTAATTTATTTTGGAACTGCTGCATCCTTTCCGACTTCCGGTAATTTGGTAACATTTCAGGCACTTTCTGCTTATACCAGGGGTCTAGTAGCGTGGCCACCCAGTACAGGTCGTTCTCCTTCAGCCTTTTTATACGAGGGTCCCTCAACAGGCACGACAGCATGAAAGACCCCATTTGCACAAGGTTGGATGCAGAGCTACTCATGTCCCGTTCCTCATCCTCAGTGATCTCACTGAAGGTATGTTCTTCCCCCCAGCCACGTACAACACCACGGGTACCAGATAGGTGACAACGAGCACCCTGGGATGCCTGTTGTGGTTGGTCTTCCTCCTCCTCCTCAAAGCCACATTCCTCCTCTGACTCCTCTTCCTCACACTCCTCTTCCAGCGTTTCCGCAGGTCCAGCAAGCGATGCTGATAAGTCTGTTTTTGGTGGTGATGGTGACCACAACTCTTCCTCTTCCTCTTCACGCTCATCTACGGCCTGATCCAGCACTCTTCGCAGGTCACACTCCAGGAAGAAAACAAATGGGATGATGACGCTGATGGTGCCTTCGGTGCGACTGACTAGGTTTGTCACCTCCTCAAAAGGACACATGAGCCTACAGGCAATGCGCGTGAGCGTCCAGTAACGTGGCAAAAAAATTCACAGCTCCGCAGAGGCTGTCCTAGCACCCTGGTCATACAAATACTCGTTGACGGCTTTTTCTTGTTGGAGCAGGGGGTCGAACATTAGGAGTGTTAAATTCCAACGTGTCGGGCTGTCGCAAATCAAGCGCCTCACTGGCATGTTGTTTCGCTGCTGGATATCTGAAAAGTGCGCCATGGCCGTGTAGGAACACCTGAAATGGCCACACACCTTCCTGGCCTGCTTGAGGACATCCTGTAAGCCTGGGTACTTTATGCACAAAGCGTTGTACGATCAGATTCAACACATGTGCCATGCACGGCACATGTGTCAACTTGCCCAAATTCAATGCCGCCAACAAATTGCTTCCGTTGTCACACACCACTTTGCCAATCTCCAGTTGGTGCGGAGTCAGCCACTGGTCCACCTGTGCGTTCAGGGTGGACAGGAGTGCTGGTCCGGTTTGACTCTCTGCTTTCAGGCAAGTCAACCCAAGACGGCGTGACACTGTCGTATCCGGGATGTGGAATAGCCCCTGGGGAGCTGGGGGGGGTGCCGTTGATGTGAAGCAAGACGTAGCAGCAGAAGAGGACTCAGCCGAGGAGGTTATGGAAGAGGATGGAGTAGGAGGAGTAGAGGAGGTGGCAGCAGGCCTGCCTGCAAGTCGTGGCGGTGTCACCAACTCCTCTGCAGAGCCACGCATTCCATGCTTGGCAGCCGTCAGCAGGTTTACCCAATGCGCAGTGTAGGTGATATACCTGCCCTGACCGTGCTTTGCAGACCAGGTATCAGTGGTCAGATGGACCCTTGCCCCAACACTGTGTGCCAGACATGCTATTACTTCCTTTTGCACAATCGAGTACAGGTTGGGGATTGCCTTGTGTGTAAAGAAATTTCGGCCGGGTACCTTCCACTGCGGTGTCCCAATAGCTATACATTTTTTGAAGGCCTCAGACTCCACCAGCTTGTATGGTAAAAGCTGGCGGGCTAAGAGTTCAGCCAAGCCAGCTGTCAGACGCCGGTCAAGGGGGTGACTTTGTGACATTGGCTTCTTGCGCTCAAACATGTCCTTGACAGACACCTGACTGTGGGCAGATGAGCAGGAACTGCTCAAGGCGAGAGACGGAGTGGTAGATGGTTGAGAGGGCCAAGGAGGACAGCAGTGGTTGACGTGGCTGAAGATGCTGGACCAGGAGGAGGATGGCGGCTTTGAGTTTGTGTGCTGCTTGTAGTCATGTGTTGGTCCCATAGGTGTTTGTGATGTGCGATCATGTGCCTTCACAAAGCAGTTGTACCTAGGTGGGTGTTGGACTTTCCACGACTCAGTTTCTTTTGGCACAGGTTGCAAATGGCATCGCTGTTGTCAGAGGCAGACACACAAAAAAATGCCACACTGCTGAGCTCTGCAATGACGGCATTCTGGTGGTGGCAACAGCATGCGTTATTTGGCGTGCTGTCTGGCTGACCCCGGGTGACGATGCATGATGTCTGACTGTGCCACTAGCTCCTTGCGACGACCTCCCCCTGCTTCCAACTCGTCTCCTCCTCCTCTCTGTCTCCCCATCAGAACTTTCCACCTGTTCGTCTTCTCTTCCAGCGGGCACCCACGTGACATCCACGGACACATCGTCATCATCAACCGCTTTACTGGTATCTGACAACTCAGCAAAGGAAGCAGCAGCGGGTACAACATCATCATCATCACACCGTAAGTCCATGTGTGTAATGCTGCCTGACTGAGACATATCCCTGTTATCTACATCCTCTGGCAATAATGGTTGCGCATCACTCATTTCTTCCAACTGATGTGTAAATAACTCCTCTGACAGATCAAGTGAAGCGGCTGTGGTGCTAGTGTTGGTGGTGGCGGCAGGCGGGCGAGTGGTAACTTGAGAGGTGCCCGAAGCTGAGCTGGAGGAGGATGGTGCATCAAGGTTCTGAGTGGAAGCTGTAGAAGATTGGGTGTCCTGTGTTATCCAGTCAATTATGTCCTCAGCACGTGGCCTCTGAACACTGGGCATTATTCTAGGGCCAAAGGGAATCACAGCACCACGACCACGACGGCCCCTGCGGGGTGGCCTGCCTCTGCCTGTCATTTTTTTTAGATTAGTTAAGTTGTACTATGCGTGCAAGCTACTGTGACACCAGATATGAGTTGCGCTGAAGTGACACTATGCACTGCCAGCTGGGCCTTAAACACACAAACACGTGTGTGCAACTGATTGCTATTTATTCACAGTAAAAATTGTTGTTTTTCTTTAAATGTAATCGAATGTGACACCAGATATGAATGGCGCTGAAGTCACACTATGCACTTGCAGGGCATGAAATACACGCGGCAACTGACTGCTATTATATTACAGTCAAAAAAGTTTTTTTTTTTTTTAAATACAAGCTACTGTGACACCAGATATGAGTGGTGGCACTGGGCAAGTGGGCACAGTATACGCTGTGAGCCTGACACACACGCTGGCAGGAAACTGCAATTAGATTACACAGGAAAAAATAAAAAAAGCAGACTGATATTCTAGCCCTAAAAAGGGCTTTTTCGGGTGCTGTCCTTACAGCAGAGATCAGATGAGTCTTTCAGGACTGTAGTGGACACTGAATACACTAGCCTAGCTATCGATTTCCCTATTAAATCAGCAGCAGCTACACTGTCCCTCCTCTCACTAAGAATGCAGCTTCCGAATGAATCTAAAATGGATGCTGTCCAGGAGGTGGGAGGGTCTGGGAGGGAGGGTATGATGCTGATTGGCTGGAATGTGTCTGCTGACTGTGAGGTACAGGGTCATTAGGAACCCAGTTCTAAGTTGAATTCGCAATGCGATTAATATAACCTGTATTAATCGCATTGCGATTACAACTTAGTCAAATTTGTGACACTGCAGCTTCCGAATGAATCTAAAATGGATGCTGTCCAGGAGGTGGGATGGTCTGGGAGGGAGGGTATGATGCTGATTGGCTGGAATGTGTCTGCTGACTGTGAGGTACAGGGTGAAAGTTTACACAATGATGACGAATAGGGGGCGGACCGCACATCGCATATGTTCGCTTGCCGCGGCAAACGCGAACAAGCTATGTTCGCCGGGAACTATTCGCCGGCGAATAGTTCGGGACATCTCTAGTCTCACCTAGCATGTCGAATAGGTTCTGGGGATCTTGGGAGGCGCAGCAGAAGAGACGGTATCAGCGGAAAAGGAGGAGTCAGCCGAGGAGGAGAGGGAGGATGGAGTAGGAAGAGGAGAAGAAGAGGCAGGCCTGCATGCAATCCGTGGTGGTAAAACCAAATCTACATGGGTGTCATGGGTTACATGCTTGACGGCCATCAGAAGGTTCACCCAGTGGGCAGTAAAAGTTTTATATACTTTCCCTGCCCGTGTTTGCTAGACCACGTGTCAGTTGTCAGTTGTCAGTTGTATCTTGGCACCGACACTGTGTGCCAGAGATACATTCACTTGCCGCTGAACGTGGTCATATAGCTCTGGGATGCCCTTCTGCGAGAAATATTTCCTTCCTGGGACCTTCCATTGTGGTGTTCCAATGGCCACAAATTTTCAAAAGGCCTCCGAGTCCACAAGTTTATATGGCAGTAGTTGGGGGGTTATCAGTTCCGACAAGCCAGCGGTCAACTGTTGGGCAAGAGGGTTATCCGGCGTCATCATTTTTTTATGCTTGAACATTTGGACCACGGAAGCCTGCCTTTTTCCAGACAAACGTGAGGACGGCATGATGGAAGGTGGAGTGGAGGACAATTGTGAGGAGAGAGGAGAAGGAGAAGAGGCTGGCCGGTGAGAGCCTGGAGTGTGGCTTTGTGGGTTCTGACGGCGTTGCTCCCACTGGACTCGGTGATGGGAGGCCAGGTGCCTTCTTAAGGCGGTCGTCCCTAGGTGAGTATTGGGCTCACTGCGACTTATGCGTTGACAGCACAGGCTGCAGATGGCAACACTATTGTCAGCAGCGGACACATTAAAAAAAGCCCACATTGCGGAGCCATGTGCCGGCGTCCTGGGAGCGCCAGATATGACTGTGCATGGTGGATGGCTCGTTCCAGATACATTAGCAGTTTGCTTTTTTGTCTCTTGTGCACTGTAGGTTCTGCCTGCTTCTCCTCCTTCTCCTCCCTATCTGCTGCTCCGTCTCTCCCTCTGAACTCCCCTCCTCTTCCTCTCTTGTGGGCACCCACGTGACGTCCATCGACACGTCATCATCGTCAACTTCACCACCAATGACATTAGAGATCTCGGAGTAGGCAGTAACAGCGGGGACCACCCTCCTTGGGCTGATCTGGGTATTGTTGTCAGACTGCTGGGTGGCGACCGTTGATACCTCCTCTTCCTGATCCGATGCCAAGAATAGCTGCACATCAGTAAGGTCTTGTAATGGATAGGAAAATAATTCCTCTGATTCGAGCGGAGGGGATATGGTGGTGGTGGTGTCTTTGGGGGAGCACACAACAGAGAGTGAAGAGGATCCAGATAGAGAGGATGAGGAGGGTTCAGAAGCAGAAGGCTAATTGAGCCACTCAACCAAGTCTGGTGCGTCCTTTGACGTAATCGCATGCACCTTCTGCAACTTCCCACTTAGGCTCCGGCCTGGTGCACCTGCCCGACCCCTACCACCCCTGCGGAATGGCCTGCCTCTTCCTCTGCCTGTCATTTTCAAAATGACCCTGTGACAAAAGTCCCTATATAAGAGCAGTATTTTTGGAAGAAGGTAATTCACACCCCTGCCTCAATCACTTTTTTTGGGGGGCAACTGGTATATCACACCAGTAGAAATTATTTGTTCCAATAGGGTTTGTCACTCTGTGTAGATGCGGTAACGCAGCAAAACAAATGCTGCACTACCTAAATGCACTATATAGAAAGTATATTATTGGTATATAACACCCCTGCTTCAATCAGTTTTTTTTGGGGGGGGCAACTGGTAAATCACACCAGTATAAAATTATTTGTTCCAATAGCGTTTGTCGCTCTGTGTAGCTGAGGTAATGCAGCAAAAACGCAAACAAATGCTGCACTACCTAAATGCACTATATAGAATGTATATTATTGGTATATAACACCTCTGCTTCAATCATTTTTTTGGGGGGGCAACTGATAAATCACACCAGTATAAATTATTTGTTCCAATAGCGTTTGTCACTCTGTGTAGATGCGGTAACGCAGCAAAACCGCAAACAAATGCTGCACTACCTAACTGCACTATATAGAAAGTATATTATTGGTATTCAGTCAAGTCCATAAATATTGGGACATCGACACAATTCTAACATTTTTGGCTCTATACACCACCACAGTGGATTTGAAATGAAACGAACAACGAGCAAAGGCTGCAGATGGCAACACTATTGCCAGCAGCTGACACATTAAAAAAAAGCCCACACTGTGGAGCCATGGACGTCTAGACAGCAGGGCCGGTGCAAGGATTTTTGCCGCCCTGGGCAAGATAAAAATCCCCCCCCCCTCCTTATCAGATGATCTGCCCATATCATGTTCCACCCCTTTCTCAGCATTTAAATTAAAAGAACAGCTATGTTTCCCATAGGGTTAATCAAGCTTCTTGTAGCTGCCTTCCCGATAGCCGCTAGAGGTGCTTCCGCGATTCTCACTGTGAAAATTTCAGTGGAAGACGCGGAACATAGTTTTCCCAGTGAGGGGTTTTAACCCCTTCAGCCCAGTGGGAGGGGGACACGAGGGTGCCCCACTCCTAACAACTATATAGTGCCAGGAAAATGAGTTTTTTTTTTCCTGGCACTATAGTGCTCCTTTAACACCAGTACTGCACAGTGTCTTTTCTCTGCAGGAACAGGCTATAGACACCAGTACCACTACATTAAACTGTAGTGGTCCTTTTAGGCTCCATTCACACATCCGCAATTTCGTTCTGCCTTTTGCTGAACGGAATTGCGGACCCATTTATTCCTATGGGGCAGCATGATGTACTGCCCGGACACGGAATTGCGGATCCGCACTTCCGGGTCTGCACTTCCGTTCCGCCAAAAAATAGAACATGTCCTATTCTTGTCTGCAATTGCGGACAAGAACAGGCATATTCTATTAGTGCTTGCAATGTGCGGCAGCTAGGTCGCCTTACAGGTGGCGCCGGCCCTGCTAGACAGACAGACAGAAAGAAATTCATTTTTATATATATGAGATATATATTAGTGTGTGTTTTTACGTTTTACTACTTTTGAACAAAAAATAAAATATTTTTGCATTGCCGCATCCCAAGACCCATAACTTTTTTTATTTTTCATTCTATGGAGCTATATGAGGGCTTGATTTCTTCAGGAAAACTTGTAGTTTTCATTGATATGTTGTGGTACATTAAATTTGTAATAGCTTTTTTTGAAGGTGAATAAGCAAAATACAGCAATTACAACATTCACTGTACAGGATAAATGACATGATAATTGTGTAGTATAGTTTGTTACGGACACAGCAATACCAAATATGTGGAGGGGATTTTACTTTTGCAATTTTATCCATTGAAAAGCCTTTTTTTTTTCAATGGAAAAAAGTGAATTTTTTACTTGGAGATTTTTTATTTATTTAATAACATTTTATTTAGCTTATTTAACCATTTACTAGTCCCACAAGGGGACTTTAACACGGGACCTTATGATCACTTCTGCTTATGCAGTACAGTGTATTATACTGTCAGTGCTATACTGATAGGCACCATCAGGCTGTGCCAAAGAGCCACAGACTAATAGGCATATGCTGCAAGCAGGCCTTCATTAGGTCCCAGGCTGTTATACGATGACATTAAACCACCCATCTCAGTGCTTCTGCTGATCTGGACTGTTAGATCAGAAGCCCAGCTCTCATAAGCCGAGCTAGCAGCACTTAGACTAGACCACTGTAAAAAGGAATATTTGCAGTCACTAACAGGTTAAACAATTGCAGCAAAGTATAGTCTTCTATAGTTAGTGGCCCTCTCAATATAGAGAACAATACATAAAAAACATAGGGGAACTGAAGATTTGTTGCGGACAAATCTGATGTAGATGGGGATGGTCTTCTCAAAGAGGTCATCTTTTGGGGAGGTTTTACTGTACCTGCATGTACAATGGCAGGCCATGTTGCTAGTTCCTATTTTCTATCAGAGATGACCATCATTCTTGGGCCTCTTTCCCACGAACGTAAGGGCTCTGTTTCAGTCCGCAATGCACGGCCACTGACCGTGGGGCAACCGCATGCGGATAACAGACCCATTCACTTGAATGGGGTCTGCGATCCGTTCTGCAAAAAGATAGAACAAGTTTTATCTTTTGCAGAACGGAACACCACAGAAGCACTCCGTAGTGCTTCCATGGGGTTCTGTTCCGCACCACATTTCTGGATTTGCAGTGAATGGGTCCGCATCCGTGATGCGGAATACACACGGCTGGTGAGCCGTGTATTGGGGAACCGGGCACAGAGCCCTTACGTTTGTGGGCCTTAAAGCTACAAAATAATTATCAGCAACATATAAATAGTACAATATAGTCAAATACAGTTAAGTCTCTTAGAGATGACCACCCAAAGTACATTGAAAAATGGTCTTGTAGAGGGATAGTCTTCTCCAAGATGAGGCCAATAATATTCATGAGTTATAGAGGAATCAGTCACAGAAATACTGGTCTTAATAATGAGGTGGCCTTCTCAAAGAGGTGGTCTTTAGAGAGGTTTTACTGTATGCTCAGATACCACATGTGCTGTAATCGACATATTATTGTTATTTCTGGACTTTACAAAGATGGACAAAATGTAAAGAAATGTAAATACTACAATATAATTGGTATATAATCTGGCAGCTACCTCAAGCTTGCTTATACTTTGTGAACTTTAAAAGAAAACCATGTAGGTTCTTTAACAATGGAAAAAATGACGATGAAGGATAAGATCTTACATATACCAGGTTTACAAAAACATCTGCATAGTGTGTATCATACTTAATGTCTTTAGATTTGAAGCTCCAGCTGTTCAAAGACTGGAAGAATCCTTTATAATATCAGCATGGAAGGATTACGTTTCATTTGCCACCTTCGTCATGCTATAGGAGTGAACACAATCCAGGTGGCTTATTTAAATCTTCTAGTGTGTCTACTTTGCAATTGCCATCTGAGTATTGGATTTCTAGTTTATAGCCCTTAGCTAATTGATTTTTGTTACCGTTTATCCACACTGTAAAGTCAAATATATAGACTTTACAGTTATGCATAATAAAATATTTGTACATTAAATTAACTTTACATCACAAATAATACAGTACTATTTTTTCCTATTCTCAAAGTGTATGTTTTCAAATATTGTTAGCAATTTTAGGGAACCATATCTTTACTTTGACTTTAAATGTGTCATAGAGATCACAACTAACTTGACTAACTCTAGACTAAAAAATGACACAACTTACTGTGGTTATTTGTCACCTATGCAGCTGTCTTATATCATTCTTACTAATCAAAATTCGTTTTTTCTCGCTATTACCATTATTAGTAATAATAAACAATATTTGTTAAGGTTTTTTATGCTTATAAAAAAGTAAACAAGACATGAGTGATAAAAAAATATTGAAATCATTAGACATTATGGAGGGAATTTATTAAGTCTTAATCAATTTGCACGTTAGGCAAGTGTATTATTTAAGAGGCACAGGCTTTTTAATCATTTTGGTGCATCTTTGGGAGGTCCGAGTGCCAGAAAATAAAGTATACGCCAACAGGGAGCTGGCATAGATTTCCGGTGTAATGTTTTCTGGTGCACATATTGATAAATGTGTTGGTCTGTGAATGTCCCACCTGTAGCCCACCAAACTTTTGCCTTTGCTGTGCCCACTTTTCACAAAATTGGCAAGGGTATTGGAAAAGGGAGGAAAAGTTACATATTTTGGTGTGAAAGGGGACTTGCACCAAAATTTACAACCTCACGTACGTCAGAAAACTGGTGTTAAATTTTCATAACTTACCCCTTAAATTTGTTATATGTCAACAGGTTCTATCAATTATCACTTTTTCATTCCAGTGATATAACAGAACATGCGGGTCCTCCAAGCAACACTATTGCTCACCTTTTCCTATTTGACATATTTGTTTAGTTACTCAATCATGGGTTTAGAATATGCGCAAGGATCCTTATAAAGGTACCCACATCCATAGATGAGAGATAAGAGAGTGTGATGGAAATGGTCTGAACTGTGGTAAACTTTGGTCAGTTGTGTGTGGTTCATAGCTTTAAGGCCGGACAGATTCTGTTCTTTCTGGCTTTCATATCATGCATTGCTAAAGAATGCTAACATATCTTGAGATAAGATGTACACACTTTTGAGCTACTTATGCAGCATCCCACTACCCTCGTGGGTACTGCAAAGTTGTTGAATTATACTTTTTATGCCTTTATATAGCCTGTTTCTAAGCTGCAATACTGTCACGACTGTGACTGATCCAGACAGGTCTGGGAGGAGAAGGTCGCAGCGACTTGCTACTCGCGATAGCTTGTGAGTTTGCTCCGTGGTTCAGGGTATGTCATCTGGGTTTTGCCTTGTGAACCTTTTTGTCCTGACTGGGAGTTTGTAGGCATCCTTCTCAGGTGAGTCCTGTCTGCCACTCCCAGCTACTATATTAGTTTCAGTTTCACTTGCAGTCATTGCCAGATATAGTCCTTACTTCCAGTGCTACTCTGACCTTGGAAGGAGATCGTTTGATGGTGTTGCTGTGGAGCACTTGTCCGGCGTGGACTGTCGTGTTTGGGATCGCCTTCTCTGCTCGTGACTGGATAAGTCTATCTCTGCTGTTGTTTGTTTGTTGCTGTCTTCCCCTGTTGTTTTCCTAGACGTGAGTGATGGTGACTAGCACTCCCATCGGCCTTTCCCCAGTCCAGTCTTGTTAGGGCGACTGAGGGTTTAGGCATCCTGCTCGCCGCACGGGTTCACACCCCGTCTAGGGTATCAGGGCAGACAGGTGCCAGCTTAGGGTTAGTCAGGGGTGGCCATTCTATTTCCCATCTGTAGATAAGGGTCCCCCTTCCCCTCCGTCTGGTGCGACATGACTGCTGCTGGGATAGCGGTCGTGACAAATACATTTTGGTGCATAATCCCTGCTAACAGGTGTATAAGCATTAATTTACACTGAGCTTACCACTAGGGGGAGATAATACCTCCCATATATACACTCACCTAAAGAATTATTAGGAACACCATACTAATACGGTGTTGGACCCGCTTTTGCCTTCAGAACTGCCTTAATTCTTTAGCATTCTTTAGAAATGTTGGCCATACTGATAGGATAGCATCTTGCAGTTGATGGAGATTTGAGGGATGCACATCCAGGGCACGAAGCTCCCGTTCCACCACATCCCAAAGATGCTCTATTGGGTTGACATCTGGTGACTGTGGGGGCCATTTTAGTACAGTGAACTCATTGTCATGTTCAAGAAACAAATTTGAAATGATTCGAGCTTTGTGACATGGTGCATTATCCTGCTGGAAGTAGCCATCAGAGGATGGATACATGGTGGTTATAAAGGGATGGACATGGTCAGAAACAATGCTCAGGTAGCCCGTGGCATTTAAACGATGCCCAAATGGCACTAAGGGGCCTAAAGTGTGCCCAGAAAACATCCCCCACACCATTACACCACCACCACCAGCCTGCACAGTAGTAACAAGGCATGATGGATACATGTTCTCATTCTGTTTACGCCAAATTCGGACTCTACCATTTGAATGTCTCAACAGAAATCGAGACTCATCAGACCAGGCAACATTTTTCCAATCTTCAACAGTCCAATTTTGGTGAGCTCGTGCAAATTGTAGCCTCTTTTTCCTATTTGTAGTGGAGATAAGTGGTACCCGGTGGGGTCTTCTGCTGTTGTAGCCCATCCGCCTCAAGGTTGTGCGTGTTGTGGCTTCACAAATGCTTTGCTGCATACCTCGGTTGTAACGAGTGGTTATTTCAGTCAACGTTGCTCTTCTATCAGCTTGAATCAGTCGGCCCATTCTCCTCTGACCTCTAGCATCCACAAGGCATTTTTGCCCACAGGACTGCCGCATACTGGATGTTTTTCCCTTTTCACACCATTCTTTGTAAACCCTAGAAATGGTTGTGCGTGAAAATCCCAGTAACTGAGCAAATTGTGAAATACTCAGACCGTCCCGTCTGGCACCAACAACCATGCCACACTCACAATTGCTTAAATCACCTTTCTTTCCCATTCTGACATTCAGTTTGGAGTTCAGGAGATTGTCTTGACCAGTACCACACCCCTAAATGCATTGAAGCAACTGCCATGTGATTGGTTGACTAGATAATTGCATTAATGAGAAATAGAACAGGTGTTCCTAATAATTCTTTAGGTGAGTGTATATAGTCCAGTTCAGGCCTAGCCAGTTCAGTCTAGTTTCTAGACAAATTCCTGTTGAGACTAGAGTTGCAGTTGAGCACAGTCTAGCAGTGTGTGCAGTCTGTTATCTTTATCCTTCAAGCATATTTCTAGAGCTGAAGTGATTTACCTACTCAGAAAACACTAAAGAAAGGAGACCCCCAAAGGGTTATGGACACGTCTTATTAGTGCCTTAGGACCTTTGGACTCCACCGTGAAGGATTTACCAGCCTTTGGAAACTTCACCAGCCTGAATCAGGATCACCAGGACCATTCCTGAAGCCCTCTATCAGTAAGGCTGTGGTTTCATTATATTTAATATCTAGAGAGGGACATTTACACCTGTCAGCAGAGGGCCTGCAGCAGTGTGTTTCTCTGTACTAAGAGACTGTTTAATACTTTGAATGTACTGTTATCAGAAGTCATCTTCAGTAAAGTTCCACCTTGAATTTCATCCTGCTTGCCGCAGTCTCAAGTTCCTCTATTAACACTATAGTAAATGGTTGTACCTCCATACAAAAGGTACTGGCGTCACGACTACAAGGGACCTTGCCACTGGCACATTAATACAGACCATCAAGGGCACTTCAAACCAGCATCTGGCCAGTGTCCCTTACACCAGAATGTGCCCCAGAGAATCCTTGTGCCGTTCTCCTTTTCACTTTTATGCGAGCCTGCCCAGGGACGACCTAACCGTGAGTAACTAGAACTGTATTTACCTCGGCCCACCTATTGCTCACACCGTGACCTCACATATAATTGCCCTGCAAGGTCTGGCATACCGCACTAAGCATGCCTGATCACATGCCGTTAGTATGGTTAGGACTTATAGCCTTATATGAATAACTAATAAAACTACTAGTTTCGATTTTGAGCCCCTTGGTGGTTTGCCGCCTTTGTCTTTTATCTATAAAGTATGTATGCTCTAAAAAAGAGGTGGGAATTTGATTGAGACTGTGCGTTGTGTGCTATTCCTCCGAGCTCGTATATTCTTTAATATAATCAGTAGCGTGCAGGGAAGACAGAAGAGCGTAGGTTGTGCTCACAAGAGCTTAAAAATCTAACAGGATTTCATGTCCTCTTAATATGAATAATGAGGGTAATCATCATCAAGTGTAGCCCCAATATTATAGGGAATCTGTCACCAGTGACCTCCCTATAACTCTGTTTGCATAAACGCATAGCTGTGCTTATTCTTAATATACATATTAGGCCATTGGTGCAATGAGGGTGTCACCATTGCTCTTGTTGTATCCAAGCTCCACCAGATCTCACAGTTCAGTACAAGAAATCTGGATCAGATATGAACTGACTGATTTATAAATCACTATGATACAGTCAGTTCAGTTCAGGGGAGCCATGGTTGCATCGGGAGCTCCAGCAGACACACGGAACGTGTTTTTCGGGCTAATCACGGTGTTGTGCATATTACTTGAACTGCAATATTTAGTTTTAGCTCACTGGACAGTATTGTCCTGTGCTTTTCTAGATATGTTTGAATTTTCCATAATTAATTTTGACTGTTAGATTCAATTTGTATTCGTGTACAACACTCTGGGGTCTCCTAGGACGGTATCCAAACCATTTCAAGCTTTCTAATGTCAATTCATCATTTAGTAATATTCCCATCTCAGACATTGGGGACATATCGTATATATGCCTCCAATGTCTGTTGGTGTCGATCCCATCTCTGGGACCCGCACCTATGAGTAGAATGGAGTCCGCAAAGTCCCGGAGGGCACACCAGTGCTCGGCTATATTCGGCACTCTATTAGAAATTAATGGAGAGCATCCTTCAGAGATGGAATCAACTCAAATAGACATTGGGGCATATATATGACATGCCCCCAATGTCTGAGATCGGAATAACCCTTTAAAGTGACAAGGACAAACATGGGTCTGTGTAAACGAAAGGTAGCCAGTGGTAACAATATATATAATAACACAATGAACTGTCAGGTTTGTTTGTTTTTATTAAAAATGGTTCAGAAATTATAACTTTTTGGTGTAAGATGTCTTCTTCCCTGTCTTCTCATCTGTAAAATAACAGCTGCCACTTTGTGCGATTCATGGGGGACGGAAGCAAGTGAGTCTCGGCAGAAATTAAAACCAGGGTTCTCATCAATGAGGCCCAGTGCACATTTTGGGAACGGCTGATGTTTTGATATGTATCTACCAAGTCACTGTATATCAAACACAGGGGTCATACTCTTCCCTTCACCTGTTTCAAATCTCAGGGACTGTCCATCAGCAAGCAGATATTGTAATGCATTTACTTTCACACAATATGTACATATACATAAGACTTTGATCTTGTTGTCTGGAGAACATTGACATGTGGGAAGAACCTGCAGCTGTGAATACAGCACAAAGTATTAGGTTTCCTTTCATACACTGGTTAGCAAAGCAATTCATTGTGAAGAATAAAATTCCAGAACTTCGACACTGATATTTTTTTCAGATAATAGTTTGAGGCTTCTAAATGCAAGGCTAAACCGTCCACCACATTTACATCTTTTATATTCTAATTACGAGAATATATTCCAGCTCGGAGAAGAAATCCTGTGGGTGTTTATCAGACATTTTTTTTTAATTGTTTAGATAGTAGTAACATATTTATGGAGCAGCATGAGGCCATTTTCCTCTGGTTACAAGGCACAGTTGAATTGTTCTCTGGAATCTTTTGCTGAATTATTTCTAAATTTGCCTAAAAAAACACATTGTGAAGCAGCTTCCTTCTGCGAGTTAACCTAATTATAACAGATAGCAGTTTCTTGAATTGCAGTTATCAGTAAGTACAAAATACTGTAGTATACAAATGAATCTGCGGCTTTCTTCTGTTCGCTCTTTTATTTGTCCAATGGATTCTTTTTTTTTTTCAGTCTGTGATACAAACTTTAGATTGTAATTATGCTGGAGCTGATGTGCGGATCACTACTGTTCTGTATTTGGAACATTATTATAACTATACATTTCTTACATTACTTCAAACTAGCTAAAGAGAATTTATCAACTATTTGGAAGCATTCTAATCTGTTGTAATCTATTTCGATTTTCAGATTATCTATCTATCTGAACCCTTCAGAATGTTCAATATGTTTTTACTTAGATTTTACATAAAACCACTAGGGATGAGCGGATCGACTGGATGAAACATCCGAAGTCAATTCACATAAAACTCTGTTTCAATACTGTACGAAGCGAGCGCTCCGTACAGTATTAGACTGTATTGGCTCAGATGAGCTGAAGTTATTGCTCACTGTACTACTTGGAACCGAATCCTAGTTCAGGAAATGTTTTTTTATAGTATAAATCAAATTCTGAAGGTATTATGCAAAGTCTCGCGAGACATCAAGAAGTAATAACTTCGGCTCATCGGAGCCAATACATTTTAATACTGTACAGAGCGATGAAGTTTCATGCGAATCGTTGATTCTCTCATCCCTGAAAAACACATCAGATTTTCACACCTAAAAGTAGATAAAATGAAAAAAAAAAAAAAAAAATCAACAAACAAACAAATTAATAAAAATATTACATTTGGTCACTTATTTATTGAGGAAAATGATCCTATATCACATGTCTGTGAGTGGCAAAGGTATGTGAACCTTTGCTTTCAGTATCTGGTGGGACCTTCTTGTGCAGCAATATCTGCAATGAAACGTTTCTGGTAATTGTTGATTAGTGCTGCATATCAGTCTGGAGAAGTTTTAGCCCATTCCTCTTTATATAACAGCTTTAACTCTCTTGTTGTTGATGTAGCTGGCTCTTCATTGGTTCCGATATAGCCCCCTCACCCCATTCACCCACAACCAATGCTGTTAGTGTATTGTGAAAAAGTTGGTTTCCATCTACCATTGTCAAGGGTTGACCTTTCATTGAAACTGGAGTACTGTGTAGACTACCCACCTGTCAATTCACTAGTATCAGGTGTCCAAACTAACAGCGCCATTCACTGGCAAACAGGGTGGGGGCTATAACAGAACACAGATATGGAACCACTGAAGAACTGGCTGTAAAGGTATGCATCAAGTTCCAGTTCAGTGAGGTTGTCCTCTTTAATTAAATTTGTTTAAAGAAGATTTCCTAAAGAAACAGCTCAAATGTTACCATGTTCCCAAAATTGTAAAGATATTATTAACACCCAAATTTTCCTGTACTGAGCTGTCATCAACTGGTCAATGACAATATGTGCTGCACATACTGTATACACCAGCCCATAAACAAGATGACTGGGATGAGAATTATTAGGCCTCATGCACATGGGTATTTTATGGATATGTAGCTCCTCATACGAAGCTGTAATACAACACACTTTTATAGGAGCTTACTGTACCTCTGGATGCTACTAGCATCACATGTCCCCCATTTGTACCTTTGAATCCAATCAAAAAGAGAATCAAAGAGGGAATATTCAGCAGCGTATAACATGCCATTCTCATGTAGTCTGTGGAAAGTTATGAAAACAGTCCTGCACTTTCATCACTTAGTGTTGAGCAAATCGAAGTACTTCGATCCGAATTTCAGGAAAATTTTGATTTGCCGTGAAGCCGAATCGCCTTGTGCTTCGTGGTAACAAATCAATTTTCCTTGAAATGGCGGTAAAAAACAAACAAACATACTCAGCTCATACATATGAGCTCGAAGAGGTCGCCCCAGCCATCTTGATTGCATATCCCGCGTGAAATCTTGTGTGTGGTGACATTTGACGTCACCACATCGGCCAGGGTGATGACATCATCACGCACTGCGCATGATTTGCGGAGGCCTCTTTATGATCAAATGGATAAGGTGAGTATTATTTTTTACCGGATTAACCTCTGAAAGCCCTGTTATTCTCAGATGTTGCGATCAAAACTTTGCTCAACGCTAATTATTATGATGGAGAATGTCTTGCGATAGCCAACCTCAGCACACATCTCCTTCCCTTCTCTATGGGCTCTAAAACCTAATGTAGGACATGGAACTTCCATTTTGTCAGTACACTAGGTAAGGGTCCCAATTGTGGGATCGCAGCTTTAAAACATTTGCCAGAAGGTGGCAGCAAGGCACAGTGATGCTTCCTCCTTCCGGCATCAAAACAGGACATAGATGCTGGAGCTTGGACTGGCAGCATGATTCACTCTATGCAGGCCACACTGGAAGAAGGAAGGGTCTGTCCCTCCCTACTATCAGAAGGGATTCCTCTGTGGTACTCTGGCTGCCTTACCTACTATAGTTACTAACAAAATACATGTTAATGTGGTTGGAAAGGTATTAATTGCTAGCTGAAAAACATTTAGGGAATATTCTGGAGCATCTCAACAGTGGGAATAGTGTGGTCATTTTGATATATCTATATATATATATATATATATATATATATATATATATATATGATATCGACCATCTCTCCCACCTATGAGTACTTCGACTTGGGGTCCTATTATATGGGCCAAAGCCGAAGTAACAAGTGTCAGTCCTTACATATACAAATTGATTGACACTCGTTTAATGGGCTTTTCACACAACCCAATGCAAAGTGAAAAGGAGCTAAATGAACGTTTTTACTATTGTCAATCTCCTATTAAGTTAGTATAATGTCGTCAGCATATTCCTCTTTACATCAGGGTGATGTGCAGCCAACAAATACACATTGTACCACATGAATGATGTGATCACATTACAAACAAGTGTTCATTTCTCAAAAAATCCATGACAGTTTTTTCACAAGACAGTTATTTATAGGAACGTTCATTCAATATAATTGGCCCAGTCCTCGGCCTGTTGTAAAAAGGCCCCAAGTTCATTACTTTTGCTGTAAAGTCAAGTCTTGCGTTCTTTCTTGACATAGCATTATATATTGTACCAAGGGAGATGTTTTTTTTTTAACCTCTTAAAGAGAGTCTTTCACCTCTTTTTCACCAAAATATCTAAGAGCAGTGCCCCACAGAAGATGCCAAACACATTCCAGACCTATCTGTGTGTACTATGTGTCTGTATTCCATGTCCAGGAAAATCACTTTTATTCTGCTGGAAAACGGCTCCCAAGTGCCCAGCTCTGCTGCTCCAAGTGCCCAAAGAAACCAGACTGAAGAGGGGAGGGCTGCTTTAGCTGCTCATATCGGTAGCAGCTATAAATATGGGATTGACCTTGTTTGAAAGCTGGCATTTCAACCTTTCAAACTATGCCAGAACCAACAGCATTATATCCACTATATCAGAAGATATAGCCGTTATAAATTGAGTCAGGAACGAAAGCTGTTTTTACTTTCACTTTCAGCTGGGCACTTGGGAGCTGTTTTTCAGCAGAATAAAAGTGCTTTTCCTGGACATGGAATACAATCTTCTATGGGGCAGTGTTGTTAGTTACAGTCCTGATCAAAAGTTTAAGACCACTTGAAAATTGGCAAAAAAATCATATTTCGCATGGCTGGATCTTAACAAGGTTCCAAGTAGAGCTTCGACATGCAACAAGAAAAATGGGAGTGAGGCAAAACATTTTTTGAGCATTCAATTTAATGAAAACCACGAATAAACTGAAACAGGCTGTTTTTCAGCTGATCAAAAGTTTAGGACAACATGCCTTTAAAAGGGCAAATCTGTGCAAAGATGTGGATTCATTGTCATTTTCTGTCAGGTAGTCACACGTTGTGATGGCAAAGGCAAAAAAACTCTCCCTTTTTGAACGTGGTCGGGTTGTTGAACTGCATAAGCAGGGTCTCTCACAGCGCGCCATCGCTGCTGAGGTGGGACGCAGTAAGTCAGTCATTTGGAATTTCTTAAATGATCCTGAGGGTTATGGAACAAAAAAGTCAAGTGGAAGACCCAAAAAAATTTCACCAGCACTGAGTCGGAGGATCCAATTGGCTGTCCGTCAATACTCTGGACGATCCTCGACCCAAATTAAGACCCTTACTGGTGCTGACTGCAGCCCAATAACCATCAGACGGCATCTCAGACTGAAGGGCTTCAAAAATAAAAAACGTCTTCAAAGACCTCGTCTCCTTGAACACCACAGAACTGCTCGTTTGGACTTTGCAAGAGAGCACCAAACATGGGACATTCAAAGGTGGAAGAAAGTTTTATTCTCTGAGAAAAATTTTAACCTTGATGGTCCTGATGGTTTCCAACGTTACTGGCATGACAAGCAGATCCCACCTGAGATGTTTTCTACGCGCCACAGTAGAGGGGGCGCCATAATGGTCTGGGGTGCTTTTTCGTTCAGTGGAACAATGGAGCTTCAGGAAGTGCAGGGGCGTCAAACGGCCGCTGGCTATGTCCAGATGTTGCAGAGAGCATTCCTCATGACTGAGGGCCCTCGTCTGTGTGGTAACGACTGGGTTTTTTAACAGGACAACGCTACAGTACACAATGCCCACAGGACAAGGGACTTCTTCCAGGAGAATAACATCACTCTTTTGGCCCATCCTGTGTGTTCCCCTGATCTAAATACAATTGAGAACCTTTGGGGATGGATGGCAAGGGAAGTTTACAAAAATGGACAACAGTTCCAGACAGTAGATGGCCTTCGTGCGGCCGTCTTCACCACTTGGAGAAATGTTCCCACTCGCCTCATGGAAACGCTTGCATCAAGCATGCCAAAACGAATTTTGGAAGTGATAAACAATAACGGCGGAGCTACTCATTACTGAGTTCATGTTTGGAAGTTGGATTTCTGTTTTGGGGGGGTTTAGGTTTTTTTTGGAGGTGTGGTCCTGTTTCAGTTTATTCATTGTTTTCATTAAATTGAATGCTCAAAAAATGTTTTGTCTCACTCCCATTTCTTCTTGTTGCATGTTGAAGCTCTACTTGGAACCTTGTTAACATCCAGCCATGCTAAATATGATTTTTGGCCATTTTTCAAGTGGTCTTAAACTTTTGATCAGGACTGTATATAGGTGAAAATGAGGTGACAGACTCCCTTTAACAACCAGAACTGTTTGCGCCTTAAAGAGGCTGTCTGACATAAAAGGAGAGGGGGCAATGTTTAAAAACAAAAAAACATTACCACACCTTTTGAAAGTCCCACCATTGAAACATCACGTTTCTATTCACATGACAACTGCAGCCAGCCACTAGCCTCCGCATTGAAGTATTTAGGAATGGATGACACATTTCAATGCTGCACCCAATGTTCGTCTGTATTGGCAGTTCCAGCCATTTCCTATGTGTTGAGCCCAAGACTAGGAAGTGGGGAGCAAAAGAATAGGCAAGTAATGATTATTTCATATCTTTAACGCAACCTGTACCTTTTAACTAAATTTTGTTTCCCCAGACAGCCCCTTTAAAACTGACGAGCTCCATGCACGTATCCCATGCCAAGACTTTACCACTGACCAGATGTAATGCAGTGAAGGGAGAGTGTTCTAATGTGTGTGGCTTGTATTCAGCATATGTGTACATGTATGTATATTAAAGCATTGTATCCTCTGTTACTGGATGGGACCCCAAACATACTTCTTGCACAGTGGGCCACTGGGGTCAGTGTCCTCCCTTGGTCTTTACAAAAATTATCTGTGGATGAAAGGCTGTGTTACTCTTAATGTAGCAGAAACTGTATTCAAATGTTTTAAGCCAAGAATTAAAAAGTAAGTCAAAAATATTTGAAATGCCTCTTTAAGATGTTTTTTTTACTTGGCTAGGAAGAAGGAAGTGACTGAAAGGGATTAAGAGAGCACGTATAAACACGAGTGTGCATTCTGGCATGTGATGTTGCATGACAAAGCAGGACAGAGCTTAAAGGGAACCTGTCACCTGGATTTTGGGTATAGAGCTGAGGACATGGGTTGCTAGATGGCCGCTAGCACATCCGCAATATCCAGTCCCCATAGCTCTTTGTGCTTTTATTGTGTAAAAAAAAACGATTTGATACATATGCAAATGAACCTGACATGTGTCCTGTCCCTGACTCATCTCACATACATGACTCATCTCAGGTTAATTTGCATATGTATCAAATGTGTGTTTTTTTTTACACAATAAAAGCACACAGAGCTATGGGGACTGGGTATTGCGGATGTGCTAGCGGCCATCTAGCAACCCATGTCCTCAGCTCAAAAATACCCGCTCTGCCAAAACACTAGTGGCAGGGCAGGCCAGCACCTCCAAGGCGTAGAGTGCCAGTTCGTGCTACATGTCCAGCTTGGACACCCAGTAATTGTAAGGCACAGAGGGATCATTGAGGATGCTAACACAGTCTGCTACTTACTCCTTCACCATCTTCCAAAATGTTTCCCTCCTTGTGACACTAATTTTTTGAGCAAGTTTTCCACAAGGTCCCTCTGGTATTGCACCATTTTGCTCGTCCTCTCCACCACAGGAATGAGAGATGAGAAGTTCTCTTTGTAGCAGGGGTCGACAAGGGTGAACAACCAGTAATCGGTGTTGTCCAAAATGCGTAAAACGCATCCACGCTGAACAGATGGAATTGAACTTCCTTGGGTACTACCCTCTGTAGCAAAGGCAACCGTCTCCTGCTCCTCCTCCTCATCATTATCATCATCATCCAATTTGTGCTGAGAAGACGAACTTAGGGGGTTTGGCCATCACCCTATGTAATGTCTTCCCCCATTTCTACTTTTACTCAAAAGCAGCGAACGTTTGAGTAGACACAGAAGTGGGATGGTGACGCTGATAATAGCATTATCGCCGCTCACCATCTGTTTTGATTCCTCAAAGTTTCTTAAAACCTCACAGAGGTCAGACATCCATGCCCACTCTTCGCTTGTGAAGAGCAGAAGCTGACTGGAAAGGCCACGACCATGTTGCAGCTGGTATTCCACTACTGCCCTCTGCTGCTCACAAAGCCTGGCCAACATTTAGAACGTGGATTTCCAGCGCGTGCTCACGTCGCGCAACAGTCGGTCAGCTGGCAATTGTAAGCGCTACTGCAGCGTTGACAGACTAGCGGAAGCTGTCGATGACTTGCGGAAATGTGCACCCATGCAGCGCACCTTCAACAGTAGCTCAGGCAAATTGGGGTAGGTTTTGAGAAACCACTGAACCACTAAGTTGAAGACGTGGGCTAGGCATGGGATGTGTGTGAGCTTGCTGAGCTCCTAAGCCGTCACCAAGCTACGGCCATTATCAGACACAACCATGCCTGGTTCTAGGTTGAGTGGTGAGAGCCACAGCTCAGTCTGGTCCGTTATACCCTGCCACAGCTCTGCGGCGTTGTGCTGTTTGTCACCTAAGCATATCAGTTTAAGCATGGCCTGTTGACGCTTCCCCACTGCAGTGCTACACTGATTCCAGCTACCGACTGATGACTGACTGGTGCTGCAAGAGGATAATTCTGAGGTGAAAGTGGAGGAGGAGGCGGAGGATGAGAAGTGGGGGTTGGAGCCACTAACGTAGGTGGTGGCGGAAACCCTGATGGAAGTAGGGCCCGCAATCCTTGGCGTGGGTAGCATCTGTGCCATCCCAGGGTACGACTCGCTCCCGACTTCCACAACATTCACTCAGTGTGCCGTCAGGGAAATGTAGCGACCCTGGCCGAAAGCACTTGTCCATTTGTCAGTGGTTAAGTGGACCTTCCCAGTAACTGCGTTGGTTAGGGCACGGGTGATGTTACGGGACACATGCTGGTGTAAGGTGGGCACGGCTCACCGTAAAAAATAGTGGCGGCTGGGGACTGCGTAACGAGAGACGGCCGCCGACATCAGGCTGCGGAAGGCCTCAGGGTCCACAAGCCTAAATGGTAATATTTCCAGGGCCAGTAATTTGGAAAGTAGCGCATTTAGTGCTATGGCCTGTGGGTGGGTGTCTGGGTATTTACGCTTGCTTTCAAATGCCTGGGATAAGGACATTTGTACACTGTGCTGGGACACGGAAGTGGATGCGGTCCCTGATTGTGCTTGCAAAGGTCCAGATGCAGGGCAGGAGGCATCCGAGCCTGCGCCTTCAACAGGGGATTGCCCAGCACGTCACACAGGGAAAGAGGAGGCAGTGGTGTGACCCGCAGACACAGATTGCGGACCCAGACGTTTGGCCCACCTAATTACGGTGCTTTGATGCCATGTGGCGGATCATGCTGGTGGAGGTGAGGTTGCTAGTGTTCACGAACCTGCTCATTTTTGTATGGCACAGGTTGCAAATTACAATTCTTTTGTTGTCCGCACATTCCTCAAAAAAGTGCCAGACTGCGGAACATCTACCCCTTGGCAAGGGAGATTTCCGCAAGGTTGTGCTACGGGGAAAAGTTGTGGGCCTGTTTGGTGGGCCCGCCTTCTCCCTTTTGCCACCCCACTGCCTTATCCAGCCTGTTGCGGTGCTGCGGATCCCCCCCCCCCCTGTACTGCTGTCCTCGCTCGGCTTGCCATCTTCCCAGGTTGGGTCAGTGATTTTATCGTCCACCACCTCCTCCTCCACTTCCTTAGGCTACTTTCACACTAGCGTTCGGAGCGGATCAGTCTGATGTTTCATCAGACGGATCCGCTCCTATAATGCAGACGTTTGCATCCGTTCAGAACGGATCTGTCTGCATTATAACTTAGAAAAATTTCTAAGTCTGAAAGTAGCCTGAGCGGATCCGTTCAGACTTTACATTGAAAGTCAATGGGGGCGGATCCGTTTGAAGATTGAGCCATATAGTGTCATCTTCAAGCGGATCCGTCCCCATTGACTTCCATTATAAGTCTGGACGGATCCGCTCGCCTCCGCACGGCCAGGCGGACATCCGAACGCTGCAAGCAGCGTTCAGGTGTCCGCTCACTGAGCGGAGCGGAGGCTGAGCGCTGGCAGGCGGATGCATTCTCAGTGGATCCGCCTCCACTGAGAATGCATTAGGGCCAGACGGATGCGTTCAGGGCCGCTCGTGAGCCCCTTCAAACAGTGCTCACGAGCGGACACCCGAACGCTAGTGTGAAAGTAGCCTTACTTTGCTCATCCTCCTGACTTGTTGACCTAACAACAACCTTAGTTATTGACAACTGTGTCTCATCCTCATTATCAACCTCTTGAGACACTAATTGTCGTTCCCCATCGTCATCTTCTTGTGACTGTGGATGCTCAAGAGTTTGGGAATCAGGGCACAAGATCTCATGTCCCCCTTCAAGCGGGCTTGTTGAGAGGCCCAAATTAAGGAATTGCGCTTAAAAGAGCTCCTTGGAATATCCGATTGTTGTATCACTTGTTTGGCAAGACTCTCCATGGTGGGAGGAAGGAGGATCGGGGTGAGGATTGTGTTGACCAGACTCTTGGCTACTGAGACTGGACTTGGTGGAAGACAGGGTGGTGCTTAACCGACTGGAAGCATTATCTGCTGCAATCCAACCGACCACCTGGTCGCACTGGTCTGAATTCGAGAGCGTTGTCCTGCGCCGCCCTGCAAACTGGGACATAAAGCTAGATATCGTGGATGATTGTTTTTCTTGTGCTGTGGCAGCAGGCACAGTTTTAACGCGCCCAGGGCCACGGCCTCAGCGTGCACCATCAGCATCGCGCCCACTTCCCTGTCCCTTACTGCTCGCCTTCTTCATATTAAATGTTATATATGCTTGAAAGTATGTCACACATACAGTAGCATAGGATTTGTAAGTGTATGCACCAAAAAATGAAAAAAGGTATTTGGGATGTAGAAACGTCACACAGGAGATATACCGCAGATAGTGTCGCTGATGTCAGCAGCGGCTAATATAAAATTACAGGGAATGTCACAGGTATTTTGGATGTGGAAACTTTACACAGGACATGTACCCCAGGTAATGTCACTGTCCGCAGCGGACACCGTCTACAGAAAAAGTACACTGGATGTCACTGATATTTTTGGGATGTGCACACGTTACACAGGAGATGTAGCGCAGCTAATATCACTGGCCGCAGCGGACACCGTCTACGGAAAAAGTACATCAGATGTCACAGATATTTTTGGGATGCGCACATGTTACACATGAGATGTAGTGCAGACAATGTAGCTGTCTGCAGCGGCCTAACTATTGCACGCTATTTAGCGCAGGATATTGTTGCCACACATAACAGTCCTTAAAAGGACTTTTGGGTCTGTAAAGTTTTAGCAATTTAGCGCAGATTGCGCAAAAAATATGTATTGCTGCTGCCACACACAACTATAGTCCTTAAAAGGACTTTTGGGTCTCTGACAAGTTTTTCTATCCTTCCTTTCTTCAGCACAGCTCTCCCTGACTAACACACTCTCCCTGACTAACACTATATAGCACCCGATGACGCGTTCCGGCCAGACAATCCCTGTAATGCCAGTAACCAACATGGCTACGGCATTACAGTGAAGGGCAGTACCCACCTGCATGTCTATTGGCTGCGTAGCAGCCAACAAACGTGAAGGGAGGAGACTTGTGCATTGCGCTCGAGCACATGCGGTATTCGGTCGAATACCACCATGTGCCGAGCAACGAGATGCTCGAGTCGAACTGGTGTTCGGCCGAGCATGCTCAATCAACACTAGGTCTGAATACATTTGACCTGAATAGAAAGTTTCCAATTGCCAGGAGAACTTTCTCTCTCAGCTTACGACGTCCAATGTGAAAATTAGAAGTGGTTAGCCATGGAGGTGGCAATCATTTTGCTTCTCTGCATTGGGAGGTTTCTTTCCCGCTCTGATGCTGTCCAATCATTTCTGACAGCTTTAGAGTGACCTGCTGCAGCATGATCTTTTGGGATACAGCAAATATTGCGAAGCTATATGCTGTATACTAATTTCAGACAAAACATCCTAAGTGACACATTCCCACTGCCACCACTACAGAGAAGAGCCTGTAGCTCAGCCTGAAGTTAGTAAAATGTGTAGTCTTGCAAGATTTACAATATCTTGTAAGATCACGCTACAGCAGGCTGCTTTTATGCTGTCCATAATGATTGGCCAGCATCACAGTACCAGTAGAGTAGAGTCACTTGCAGAGAAGCAAAGTGGTTGCCACCTCTATGGCATATTAGGCACTGTAAGATTAAAGGCACATATCTCAAGAATGCTATGCTCGCGAAAGCAGTGATATTCAATTTTTTTAATATGCTGACAGGTCCTCTTTAATATGACATTACAAATCTACTGAATGCTATAGACTGTGTGCTCCTACTTTTTTCTGCAACTAAATTAATATTATTAACCATTCTCTAGTTTTCCTTAAACAACACTAAATTTTGAGGTTCTAAATAGGGAACATTTTTTTCACTTCAGAACTGGGAAGCAGTGCCCATATTTCTCTTTTCCCTAGTCAGGAATAAGATGCATTCATATATCCACAAAAATTCAAAGACATGGATGTGCTATCTATTGGCCAAGGCCTGCAGACTTACAAATGGATTACAATGGAAAGCTTTGGTTTCTAGTGCTCATGTGGTAGGTGAATCTTTCAGGACAAGTATTGTAGATCTCCATGACTCAAGCCAAAATCGAATAACAAGAAAAATGGCACTTACCCTTTGTAAACTCCCTTCTCCCTTTTTTTAACAGAAAAATGTCATATCATATTCCAGCTGCAAAACAAAACAGTATGGGCATTATTAAAGGCAGTAAGTACTTCATGTGACTGCTGAGGTCACTGATTGGCTGCAGCAATCATGTGCTGGTACAGCACATCATTGCTGGCAGCTTCTAAACAGTCTGGAGGGTACCAGAGGAGAATCTGTGTCAGAGTTAAAGGATAACTGTCAATTTTAGCATTTGTTACTGCTGCAGCAGCATTATGCATAAATCAATCGTTATTTTTTTCACTTACCACTGTTCTCCTTGAGTTTTCCCCTTAGTTACGGCCGTTTTGAATCCTACACTATGAGGATCTTCTCAAGATGGCTCCTCTGCCAGTTCTCTGAAGCCAAAACTGCATTCCCTCAGGTCACATACAAACTTGCTGTAGCCAGCAGCTTCCTGCCAGCCAATCAGATTGGATTACTGAGAGACACGCCTCCTCACTCTGAAGCCTACTTCAGGCATGCAGTGTGAAGGACCGCCCCTCTGTCTTCCTTGCCGGAGACAGATGAGCCATAGCAACGGTCTTTTGAGGGAACAGTAGAAAGGGACAAGAGACATTAATGAAAGCTGTTATTATAAGGTAATTACTGAATCTTTTGGCAATCATTGACAGACTAACTCAGGTATACATGCTTAGCTCTAATAAACTAGCAAATAAAAAAAAATATGACAGTTACCCTTTAAGCCTCTAAATAATGTCCATACACAGACATCACTAGTTTTTCTTATGGGGGTTTGCTCACCACACCCACCACATTAATATCCCCTATTCCCATAGTCCTCTCTGTTTCAACATCTTTAGCTTGCATGCTCACTATCTCGATCTGTCTCCGGGTCCTCACTGCAGAGTAGAACAAAGCTGGAATGGAGAAACAGGTCTGGCACTGATAGCTTTTATTCTACGTGCCTATGTACAAGATGCTTAGTCTGTAAGTTTAAGCAAAAATAGAAGGGATTTAGGGATACTGTTTTAACCAGAATCTACTTGGTCTTTTCCCCCCATTTTAGTTTCTCCATTTCCCCCTGGAGTCAGATCACTAGGTTGTGCAGCCTTGGGAAATTTGACCTCAATGAGGACCCAATAGAGTGGAGTTTGGAGATAGCGAGTGTAAAAGCTGAAGAAGAGAGGACTATGGGGATAAAGGATGTGTTGGTCTTTGTGGGTTTAGTGAGCAATACATGTTTTTATTTGTAATAAAACATCTTTATGGATTAATTAATGAAATTATTATTTGTATCAAACTTTGGCCTCATGTTACTAATTTTGGTGTGTTGCATGAATATTTTGCTGACCACATAATAATACTTATGGCATACTCTAAGCAAACCTATACTTTTGTTTTTCATAATTCAATAGTATAGGTAATAATAGTGAACTTTGTAATATATTTTATCAAAGAAAAGTGCCTGTATCTGCACTCTTCCCCCCCACCAGACCCTTCACTGGTCACTGTATGTGAAATGACTGAGCACATCTATGCACTGAGATGTGTATATCTATGGGGAGGGGAGGATGTGCTGCAGAGACCAGACATGGGTGGGGCTTCTACCAAGTGATTTACCTCTCTCCAGTGAAACATTATCCAGCTCTGGGGTGAAATAAATCACTCACTGGATGCTGCAGCTGAGTCTGATGCCTCTGCCGTCTGTCTGTAAGCCGATCTCTCCTGTGTACAGCCTTGATCAGTCAATTCAGAGACAATGATCAGTGCAGGGGGAGGGTAATAAACGAAGAAACAGGGACTTTTGTTTGATAAAATATATTATAAAGTTCACTACTACCACCTATACTATTAAATTGTAAAAAAGAAATTAAAAGTTTAAGTACGCTTTAATTGGCACACTTTTAACTTTCACTTTTCAGCTTTGCCCTTTGTGTTGTGTAACGCCTACAATAAAAACTTGCAGAATATATTGTTAGAAAATTTTCCCACTATTTTATGATTTATTTTGATCGTGTACCAAATTCAGCTTCGTGAAATTGTCAGTGAATAATAGGCATATGTTGATCTGATTTATGTCATGTAAACAGGATTTTCACATAATATATACAATGCAGAGCAGTCCTTTTTTTCCATGGAAACTGCAGGATGCTTGATATTCACTGACCTCATTACATTTATCCAATATGAGGTCACTGCAGATTGTGACAAATTTGTATAATAATTCACAAGTAGCCCCTTTCATTGTAAGTTCTAGTTTCATGCTAAGATCTTTCACTAACTTTCTTTCTAATGCAAATGTGATACACATTTTGTCCATGGGTGTTAAAGCTTAAAGGTATACTCTCTGATGTTCTATTACATGGTTGTCAACATTAGTTACAAGTTGTCATAGCAACAGGTACATGCGCTAACCAGCAAATTCACAGGATTTAGCTGTATTGTGCCCTTGAGTCCTTCAACACAGCTTTTAAATCATGGTCACAGTCTAAAGTAAATGCTTTAGTGGAAAATATCCACTAAGGAGAAGAGTTAAAAGTATCACTGATGTCTCCCAAGAGAGTTTTCTCTAAACCTCAAAGCTCAAACCTTTAACCTATTCCCTTATTTTATGTCCAGATTGTCTGGTATAGACATATTATGGGAATATTCTCTTGACAAATCATTTAAACAGTGCAATATATCTGCAAAAAACGAAAGTTGTCCAGATTTTCAGGAGCATGACGGCAGTCCCCAAGTTAGACAGGTTAAACATTTAGCTTGGAGATTGTTGACTTTTCCTTAATTTCTCAGGTTATAGCTAGAGATGAGCGAATTTCTCAAAAATTCGATATGGCCGGTTCGCCGAACAGAGATGACACGTGAATGGAATATTTGCATGTATTCTGTGTTTTGTACCCACTCCTGCTTTTGGCTACCAAATCATAAGCCAATTCTGATGCAAATTTGGAACCATGTCATGCAGGCCTTACAGATGTTACATAGACAAGATCCCGTTGTGCATCTCATTTTTCCTTCCTTCTGACAGATCAGAAGAAGGATCACCATGCGGTCTCAAATAAACGGCACACTCCTAATTAATAGATCAACCACAGAAAAGAATGCATAACACACCAATAATGAATCATAAAATTTAATGTTTATTAATAACAAGTATTAAAAAATGATATTCACAGTACATGATTGTGAATAAGTGGGGGAAAGAACACAGTGGCACATCACCTCAGATAAAAGCTCTTCAACTGTGATAAAATGCTACAATATAGCGACCTATGAAGATGATAGTAGCAAATCCCGGGTACAGGGTTTGGCGGTCGGGTCTGTATAGAGTGCATGTGAATGTACTGGTATGCCAAAAAGTGACCAATGCATAGAGTAAGCACAAAAGTAACAAACATGTATACTCGCTAACTACAGATGCAACATAGATGGCAACATACCGATTGGAAGATAGGCAATAAAAGGGTGATGGCGCTCCTCGACGCACGTTTCGCGTGTAATCGCTTCCTCAGGAGGAGCCAAATCATAAGCCAATTCTGATGCAAATTGGGAACCATGTCATGCAGGCCTTACAGATATTACATAGACAAGATCCCGTTGTGCATCTAATTTTTCCTTCCTTCTGACAGATCAGAAGAAGGGTCAAATAAATGATGATGTCAGCCAGGCTGAAAGGCAAAAAAGTGGCCCAGTCATGAAGTGGGGAGGGTGGGAACAGCATGAAAAGTCCACAGAATGGCCTTATGACATAGTGGTGAGGTGGAAGCAGCATGAGGAGACCACAGAGTGGCACAATGACAGAATGTGGAGGTAGCATCAGCATCCTCAGGAGGCGATAGAGTGGCACAATGACAGAGTGTGGAGGTGGCAGCAGCATCAGGAGACCACAGAGTGGCAAGGTGACATAGTGTGGAGGTGGCAGCAGCATCAGGAGACCACAGAGTGGCAAGGTGACATAGTGTGGAGATGGCAGCAGCATCTGGAGACCTCAGAGTGGCAAGGTGACATAGTATGGTGGTGGCAGCAGCATCAGGAGACCACAGAGTGGCAAAGTGACATAGTGTGGAGGTGGCAGCAGCATCAGGAGACCACAGAGTGACCCGGTGACAGAATGGGGAGGTGGGTGGCAATACCAGTACCAATCTGAAGATGATGGGTGAAAGAAGGAGCACTTGGCATCAGATGTGTGGCAGCATCAGAATAGTAGCTGAGGCAGGTAGACAGAAGAAACCGGTCTCTTTTGTCAAAATGTTGGTGTGGCACCTTGGATGATCTAGTCTGATGCATCAGGCATTGGTGGGTGGAAATCCTGGGTGGTCCACGCCTGATTCATCTTGACAAAGATCAGTCTCTCCCCATTTTGGGTGGACAGGCAAGTTCTTCTTGGGGTAACTATGGCCCCCGCCGCACTAAACACCAGCTCTGATGCTACACTACTGGCCGGGTAGGACAGCTTTTCCAGGGCAAACTCTGCCAGTTACGGCCACAAATCCATTTTGGCTGCCCAGTAGTCCAGCGGATCTTTAATGTGGCATGGCAGATTGGCCAGTGCAGCATGTGACCCAGCCTCTAAGCTGGAGTCACCTAGCACTGCACGTCACTCTGCTCTGATTAGTGTAGGGATAGGATGCTGCTGCTGTGAGGGAGAGAATAGGAAAGAATCTTTAATCAGAAGTGCTTGTTAACTCAGCGATCTACATATATTTTGTTTTGTGGGTGCAGTGCACAATCTTTTTACCCTGCCCTGAGCCCAGTGACACAGAAAAAAAACTTTTATCCGTCTGTTAGTTAGGTGGGCGTCGGCGGCCATTTTATGCAAGTTCAGTGCACCAGGCCATCATATGTGCATTTGTGACAGTCAAATAGAAGCTTGAAATACTGCGATAAAATTCTGGGTTTAAAAAAACACCCATTTTTGGCAATATCCTATATTTTGTGCCTTTGCAGCATTTGTCAGTGTGAAATTCAAGCTTGAAATACTGCAATAATTTTCTGGGTTAAAAAAACACAAATTTTTGGCAAAACATTAAAAGTGCAGCCTTTGCTGCATCTGTCAGTGTGAAATACAAGCGTTAGATACTGCTGTTATATTCTGTTATTTAACCCCTTAAGGACACAGCCTTATTTCACCTTAAGGACCAGGCCATTTTTTGCAAATCTGACCAGTGTCACTTTAAGTGGTGATAACTTTAAAATGCTTTGACTTATCCAGGCCATTCTGAGATTGTTTTTTGATCACATATTGTACTTCATGACACTGGTAAAATGAAGTCCAAAAAAATTATTTTTTTTGCATAAAAAAATACCTAATTTACCAAAAATTTGGAAAAATTAGCAAATATCAAAGTTTCAGTTTCTCTACTTCTGTAATACATAGTAATACCCCCAAAAATTGTGATGACTTACCATTCCCCATATGTCTACTTCATGTTTGAATTATTTTGGGAATGATATTTTATTTTTTGGGGATGTTACAAGGCTTAGAAGTTTAGAAGCAAATCTTGAAATTTTTCAGAAATTTACAAAAACCAAATTTTTAGGGACCACTACAGCTCTGAAGTCACTTTGCGAGGCTTACATAATAGAAACCACCCAAAAATGACCCCATTCTATAAACTACACCCCTCAAGGTATTCAAAACTGATTTGACAAACTTCGTTAACCCTTTAGGTGTTGCACAAGAGTTATTGGCAAATGGGGATAAAATTTGAGAATTTAATTTTTTTGCCTAATTTTCCATTTTAACCCATTTTTTCCACTAACAAAGCAAGGGTTAACAGCCAAACAAGACTGTATCTTTATTGCCCTGACTCTGCCGTTTACAGAAACACCCAATATGTGGCCGTAAACTACTGTACGGCCACACAGCGGGGCGTAGAGTGAAAGGAGTGCCGTTTGGTTTTTGGAAGGCAGATTTTGCTGGACTGTTTTTTTGACACCATGTCCCATTTGAAGCCCCCCTGATGCACTCCTAGAGTAGAAACTCCAAAAAAGTGACCCCATCTAAGAAACTACACCCCTCAAGGTATTCAAAACTGATTTTACAAACGTTGTTAACCCTTTAGGTGTTGCACAAGATTTAATGGAAAATAGAGATACAATTTCAAAATTTCACTTTTTTGGCAGATTTTCCATTTTAATATTTTTTTTCCAGTTACAAAGCAAGGGTTAACAGCCAAACAAAACTCATTATTTATGGTCCTGATTCTGTAGTTTACAGAAACACCCCATATGTGGTTGTAAACCGCTGTACGGGCACACGGCAGGGCGCAGAAGGAAAGGAATGCCATACGGTTTTTGGAAGGCAGATTTTGCTGGACTGGTTTTTTGACACCATGTCCCATTTGAAGCCCCCCTGATGCACCCCTAGAGTAGAAACTCCAGAAAAGTGACCCCATTTTAGAAACTACGGGATAGGGTGGCAGTTTTGTTGGTACTAGTTTAGGGTACATATGATTTTTGGTTGCTCTATATTACACTTTTTGTGCAGCAAGGTAACAAGAAATAGCTTTTTTGGCACCGTTTTTTTTTTTTTGTTATTTACAACATTCATCTGACAGGTTAGATCATGTGGTAATTTCATAGAGCAGGTTGTCACGGACGCGGCGATACCTAATATGTATTCAATTTTTTTAATTTATGTAAGTTTTACCCAATGATTTCATTTTTAAAACAAAAAAAAGTTTTAGTGTCTCCATAGTCTAAGAGCCATAGTTTTTTCAGTTTTTGGGCGATTATCTTAAGTAGGGTCTAATTTTTTGCGGTATGAGATGATGGTTTGATTTGCACTATTTTGGGGTGCATATGACTTTTTGATCGCTTGCTATTACACTTTTTGTGACGTAAAATGACAAAAAATTGCTTTTTTTACACCGTTTTTATTTTTATCTTTTTACGGTGGTCACCTGAGGGGTTAGGTCATGTGATATTTTTATAGAGTCGGTCGATACGGATGCAGCGATACCTAATATGTATACTTTTTTTTATTTATGTAAGTTTTACACAATGATTTCATTTTTGAAACAAAAAAAATGATGTTTTAGTGTTTCCATAGTCTAAGAGCCATAGTTTTTTCAGTTTTTGGGCGATTATCTTAAGTAGGGTCTCATTTTTTGCGGGATGAGATGACGGTTTGATTGGTACTATTTTGGTGTACATGCGACTTTTTTGATCACTTTTATTACCTTTTTTTGGTAAGTAAGGTGGGCAAAATTTCAATTTCATCATAGTTTTTTATTTTTTATTTTTATGGCGTTCACCGTTCGGGTAAAGTAACATGACCGTTTTATAGATCAGGTCGTTACGGATGCGGCGATACCAAACATGTGTAGGGAATTTTATTTTTTTAATTTTTAATCAGTGATAAATGTGTTTTTGGATTTTTACTTTTTTTTTCACTTTTTTTTACTTTTTTTTTTACCCAGACCCACTTGGTTCTTGAAGATCCAGTGGGTATGATGTCTGTATAATACAGTACAGTACAATATATAGGGTACTGCACTGTATTTTACTTACACTGAACAGATCTATGCTTTCAGCACAGATCTGTTCAGCACCATGGACAGCAGGATGCCTGAGACGGCGTCCTGTTACCATGGGAACCTTCCCCGTCTGCCACAACTTCGCAGACGGGGAAGGGTAAGGACGGGGCTGTCGGGGGGCTGTCTGGGGGCTCTCTCCCTCTCCATCGGGGGGCTGCAAAGGCACAGCAGCCCCCCGATCGGAGAGAGAGGGAGCTCCCTCTTACTGTTAACTTTTGTATGGACCGCTGTATGGAAAGGGTTAAACGGCTGACATCGCATCACCGATGTCAGCCGTTTATACCAGGGTGTCAGCAATGTGCTGGCAGCCTGGTATACCCACTCTACACCAACGATTATTCAATGGGAGGCGGGCGGCAGCACCGCCCGCCTCCCGCACCGCCCCCACCGCCCGCAACACCCCCCCTGCACCTACCACCGGGATAAAATCATTCAGAGGTGCAGGGGCGGTGATAAATATATATTTTCGCCACACTAAAGTTTCTGATCACCGCGGTCAGGGACCGCGGGGATCAGAAACTGCAGAAATTGCAGAACTCTGAATTGACCTGCGGTTTGTTGCGATCGCGGACATAGGGGGGGTCACGGGAACCCCCCGCACATTTAGCCGAGGTGCCTGCTCAATGATTTGAGCAGGCACCTTGTTCCGATCACAGCCGGCCGGGCGGCAGTGATCGAAACAACACATGACGTACCGGTACGTCATGTGTCCTTAAGGACTCGGGAAACATGCCATACCGATACGTCATGTGTCCTTAAGGGGTTAAAAAAAACACCCATTTTGGGCAAAATACAAAATTTGCGGCATTTGCTGCATTTGTCAGTGTGAAATACAAGCTTGAACTACTGCAATAATATTCTGGGTTTGAAAAAACACCAATTTTTGGCAGTACCCTACATCTGGTACCTTTGCAGTATTTGTCAGTGTGAAATTCAAGCTTGAAATACTGCAATAATTTTCTGGGTTAAAAAAACTCAAATTTTTGACAAAATATTAAATTTGCAGCCTTTGCTGCATCTGTCAGTGTGAAATACAAGCGTTAGATACTGCTGTTATATTCAGTTATAAAAAAACACCCATTTTGGGCAAAATACTAAATTTTATGCCTTTGCTGCATCTGTCAGTGTGAAATACAAGCGTTAGATACTGCTGTTATATTCTGTTATGAAAAAAACACCCATTTTGGGCAAAATACAAAATTTGCGGTGTTTGCTGCATCTGTCAGTGTGAAATATAAGCTTGAAATAGTGCAAAAATATTCAGGGTTTAAAAAAATACCCATTTTTGGCAATACCCTATATCTGGGGCTTATGCTGCATTTGTTAGTTTGAAATACAAGCTTGAAATAATGCAATAATATTCTGGGTTTAGAAAAACACCCATTTTTGGCAGTACCCTACATCTGGGGCCTATGCTGCATTTGTCAGTGTGAAATACAAGCTTGAAATACTGCAATAATATTCTTGGTTTAAAAAAACACCCATTTTGGGCAAAATACAAAATTTGAGGCCTTTGCTGCATCAGTCAGTGTGAAATACAAGTGTTGGATACTGCTGTTATAGTCTGTTATAAAAAAAAACACCAATTTTGGGCAAAATACTAAATTTGCGGTGTTTGCTGCATCTGTCAGTGTGAAATACAAGCTTGAAATACTGCAATAATATTCTTGGTTTAAAAAAACACCCATTTTGGGCAAAATACAAAATTTGCGGCGTTTGCTGCATCTGTCAGTCTGAAATACAAGCTTGAAATACTGCAATAATATTCTGGTTTTAAAAAAAAAAAACTATTTTTGGCAATACCCTACATCTGGGGCCTTTTCAGCATTTGTTAGTGTGAAATACAAGCTTGAAATACTGCAATAATATTCTGTTACGAAAAAAACCACCCATTTTTGGAAAAATACTAAATTTGATGCCTTTGCTGCATCTGTCAGTGTGAAATACAAGTGTTAGATACTGCTGTTATATTCTGCTATGAAAAAAACACCCATTTTGGGCAAAATACAAAATTTGTGGTGTTTGCTGCATCTGTCAGTGTGAAATACAAGGTTGAAATACTGCAAAAATATTCTGGGTTTAAAAAAATACCCATTTTTGGCAATACCCTATATCTGGGGCTTATGCTGCATTTGTTAGTTTGAAATACAAGCTTGAAATAATGCAATAATATTCTTGGTTTAAAAAAACACCCATTTTGGGCAAAATACAAAATTTGAGACTTTGCTGCATCAGTCAGTGTGAAATACAAGTGTTGGATACTGCTGTTATAGTCTGTTATAAAAAAAAAACACTCATTTTGGGCAAAATACTAAATTTGCAGTGTTTGCTGAATTTGTCAGTGTGAAATAAAAGCTTGAAATACTGCAATAATATTCTTGGTTTAAAAAAACACCCATTTTGGGCAAAATACTAAATTTGCGGCATTTGCTGCATCTTTCAGTCTGAAATACAAGCTTGAAATACTGCAATAATATTCTGGTTTTAAAAAAAACACCTATTTTTGGCAATACCCTACATCTGGGGCCTATGCTGCATTTGTTAGTGTGAAATACAAGCTTGAAATACTGCAATAATATTCTGGGTTTAAAAAAACACCCATTTTGGGCAATACCCTACATCTGGGGCCTTTTCAGCATTTGTCAGTGTGAAATACAAGCTTGAAATACTCCCATAATAAGTGTTTACGAAAAAAACACCCATTTTTGGAAAAATATAAAAATTGCCACCTTTGCTGCATCTGTCAGTGTGAAATGCACGCGTTAGATACTGCTGTTATATATTTCTATGAAAAAAAACACCCTATTTGGGCAAAATACGAAATTTGTGGCCTTTGCTGCAGCTTTCAGTGTGAAATACATGCGTTAGATACTGCTGTTATATTCTGTTTTGGGCAAGATCCTAAATTTGCGAAGAATGAGGAGAGAGTCAAATAAGGGACTTGGCCCCAGTCGTGGTGCTGCTGGTGGAGGTCCTGTTGCCGGGAGAGGACGTTGTCAATCTATTGCAGCTACACGCACAAGTGAAACACCTTCCTCAGGTGCGAGTAGGCGACAGAACCTTCAGCGTTATTTGGTCAGGCCTAATGCGGCTCTACGAATGGTGAGGCCCGAACAAGTACAGGCGATAGTAGATTGGGTTGCTGACAGTGCCTCCAGTTCTTTTAAATTGTCTCCCACCCAGTTTTCTGCTGAAAGATCAGAGTTGGCACCTGCAGCTGATGTCATCAGTCTTTCACCTCACCCCCTTACAAATCAGCCAAGCAGTCTGAGCCCCAAGTCATGCAGAAGTCTCATCTGCTTTTTGATGAATCTGCTAGTAGGGTTTCCCAGGGCCATCAACATAGCCCTGCTCCAGAAGTGGAAGAGATTAAGTGCACCGATGCCCAACCACTTATGTTTCAAGATGAGTACATGGGAGGACCACCGCAGCACGTATCGGATGATGACGAAACACAGGTGCTAACTGCTGTGGCTTTCTGCAGTGTGCAGACCGACAAGGAGGGCTGGGGTGAAGACTGGGTGGAAGATGATGTGGAGGACGATGAGGTCCTCGACCCCACATGGAATCAAGGTCATGCGAGTGACCTGTGTAGTTCGGAGGAAGAGGCGGCGGTCACACAGAGCCACCAGCACAGTAGAAGAGGGAGCAGGGTGCAAAAGCGGAGTGGCCATCCCCTAGACAGTGCGCCTGCGACTGCCTAACGCAGCAAGGGACCGAGCACACCAAAGCCAGCTCCAAGGAGTCTTCAGACAATGTGCTGACGACAAGACACGAGTGGTTTGCACGCTGTGCAATCAGAGCCTAAAGCGAGGCATAAACGTTCTCAACCTGAGCACAACCTGCATGACCAGGCATCTAAGTGCAAAGCACGAGCTGCAGTGGAGTAGACACCTCAAAAACCAAGAAAGATCTCTGGCTCCTCCTGCTTCCTCTTCTGCTGCAGTCTCGGCCTCTTCATCCACCTTTGGAGTGACAGTGGCACCTGCCACCCCACAAACAGATGATCTGCCAGCAACACCACCAACTGGGTCACCAAGGATCTCCACAATGTCCCACGGAAGCGTTCAGCTCTCCATCTCCCAAACACTGGAGCAGAAGAGGAAGTACCCCCCTACCCACCCGCGATCCCTGGCCCTGAATGCAAAAATTACTGGCCTTTGAAATGCTGTCATTCCGTCTGGTGGAGACAGAGAGTTTTAAAAGCCTTATAGCAGTGGCTGTCCCACAGTACGTCATGCCCAGCTGCCACTACTTTTCCAGGCGAGCCATAACTTCCCTGCACAACCAAGTGGGGGACAAAATCAGGTGTGCAACTACGTATACGTGGACCAGTAAGCACGGTCAGGGACGTTATAGCTCCCTAACAGCACACTGGGTAAATGCAGTGGCGGCTGGGCCTGAGGCGGATAGCAGTTTGGCTCATGTCCTTCCACCACCGAGGATTGCAGGGTACTTAAGTTTGCCTCCTGTTGCTTCCTACTCTGCTTCCTCATCCTCTACCGCCTCCTGATCCGTTTAGTGTAACACCTTCACCACCAAGTTCGGCACAGCCAGGGGTAAACGACAGCAGGCAGTTTTAAAACCGCGCAGGAGCTGTGGACGGGCATGGAACAACAGACCGATGAGTGGTTGGTGCGAGGCCTGGTGGTGTGCGCTAATGGGCAAAATCTCGTAGCAGCTCTGGGACTAGTCGATTTTACGCACATCCCTTGCCTGGCGCATGTGCTGAATTTGGTGGTGCAGAGGTTCCTTAAAAATGACCCCGATATGTCAGAGCTGCTGCAGAAAGTGCGGGCTGTCTGTGCGCGCTTTCGGCGTTCTCACCCTGCTGCTGCTCGCCTGTCAGCACTGCAGCGTAACTTCGGCCTTCCCGCTCACCGCCTCATATGCGATGTGCCAACAAGGTGGAACTCCACCTTGCACATGCTGGTCAGACTGTGCGAGCAGCAGCAGCAGGCAATAATGGAGTTTCAGCTGCAGCACACACGGGTGAGTCGCCTTGCGGAACAGCACCACTTCACCACCAATGACTGGGCCTCCATGCAAGACCTGTTATCCTTGTTGCTCTGTTTCGAGTACTCTACCAACATGGCCAGTACCGATAAAGCCATTCTCAGCGTTACTATCCCACTTCTATGCCTCCTTGAAAAAAAATCTTCTGGCGATGATGGAAGAGGATGTGGCACAGGAGGAGGAGGAAGATGGATCATTTCATAGGGTTTCCGGACGGTCATTCACAAGTGGCTCCGAGGGTGGGTTCCTTCACTCACAAACGCCAGGTACAATATTGTCCAACCAGGGCGCAGTTCTGAAGGATGATGAGGAGGAGTAGATGGAGGAGGAGGAACCGTGTTCACAGCAGGGTGGCACCCAAACCAGCTCATGGCCATCACTGGTGCGTGGCTGGGGGATACAGAGGACACAGACGATACACCTCCCACAGAGAACAGCTTGTTGTTGCCTCTGGGCAGCCTGGCACACATGAGCGATTACATGCTGCAGTGTTTTTACCCAACGACCGCCGAGTTGCCCACATTCTAACTTGTGCTGATTACTGGGTGGCCACGCTGCTGGATCCCCATTACAAGGACAACGTACCATCCTTAATTCCATCACTGGAGCATGATCGTAAGATGCATGAGTAAAAGCGCACGCTGGTAGACGCGCTGCTGGTTGCATTCCCACCTGACAGCGGGGGCAAAGTGGAAGCACAAGGCGAAGGCAGAGGACGAGGAAGAGGTTGCCATCGCAGCTGGGGCACCAACAGCACCTCAGAAGGCAGTGTTAGCATGGCCGAAATGTGGAAAAGCTTTGTCAGCACGCCACAACAAACAGCACCACCAGCTGATATGGAACGTCTTAGCAGGAGGCAGCATTTCACCAACATGGTGGAGCAGTATGTGTGCACACGCTTACTTGTACTGAATGCCGGGTTTTCCCCCCTTCAACTTCTGGGTCTCCAAATTGGGCACATGGCCTGAGCTTGCCCTTTACGCCTTGGAGGTGCTGGCCTGCCCTGCAGCCAGTGTATTGTCTGAACGTGTGTTTAGAATGGCAGGGGGCGTTATCACAGACAAGCGCAGCCACCTGTCCACATCCAATGTGGACAAGCTCACGTTCATTAAAATGAACCAGGCATGGATCCCTCAGGACTTGTCCGTACCTTGTGCAGAATAGACATGTATACTGGCCTTACCCAGCTATTGTGATACTCCAGCGCAATTGCTCATTGTTGTATTTTGATATTTCCCACTCTTTTGGGGTGTACCCAATTTACATTTTTTTTTAAAAATAAATAATTAAAACCAAAAACCAGTGTTGGCTACCTCGTCCTTCTTCACCGCCGCTTCCACCTACACCGCTATGTCCACCGCCTCCTCAACCTCCTACTCCATATGGACCTCCACCTCATACATCAAGATTATTTTTTTTAATTTGTACGTATTTTTTTTTTTTATGTCATTTCAATAATTTGTCTGTTACATTTTCGGGTGAAATTCACCAATTTTTAGCTGTGATATACCCCTGCTCTACCTAGCAGACAGGTATACAAATTTCACTAATATGTCTGTTACATTTTCGGGTGAAATTCACAAATTTTTGGCTGTGATATACCCCTGCTCTACCTAGTAGACAGGTAAACAAATTTCACTAATTTGTCTGTTACATTTTCGGGTGAAATTCACAAATTTTTGGCTGTGATATACCGCTGCTCTTCCTAGTGGACAGGTTAATAAATTTCACAAATTTGTCTGTTACATTGTCGGGTGACATTCACCAATTTTTGGCTGTGATATACCCCTGCTCTTGACGTGTAAGGTAGGTAAAAGATGCGCGGCACTCACCAGGGTCGAATCTTCAAAAGAGCTTTATTGCTGACTAGCAGGGTAGCATCAGCTGCACAGGCTGGGCAGCGGGACGGCCCAGGTGTGGACGGGCGGTGACGGCCGTTTCGTGCAGGATCGCGCTTCCTTGGACCGCTACTGACTTACAAGCGCACCGACGTGCATTTAAGGGCGACCGTAGGTCATCACCATGACGACCATCGAGGCTCCCCAGGTGCACGCTGTAAAAGATACAGAAAGGGAGCATTGCAACATTACGTATATGCCACAGGGCACTAAAGCAACATAAAGCAACACATTATCAAATACTGGAGGAGACAAATTACATTAGCGTACAGGCAAGTGCTAGAAAGTACAAGGAGATGCAACTGGAGGTGATGTATAAATGCTATTTCCCTTACACTAAATGAAGCAGAGGGCTATGCCCCTATCAGGGAGTGGGGGCACGGGGAGGGAAATTTCCTTACTGCCCTACTATATTGGGAAGCAAGAACAAGGGGAGGAACGTGGAACGCAATCACAAAGGGCAACGGACAAGAGTATTATGGCATGATCAGTGAACACTAGCAAAACCCTCTGGTATCCTGACACAAGGGAGCGACGGGACATTAGAGAAAGACAGCCATGTCATTTTTATCGTTCAGGCCATGTGGTCCCATGGCACCCGTTCTGATGATCCATCGAGCCTCCCGCTGCAGCAAAAGGCGGTGGCGATCCCCACCCCGTGGGATGGGTCCCACCGCCTTAATCCCAGCAAAAGAGAGGCTGGATGGATCACCATTGTGGGCCGAACGGACATGGTCGATCAGGCGGGGTGAACCTCGACCTGTCCTAATTGAACCAAGATGCTCCCGTATTCGCTCAAACAGGGGCCTAATGGTTTTGCCGATGTAAAACCTGCTACAGGTGCATGATACGACATAGACCACATGAGTGGTGCAACACGTGATGAAGTCGTTGACCTTATGTGTGATGCCCCCTAAAGACAGGAACTTCCCCTGCGAGTTGTGGGAACAAAAAGAACATGGAGCATCTTGGTTCAATCAGGACATGTCGAGGTTCACTCCGTCTGATCGACCATGTCCGTTCGGCACCGCCCGTCCACACCTGGGCCTTCCCTCTCCTCAGCCTGTGCAGCTGATGCTACCCTGCTAGTCAGCAATAAAGCTCTTTTGAAGATTCGACCCTGGTGAGTTCCGCGCATCTTTTACCTACCTTCCACGTCAAGTGTAATTCTTGTTCACGCTGAGCACCACACTGTCTGGGTCCGCTTGTGCAGCCGTGGGTCTAGGAGTCCCGGAGTTCAAGGAGGCGTGGGTAACTTTCTTAAAGGAGCACTGCCGCTGTTTTCCTTTTGCTCTTGCTTCTCCACTATACATATACCCCTGCTCTACCTAGTGGACAGGTTAATAAATTTCACAAATGTGTCTGTTATATTGTCGGGTGACATTCACCAATTTTTGGCTGTGATATACTCCTGCTCTACCTAGTGGACAGATTAATAAATTTCACTAATTTTTCTGTTACATTGTGGGGTGACATTCACCAATTTTTGGCTGTGATATACCCCTGCTCTACCTAGTGGACAGGTTAATAAATTTCACAGATTTTTATGTTACATTGTCGGGTGAAATTCACCAATTTTTGGCTGTGATATACCCCTGCTCTACCTAGTGTACAAGGAAATAAATTTCACTGATTCGTCTGTTACATTCTTGGGTGACATTTACATTTTTTTGCCGTGAATAAACCCCTGCTCTGCATAGGTGACAGGGAACAAAATTTTTAATAATCGTCTGTTCCATTGGTGGGTGACATTAACCCATTTTTGGCAATGAAAACCCCCTTCTCTGCATAGGTGACAGATAATTAAATTTCTAAAATTTGTCTTTAATTGACGTGCGCCCCCTCCTTTCATTCGATGCTTCAACTTTAACAACTTGTCCCACATTTCCGCTCGATCACATTAGAGCCATTGACCTCCCTTGGATGGGGTATCTCTTTCTCACACTCCCTCTCCGGCGTGGAACCCTGATTCGCCGTTAACCGTGATCAACATGGTAGGCGCATACAAGAACATCGAAAGTTGATAGAGAAGATATCCAAATGGATCGTGGACTTTACGGGTACGTGCGATCAGGCAGAAGTTATCTAGAGTCAACAAAGCGGCAGCAGGGCCTCTCCTGGCAAACGTTTCCAAATGCAAAATATCCCAGTGATATTCCCTATAATTTTTTATTAATCATTCCAATAACAGGGCATCTTAAGAGTCCTGTATTGTTATTTATCGTCACTACCTCCCCGAGTCAGGAGTGGGTAATTGCATATATTGACCTCCCTTGGATGTGGTCTCCCTTTCTCACACTCCCTTTCCGGCGTAGAACCCTGATTCGCCATTAACCGTGATCAACATATTAGGCGCAGAAAAGAACATTGAAAGTTGATAGAGCGGATATCCAATTGGACATCACGGGGACATGCAACATGGTGGAGCAGTATGTGTGCACATGCCTACACGTACTGATTGATGGGTCTGCCCCCTTCAACTTCTGGGTCTCCAAATTGGGCACATGGCCTGAGCTTGCCCTTTACGCCTTGGAGGTGCTGGCCTGCCCTGCAGCCAGTGTATTGTCTGAACGTTTGTTTAGCACGGCTGGAGGAGGTTATCACAAGTTATATTTCCCAATGTTTTGGAATGTTTTGGGGTGTACCCTAATTTAAACCAAAAATAAATTAAAACCAAAAACCAGTGTTGGCTACCTCCTCCTCCACCGCCGCTTCCACCTACACTGACACATCCACCGCCTCCTCAAACTCCTACTCCATATGGACCTTGTCCTCCTAGATAAAGATTATTAATATTTTTTTTAATGTATTTTGTTATTTTAAGTCATATCCCTATCCACATTTGTTTGCAGAGCACTTGCCATGCTCTTAATCACATTTTGATGCCATTTGCAGCCCTCTAGCCCTTTCCATGACATTTTTACAGCCATTTTAGTGCTCAAAAGTGCGGGTCCCCTTTTACTTCAATGGGGTTCGAGTTCGGGGTCAAGTTCGGGTCCCGAACTCGAACTTTTTTGTGAATTTTGGCCGAACCCGTCGAACCCGAACATCCAGGTGTCCGCTCAACTCTACTCTCTATCCTTTCCCTGAACTTCTATTGAGCAAAATAAAAGTTTTCAAGTCTTTCCTAGCACTGTCCCTAGCGCCTGCTGACGTCTCTCCCTGCACTAAGTACACTGGAAAATGGCTGAATCCAAGATGGCTGAGGCTATTTATAGGGCTGTGACATCACAGGGCTGCTGGCTGCTGATTGGCTGCATGCATGGCATTGTGGGTGATCCTCGTTCCCAGAGTTCCTTGCTCCATGTCCTAACACGTGCAGCAGCCATTTTAGGACAAAATGTGATTTGTTACCACAAAGAGTGAGGAAATTCGAATTCGCTGCGAATCAAATTTTTCCAGAATTTTCGTCAATTCATGGCATAAAAAATAAAAATATGTTCCCTTGCTGAAATCTGATTCCTGTATGGTACAGTGAATAGTTAAATATTTGCAGCGGTACACATTAATACATTTACTCAAGTTAGTCCTGTGCATTCAAAGTATGCTTTGAATGTAAAAGACCTTATAATTTTGCTTTGCTTCAAATGTCAGCTAAGTATACAGTCTTTTTTAGCTGACCTAACAGGCCCATAAAGTTAATTCTGGCTTTGCCTTACAGGGACAGACCAAGCAAATGACCAACTAGCTATGTAATGGGAGGAACCTACAAGTAGGCACCATTTGTGTAACTGTCATTTTGGTTTATTTTTAATATAGTGTAGGGACACGGATGTTAGACATTTTGTAATGTATTTTATTAGGGGGAAAAAACTTTCTTTCCACTAGAAAACAGGGTATAAAGAGTCTTCTTAGCAAAGCTCTAACAGCACTGCAAAGGAGAATATGTCTTTAGTCGTCAGTCTGCAGAAGACAGCTCCCTCTTGTCACTTCTTAAGTCCCTGGCTATTAGCATGTGGCTTATGCTTTATTTTAATTTTTTAACCAATTCCAAACGATTTTAAAAAAGTTTCTTCCCAAGGAAGCACCTTCAACTCACCCTATATGCTGCATTAAAAAATTATGCATTTATTTTATAAATGAAGTAACATAAATTCAGAAAATAATTGCTTACTGCCTCCATTTTAGTATAAGTCTTGCATTGGAAAATATTTTAATTTATAGACAATGAAATGATTAGATAACACAGAGCTATCCATATTGTAATAAACCTATGCCAGGTGATGACCCTGTTTTGATTTTGCTATGGGGTCCCCTCTTTTTTATGTGTTTCTCTGCTGTCGCTTCCTTTCCTGTGTACTAATATTGTTTGGGTCTGGGTGAAAGAATTGCCTAGTTTAGTCTGATTCATTTAAGGAGTAGCTGTTGATTGTTTAGCCTTTGTATGTCCAGGCCTTTACCTTCTCTGATTGCTGGGACACATGCTCTGCACATTTTTTTTCTAGATTCTTAGTATTTTGTTCTAGTCTATTGTGTTGTGTCAGTGTATTCTGGGATGTGTGGTCCTCTGGCCTTTCATTGCTGTCAGCACTGAAGTTAGTTAGTCATGCTTTGCAGAATTTTTAATTTTTTTTACTTTTTTGTGTCTTACTTCTGGATTGTATTTCAGAACAGGGTCCGTTCACTGTTATATATCAGCTTTCCATCTGTTTGCCATCTACTGAATTGCCTGACTCCCATCTTTTTCACCTGTGACTATCATTGTTTGGTTCCTATTATCTATTGGGGCATTTAGAACCCTGGTGTTTGCCAGTGTTGATACATGTTTAATATATGTTTCTACAGACCATCTAAATGCAAGGTAATTCAGCCCTACTGTAACTGAGTGTTGAGCAAACCAAAGTGAAACAAATTAATTTCAGGAAAAATTTGATTCACCTCGCGCTTCGTGGTAACGAATCGTTTTTTTCCTAAAATGATGGCTGTATGTGTTACAAAGTGAAAGTGAGAAGCCTGGGAACGCGACATGGCCCACTATGCCATTGAGCCAACCAATCAGGATATTGCAGGATAAAACTAACCTGTGGAGGAAAGATTAATGCTGTGATACTTACCTTCCACAGCGCAGCCCGTTCAGAGATCCGCCTCCCGGTCACGTGATCGCTCCTGATGGGTTTTCTTCCCTTCCAGCCAATGTCCGTCTTCTTGTCTTCCTGTCTTCTCTTCCTTCCTGCAGCAGGAGACAGTTAATCACGGCTGGCCATCTTTACAAGCGCACAAGGCTAAATGATAGCGTGCATGTACGGAACCGCCGTCCTTCTATCTATCCGTCTCTGCCACGTACAGGCTTCTATGTGAAGCCTGTATTGACTCCTGCACAGTGTGATGTAAGCCCTGTGCAGGAGTGACAGAATAGCGATCAGCCCCAGAGGGGGGCACTGGATGGCAAATAGGAGGCAAAGGAATGGAAAATAGGGGGGCACTGAATGGCACAAAGGAACAATAGGTGGCACATAGGTGGCACTGGATGGCAAATAGGGGGCAATGGATGGCAAATAGGGGCCACTGGATGGCAAATAGGGGGCACTGGATGGCAAAAAGGGGGCACAGGATGGCAAACAGGGGGTAATGGATAGCAAATAGCTACTGGGAATCACAACTCTGCCTTGGAAGTCGCTGGAGCAACTCTACAGCGCACTTAGGGGAGAAGGACGTCGCCAACGGTTGATACCGTTACATTGGTGGCAGCAGTGGGATGGCGTCCTAGTGCGAGGAGAAGCAGCTCGGAGACACCGTTTGTAGATTTATAATTAGGGCAACGCTAGTACTCGTACAGCGCCCCTGGCGACAGCAGCAAGGAATCAGCTAGTTTTTGGACAGCATTCCATGAGGAAAAGGAGGATCACCCGGATTACAAGGATGCAGTCCGGAAAGGCGTATGGCACGAGGCCCTGGAGGACGTGCAGCTTAGGCAGGGCGAGAGTCTCACCAGTGTGGAGCAGAGGTTGCGGATGCAATGGGAGCTGCGAATGCCTCTACTGGGAGAACAGCCCCTGAAGGTGTGGGTGTTGGAGCGCGACATCCTGGTATGGCAGGAGACCTGGCTGGATGATGCATATCAGGCGCTATGGGAGGACCCACAGTCGTCAGGTGGAGATGGGACCGAGGTCTCTCTACTGACCCTGCAGGGATGCTGGGCAGTCGGCCCAGATCCCCGGCGGCAGTGTATTATAAAGGGAGAAGAGACAACCGGTCTCTCTTCCCAGCGGCAGTACGTGTCACAGAGAGAGGAAACTGTAGGTCCCTCATCTCAGCAGCAAGCATCATTGGGAGTGAAGATGGTCGCTACCCCTACCCAGCACCCAGCAGCTTTCCAGGGAGAGGAGACAATCAGTCGATCTCCCAGCGGCAGAGGGCATACCAGGGAGAAGAGGTAGCCCCAGCGGCAGTGTGGTTACCCAGGAGATGATATGGGTGGCATCACTCTCCTACAGCAGAGTCAAGCAGACCAGTTGGAAGAGGTTCTGGATTCATCTTGTCCGACTAACACAGGTCCAGACCAGTTGGGGGTCTGGTACCTGGTTAGTCTACTGTTGGGAGGGGAGAAATGTGACTGACTGAACTGTCACTGGGGCTGCTGGAGAGGCCTGAGGGCTAGCCTCCTTCCTATGGAACCAGAACTATGGAGTGTTTTGGGGGCATTGTTATGGGGGCACTGTAGATGTGACTGTAATGGGAGCACTGTGTTTGCACTGTTAGGGGGGTACTGTGGATGTCATTGTTATGGGAGCACTGTAGATGTCACTGTTATATGGGCGCTGGGGAGGTCACTGCTGTGGGGGCACTGTGGATGTCAATGTTATGGAGGCACTGTGGATGTCACTGTTATGGGGGCACTACAGAGGTCACTATTATGGGGACGCTGTGGATGTCAGTGTTATGGGGACACTGTTAAGGTCAGTTTTATGAGGGCACTGTGGAGGTCGATGTTATGGGGGCACTGTGGATGTCAGTGTTATGGGGGCACTGTGGATGTCAGTGTTATGGGGACACTGTGGATATCACTTCTATGGAAGCACTGTGGATAACATTGTTATGGGGGTACTGTGGATGTCACTGTTATGGGGGCACTACAGAGGTCACTATTATGGGACGCTGTGGATGTCAGTGTTATGGGGACACTGTTAAGGTCAGTTTTATGAGGGCACTGTGGAGGTCGATGTTATGGGGGCACTGTGGATGTCAGTGTTATGGGGACACTGTGGATATCACTTCTATGGAAGCACTGTGGATAACACTGTTATGGGGGTACTGTGGATGTCAGTGTTATGAGGCACAGGGGAGGTCATTGTTATGGGGGCGCAGTGGCGGTCACTCTGACGGGAGCAATGTTGATGTCACTCTTATGGGGGCTCTGTGGATATCACTGTTATGGGAGCACTGTGGATGTCACTATTATGGGGGCACTATGGAGGTCACTGTTATGGGGACACTGTTGAGGTCACTCTTATGGGAGCACTGTGGAGGTCACCGTTATGGGCGTTCATTATAAATGATAGAGCTCATGCAAACGACCATATCCGTTTTGAAGTCTTCAAGTCGTGGATCCACTAAATAAGGATACTGTCCATGTGTGATTCACATTTTTTGCAGTCCCATTGAGTTCTATGGGTTTTAGATCTGCATTTTGAGGACCAGAATAGGACATGTTCTATCTGTGGCAGAACTGACATACGAATGTGGAAAACACATGGAAGTCATCAGTGTACTTTCCACATCTGTGTGTCAGTTCCAAAAAAGATAGAACATGTCCTATTCTGGTCCTCAAAATGTGGACCTTGAATCCATAGAACTCAATGGGACTGCAAAAAATGTTGATTGCACAAAGACAGTATCCTTATTTAGTAGATCTGCAACTTGCAGACTGCAAAATGGATACGGTCATGTTCATATAGGTTTAGATACACAGCTCAGCAAGCTGTATCATACAAAATGGTATTAGCTCAAGGGTTTAGATACACAGCTCAGCAGCCTGTATCATACAAGATGGGATTAGATATACACTTCAGCAGGCAGTATCACATGCAACATTATGTGTATCAGGCACACATACATGATAGGATTAAATACACATGTGATTTGTTGTGCTTGCTGATTCAAGCTGTTAATTGCACTGGAGATAGTGAGGGAAGAGCCTGTGGACTGTCAGTGATGGGATTTAGACACTTAGTGAGAAATGGATTTATGTGTGGGCGTAGAAAGATGGACACAGGAGTTGTAGTTGGCATGGCTGCTGCAGACAGAGCAGTGTGGGGGACGTGGCCAGCCTGTGACTCATCACTGCGCAGTACAGCCAGGCTTGTGTATCAATAAAGTTATGTATTAAACAAAACAGTAAAGGGAGAACATAAACAGATCTGCCAGGATAATCTAATGCCCAGACAGGCAGAAGGAAAGCTCAGACATGAAAAACAGCTATTGGAGGCATATGTATGGATGGTGAGGGGTGTTAGGAGCACATACTGTAAATAGAATTTTGATTTTGGGACCAGACAACCTCTTAAAATTTACAACATTCACCACGCAGCATAACTAGGGTTGCCACCTTTACCAACAAAAAATACTGGCCAAGTTAAGCCACATCGGGGTTGTGGTTATGGGGGCGTGGCTTAACATAAGGTGTTAAGTCGCTATGTCACAATGTGGCTCACAGTATTAATAATGCCCCCATTAGTGCCCCCCAGTAATTTTAATGCCTCCATTACTGCCCTCCAGCATTGGTAATGCCCCCCATTAATGCTCCCATTAGAGCCCCCCAATAATACTAATATTCCCATTAGTGCCCCCTAGTAATTGTAGTGCCCCTATTAGTGCTCCCCAGTAATAGTAATGCCCTCATTAGTGCCCCCAATATTAAACTTACCTCATCCATTTGATTGTGCCGCGGAAGGACAGGACCTGCGCTACACAGAGTCATGATGTTTCGCAGGTCCCGCTGCTCCTGTCGTGCGCATCCAGTGAGCAGAGAGTGTTCCCCATTGCACAATCAAATGGATGAGGTGTTTTTTTTTGTTTGTTTTTTAATTAACAAGTGGGAGAGGGACGGGAGTCAAAGGCTGTACTAATGAGCACCGCACAATGGAAGTGCTCATTAGTAACAGTCAATTCTGGAATACCAGCAAAAATTAACGGCAGCAGTAGGGGTACTAAATTACCGGCTTGGCCGGTGAGTTACCATCATGGTGGCAACCCTAGTTATGACTAGCATGCTTTTTATGGCTTATTACCAAACATTTATAGTTGTGTCTGATTGCTTTTGTAACGCATTGGTATACCTTTCATACCAATATTAGCCTATCACTGTATGGCTGGGTCCCTATCATGCTTTTCTCTCATGTAAAATATTTATAAATTACAGCATACTTTTTATGCTGGACTCTGCAGGATGGAAGAGCAAAGTGTACTATGCTTTTGCATCCTTTTTTCCCCCCCTATTAAACATAGGGCAACACACAGTGTGAACAGCCCCTTAGACTGAGAAAGCTTGAGGCATAGTCATAGACATACAGTTATGGCAGACCAGGTGGCCTTTTTCAGGCTCCCAGCTGCCATGGCAATGCCTAGAAGCCACAGCTGCTATGGACCACAGCATCTAGGGGGTTAAAAGGCTGGAAGCAGAATTATCTCCAATCACGGTCATTACAACAGGAGCGCGGCTGTCAGTCAGTGCCAGACTCCTGCAGTGTAATAATTGAATTAATCACCCAGCCCCAGGCTTTAGTTTGAAAAAAAGTAAAAAAATAAAATAAAAAAATGTTTTTACATTCTAGCTATTTTGTTTCCGGTAATAATATGGTCTCGCCCTGAAACAGGTTTTCTTTTTCATTTGTGTCCAACATTGTCTGCTGCAATTCTTGATACCCAATTTCTGGTAATTGTGTTTTAGATAGCATTATGACAGCTATTAGCACAGGGACAGTTTTTTGAGGGGCATGTTACCTTTTTATTTTTTTATATACTTTTTTTATTATATACTCTATGCCAGTATGGTAAAAAAAAAAAAAAAAACACTGGGGACCTAATTATTACCCTTTTTATTTTTACTTTACACTATACTCTAAGTTTGCTCCAGTTACAGACAATATTTGCCCAGTTACAGTTAAAATGGTCACCATTAGGGGATCTGGGAGTAGTCAGACCTAGCAAAAGCTTCCTAGAATGAGGAAACAATATTTGCGGATGCAAATAGGGGGGACATGGTGTCATGCCCCCAGTTATTTGCATGCGCAAATGATGTGTGTGTGTGAAGTGTTACTTACCTGGTAAGAGTTGTACTTGGTGCAGGCTAAAGTCATCTGGAGCTTGATTGGAGGATGGATCAACTGCCGATCGCATGGAGAAACCTTTAGAAGAAAGGAGATGTCAGTTGCTGCGCACTCACGTAAGTGGCAGTGAAGAATCCGGACCCCCACCTGTAAGAAGAAATTGAATAATTACTCAAACAACTAATCACAAAAGCAGAAACTTACGGAAGAGAAGCCTGGTTCAGGAGATGTCTTCAGCTTGAGCACGACGTCGGGGATCAGCAGCGATGCAGCCGCAGCGATGCTCCGCAGACTCCTCCACCTACAAAAAGGGCAAGAAAAGAGAAAAGAAGTTATTCTCCACCATTATAAGCTATAAGATGCAGAAATACAATTATTTCTGCATCACACAACGTGAGGAGCAGAGAGAAGAAACAGTCACATACTCACCGACGTTCGCCAGTCCCTCCAGGCAAGTCATCTCAGGGAGCTGAAAAAAGTGTTTTTCCTAACTCTGACACCATATTAGAAGATAGGGTACAAATATTTAAGGAATTTATTTCTTTCCTATCTCACAAGGAGTAAAAATTTAATCCAATTTCTGTATGGTCTTCACCAGGCAGGAATTCAGATTCAAATACAGTTGCAAGAAAAAGTATGTGAACCCTTTGGAATAATATGGATTTCTGCACAAATTGGTCATAAAATGTGATCTGATCTTCATCTAAGTCACAACAATAGACAATCACAGTCTGCTTAAACTAATAACACACAAAGAATTAAATGTTACCATGTTTTTATTGAACACACCATGTAAGCATTCACAGTGCAGGTGGAAAAGTATGTGAACCCCCTAGACTAATTACATCTCCAAGAGCTAATTGGAGTGAGGTGTCAGGCAACTGGAGTCCAATCAATGAGATGAGATTGGAGGTGTTGGTTACAGCTGCCCTGCCCTATAAAAAACACACACCAGTTCTGGGTTTGCTTTTAGCAAGAAGCATTGCCTGATGTGAATGATGCCTCGCACAAAAGAGCTCTCAGAAGACCTACGATTAAGAATTGTTGACTTGCATAAAGCTGAAAAGGGTTATAAAAGTATCTCCAAAAGTCTTGCTATTCATCAGTCCACGGTAAGACAAATTGTCTATAAATGGAGAAAGTTCAGCACTGCTACTCCTTCCCTAGGAGTGGCCATCCTATAAAGATAACTGCAAGAGCACAGCGCAGGCTGCTCAATGAGGTGAAGAAGAATCCTAGAGTGTTAGCTAAAGACTTACAAAAGTCTCTGGCATATGCTAACATCCCTGTTAGCGAATCTACGATACGTAAAACACTAAACAAGAATGGATTTCATGGGAGGATACCACAGAGGAAGCCACTGCTGTCCAAAAAAACATTGCTGCACATTTACAGTTTGCACTGGAGCACCTGGATGTTCCACAGCAGTACTGGCAAAATATTCTGTGGACAGATGAAACCAAAGTTGAGTTGTTTGGAAGAAATACACAACACTATGTGTGGAGAAAAAGAGGCACAGCATACCAACATCAAAACCTCATCCCAACTGTGAAGTATGGTGGTGGGGGCATCATGGTTTGGGGCTGCTTTGCTGCGTCAGGGCCTGGATGGATTGCTATCATCGAAGGAAAAATGAATTCCCAAGTTTATCAAGACATTTTTCAGGATAACTTAAGGCCACCTGTCCACCAGCTGAAGCTCAACAGAAGATGGGTGTTGCAACAGGACAACGACCCAAAGCATAGAAGTAAATCAACAACAGAATGGCCTAAACAGAAGAAAATACGCCTTCTGGAGTGGCCCAGTCAGAGTCCTGACCTCAACCCGATTGAGAGGCTGTGGCATAACCTCAAGAAAGCGATTTACACCAGACATCCCAAGAATATTGCTGAACTGAAACAGTTCTGTAAAGAGGAATGGTCAAGAATTACTCCTGACCGTTGTGCACGTCTGATCTGCAACTACAGGAAACGTTTGGTTGAAGTTATTGCTGCTAAAGGAGGTTAAACCAGTTATTAAATCCAAGGGTTCACATACTTTTTCCACCCGCACTGTGAATGTTTACATGGTGTGTTCAATAAAAACATGGTAACATTTAATTCTTTGTGTGTTATTAGTTTAAGTAGACTGTGATTGTCTATTGTTGTGACTTAGATGAAGATCAGATCACATTTTATGACCAATTTGTGCAGAAATCCATATCATTCTAAAGGGTTCACATACTTTTTCTTGCAACTGTAGTATTAATGAAAATTTGCATAATTCCAGAAATATTTCACATAACTGATAATCCATGGATTTTTTATGCCAATCGTTTAATCTCATCCCTGGAATCTGGCAGCAGAATTAAAGAAACATCTCTAAAAGAAACAATGCCCTGCCAGATTTCCCCCATAGGATTCCATTTGTCCAAACAAATCAAAGAAAAAATTTGGAACAAAGAATATATTGATGTTTTTTCTCTCCTCCCTTCAGCTAAAGAAACATTAAAATTAGACAAAAAAGAAGAGGAAGAGAGAAAAGGAAACCAACAAAAGACGTTTTTAAACTGGCTCCAAGCATTCTGCATTTATGCAGCAGTATTGGGAGAAAAACACCAGAATTTTTGTAGTGGCTTATTTCATCATCTTGACAGTATCCTAGAAGCCTATAAAAACTTTGGGGGTACTGCATAGTGTAATTATGACAAATCTTTTCGTCAAAAACTAGCAGTATACCCTGAATTGAAATGGGGTGCGAAGGATGTGGTTCTTTGGATCAACCTTATGTTACCCCAGAGGTCTAGTTTTTTTCATCAACAATTTCCCAAAAATGGATTTTGCTTTGTATTTAATGAGTCAGTATGTAGATGGAAAGCAAATTGCAAATAAAACATGAGTGCACTTTCTGCACAGGAAACCACCCAGCATCAAAAAGTTTTAAAAAGCATGGTCAGCACCTATCCAACAATAAAGAATCCAATAGAGGAGGTGACCCCATTGAACCTACCAAGGCTCATTCATTATTTAAAAATTTACCTAAACCAAACGACGGCTCAAACATAAATTTGTTCATATGGTTTTTATGTTCCGCCTTGTTCTAATTCAGGATGTTCTTTTGTTAAAAACTTAAAATTGATTAATTTAAATAATACAGCTGTTCAAGAAAAAATAGACAAAGACATTTCAGAAAACAGAGTTACTGGCCTTTTTGCAACCTCCTTTAAAAAATGTTTAGATTATCTCCACTAGGGTTAGTCCCTAAGAAAGAAGTTAACAGTTACCGACTCATTCATCACTTGTCATACCCAAAAGACAACTCAGTAAATGATTTAATTGATAAAAAATTGACATCGGTACACTATGCATCCTTTGATCAAGCATTATCACTACTTAAAAAAGCAGGAAGGAATGCATTGATGGCAAAAACTGACATAAAATTTGCCTTCAGTGTATTGCCTATTAACCCAGAGGGGTATAATTCTTTGGACTTTTAATTTGAAGGAAAATTTTATTATGATAAAGCACTTCCCATGGGTTTTTCCGTATCCTGTTTCTACTTCGAGGCATTTTCAACATTCTTACAATGGATGCTAGAAAGTCATTCAAGTGGAGGTTAAACAATCCATTACTTAGATGATTTTTCATTCATTGTAAGGAAAAAACAAATGATTGTATGATTTTTTTTAAACACCTTTAGAAATATTGAGTTTTTCCAAATTCTTTTAGCAGAAAAAAAGACTGTATGCGCAACAAAGGATATCATATTTTTGGGTATCTCCATAAATACAGAAAAAATGGAATTCAAAACAAAAAAATATCGTCCTTGAGGATTTTATTAAACAATTTGTTAGCATCCAAGAAAACTACATTAAAATGTTTACAATCAGCATTAGGTTCTTAAAATTCATAACTAGAGTTATACCAATGGGGAGAGTGTTTTCTAGACGTACTGTATTTTTTTCCCCATAAGACGCACTTTTTCCTCCACACACTGGTGGAAAAATGCCCCTGCGTCTTATGGGGCAAATACTAATGAGTGCTTCCTTTATGTAAGCACCCATTAGTACCGGAGGACCAGGAAGCGGTGAAGGCTCTGTACTCACCGCTTCCTGGTCCTCGGCTGTCTTCTGTACAGTGGCTGTGCACAGCGTGATGGCACTCTGTGACCTTACGCTGTGCGCACCAGTTCACAGCACAACCGAGGGAGGAGGAAGAGGATCGCACTGGAGGAGAGGAGCGGCGGCGTCCAGGAGCAGGAGAGGTAAGTGGTTTATTTATTTTGTGATCTATGGCTGGGGGCTGCTGATTACATATATGGCTGGGGCTGCTGATTACATATATGGCTGGGGGCTGCTGATTATATGCACTCACCTAAAGAATTATTAGGAACACCATACTAATACGGTGTTGGACCCCCTTTTGCCTTCAGAACTGCCTTAATTCTACGTGGCATTGATTCAACAAGGTGCTGATAGCATTCTTTAGAAATGTTGGCCCATATTGATAGGATAGCATCTTGCAGTTGATGGAGATTTGAGGGATGCACATCCAGGGCATGAAGCTCCCGTTCCACCACATCCCAAAGATGCTTTATTGGGTTGAGATCTGGTGACTGTGGGGGCCATTTTAGTACAGTGGACTCATTTTCATGTTCAAGAAACCAATTTGAAATGATTTGAGCTTTGTGAAATGGTGCATTATCCTGCTGGAAGTAGCCATCAGAGGATGGATACATGTTCTCATTCTGTTTGCGCCAAATTCGGACTCTACCATTTGAATGTCTCAACAGAAATCGAGACTCATCAGACCAGGCAACATTTTTCCAGTCTTCAACAGTCCAATTTTGGTGAGCTCGTGCAAATTGTAGCCTCATTTTCCTATTTGTAGTGGAGATGAGTGGTACCCGGTGGGGTCTTCTGCTGTTGTAGCTCATCCACCTCAAGGTTGTGCGTGTTGTGGCTTCACAAATGCTTTGCTGCATACCTCGGTTGTAACGAGTGGTTATTTCAGTCAACGTTGCTCTTCTATCAGCTTGAATCAGTTGGCCCATTCTCCTCTGACCTCTAGCATCCACAAGGCATTTTTGCCCACAGGACTGCTGCATACTGGATGTTTTTCCCTTTTCACACCATTCTTTGTAAACCCTAGAAATGATTGTGCGTGAAAATCCCAGTAACTGAGCAGATTGTGAAATACTCAGACCAGCTCGTCTGGCACCAACAACCATGCTACGCTCAAAATTGCTTAAATCACCTTTCTTTCCCATTCTGACATTCAGTTTGGAGTTCAGGAGATTGTCTTGACCAGGACCACACCCCTAAATGCATTGAAGCAACTGCCATGTGATTGGTTGACTAGATAATTGCATTAATGAGAAATAGAACAGGTGTTCCTAATAATTCTTTAGGTGAGTGTGTATATATATATATATATATATATATATATATATACATATAGACTCACACTACAACATACAATAACAACACTATAATAACCTTAACTACACTAGACAAAATACACAATCCCCACTTTTATTCCACCCCAAAATCTCTAGCTAAACATACACATACACTCTATGATGACTTCCCTCCCACCTATCGCTAACTTTCCCTACAGGGGTTAAAACAATACAGGAATACCAGGGTCAGGGGGTATTGAATGGTAATGCAGGGGTTAAGGCAGGGAAGATGGCAAGGCAGGGGTTAATGGCCAAGGAATGTATTGTAGGGAGCAATGCAGGGAATGCAGGGGTTAAAGCAGGGATGATGGCAAGGCAGGGGTTAATGCAGAGGTCCAAGGAAATGCAGGACAATACAGGGGGAAATGCAGGGCAATTTAGGGGTACTAGGGGGTACAGGGAAATGGTTAATAACATTGGTGGCAGTGGAATATAGGGATAAAAGGGTTAATAATAATGCTTGTTAGTCTAGGGGGGTAGGGAAAGGGTTATTCAGCCAGCCAAGGTTAAATGCTCTTCTCCAGGGGTTAATGTTCATCTCCAGGGGGAAGATTCTCGCTTGTGCTTGATGTGTAAGGGGATAATTCTTCTTTAGGGGCTGCTCAGCTCAACTGCCGAGCTCTCCACCGCCAGACTATTTAAATCAGGCAGGGCGTGCTTCCGAGCAGGCCACTCTGCAGGCAGTGCACGAGGGCTGGTCGCGGTCATATGACGTCACCGCACCAGCCTGCGCACCCCTGCACTTCAAGGCGGAGGATCGCTTTGATCCTCCTGCCTTTGAAGTGACCGCATACCTCCGATGCATGTTGTAACTACAGCGCCAAAGGTACCTGGAATACCAGTGGCACACAAGGACAGAGTGTCACGAACCAGCGGGTGTGAACCAACTGTGCCATGTGTCCTACCTCCTCTATGGGTATTGTCTAAGTGAACCCCTGGATATTCACAGTACCCCTGATGGTGGGGATAGACTTTGCCAAGGGGAACACCAGGTCGCTACCTCTTGAGGAGGATAGGCACACGAGGCAGCTGGTCCAGGTGGACCATGAGGTACCTGAGAAAGGTACCAGAGGTGCAGGACCGAAGAATGAGGCAGAGGCGTAGTCAGACAGGCAAAAGGTCAGGGCAGTCAGCACAGGTACAGGTCAGGCAATCCGGGTTGGCAACAGGAGAGTCAAGGCAAGCAGATAGGGATATAACAGGTGGCAGAGTCCAGGAATACAGATACGAGTCAGGAAACCAGGAACCTCAGCAGGACACAAGGACCTTAACAAGGAGGCATCTGGGAAGGGGCTGAGCCGTTTATATATGTGCAGAAGTGCTAGGATAGGTCAGTGAGGTCACATGACCTAACCCATAAAGCCCAGGAAGTGACGCGTGCCAGCTCTTAAGGAAGTGCTGCAGGAAACAAGCAGCAGGCATGCTGTGGCCAAGGCTGAGAGCAAACTGTCGAGCTGATCCCAGAAAAACAGCACCCACACAGACAGAGCCCAGGACTGCAGCAGTGAATGGAAAGACATGGCCGCAGATCACCACTGAACACGGCGCCCGGGACCGCGGCCTGTTAGCAGGGAAACAGCGGCGCACAGCAGCTGCTGTTACACAGAGGATCTCTTTGATCCTCTGTCTTTTCATGTGCCCACAACTGGACACATTTGTCCAGTTATCCGGGCAGCATCTCCCTCCTGCAGACGCGCTGTCATGTGCCTGCAGAAGAATTAAGCAGCTGGGGAGGCACCCGTGATTGAGGGACATTACTGGCGGCATTCAACTGTATAGATATAGTGGCTCATCCGTCTTAATTTCTGGTTATAGGTGCACTCTTATAGGCCTACCTCACAGTCTTTTGGTAATGATTGTCTTTATTAAAGAGTATTAACAGGCACTCAATCACCTGGAACTGTGTTAAGAATTCGCACTTTAATATACCCAATATATCAAGTACATTTAAACAATAAATAAAATGTAAAAAAAATGTAAACATAAAAAATAAAATCACAATGTGAGCAGTATTCGTAGCAAAAGTTCATAAAGTGATTGATCAGCTATCAATTATACATATATAAATACATTTTACTTCAAGCTATCACAGTACATACTCCTAGCTGCTCGAATTCATATACAATTGTGTTCAAAATTATTCAACCCCCAATGCTGTAAAGGGTTTTAGGGAATTTAGTGTACATTTGTAATTGTGTTCAGAATGAAATCTTACAAGGACTTTTTAAAGAACCAAATGCAACTAAAATGACATCAATTGTTTTTGTAATACAGTATTAAATGTTCTTTTTGTGATTTCTTCATTGACACAATTATTCAACCCCTTAAAGACTACCACTCTTAAGAACAGAGGTTCATTCAAGTGTTTTCGATCAGGTATTGAAAACACCTGTGGATGTCAAGGAGCAGCAATCAAGCATAATAAGCACCAATTAGGCAGATTTAAAAGGACTGTGATACTCAGCTCCTTCTGGACATTTACTGGTGTGTTTACAAACATGGTGAAGTCAAGAGAATGGTCCAGGAAGACAAGAGAAGAGGTGATTTCTCTTCACAGGAAGGGCAATGGCTATAAGAAGATTGCAAAGATGTTAAACATACCAAGAGACACCATAGGAAGCATCATTCGCAAATTCAAGGCAAAGGGCACTGTTGAAACGCTACCTGGTCGTGGCAGAAAGAAGATGCTGACTTCGACTGCTGTGCGCTACCTGAAGCGCAAAGTGGAGAAAAGTCCCCGTGTGACTACTGAGGAACTGAAAAAAGATTTGTCAGATGTGGGTACTGAAGTTTCAGCTCAGACAATAAGGCGCACACTGCGTAATGAAGGCCTCCATGCCAGAACTCCCAGGCGCACCCCCTTGCTGTCTCCAAAGAATAAGAAGAGTCGACTGCAGTATGCCAAAAGTCATGTGGACAAACCACAAAAGTTTTGGGATAGTGTTCTGTGGACTGATGAAACAAAATTAGAACTGTTTGGGCCCATGGATCAACGCTATGTTTGGAGGAGGAAGAACAAGGCCTATGAAGAAAAGAACACCTTGCCTACTGTGAAGCATGGTGGGGGGTCAATCATGCTTTGGGGCTGTTTTGCTTCTACAGGTACAGGGAAGCTTCAGCGTGTGCAAGGTACCATGAATTCTCTTCAGTACCAGGAGATATTGGATGAAAATGTGATGCAGTCCGTCACAACCTGAGGCTTGGGAGACGTTGGACCTTTCAACAGGACAATGATCCCAAGCATACCTCTAAGTCCACTAGAGCATGGTTGCAGATTAAAGGCTGGAACATTTTGAAGTGGCCATCGCAGTCACCAGACTTAAATCCGATTGGGAACCTTTGGTGGGACTTAAAGAAAGCAGTTGCAGCGCGCAAGCCTAAGAATGTGACTGAACAGGAGGCTTTTGCCCATGAAGAATGGGCGAAGATACCCGTAGATCGCTGTAAGACACTTGTGTCAAGCTATGCTTCACGTTTAAAAGCTGTTATAACTGGAAAAGGATGTTGTACTAAGTACTAAGATTGAATGTCACTTGGGGGTTGAATAAAACTGATAATGATGTGAGCACAGAAAAGACATTTGTGGTTATTTCATTATAAATGTTATGTTATATTTGTCTGACTTACAAGTGCCTCTTTGATTTAATTGTAAACAAGATGACTGAAATGATCAAAATCAATGTCAAACTGGCCAAAACACTCAATTTCAGTGGGGGTTGAATAATTTTGAACACAACTGTAGCTTACAAATGGCGGTCTACTCCGCTCAGTTTCCAAGCAGTACTAGATAGAACCAATAGGATACTCTTATATGAAAGGCTTAATACCACCTGCACAGATACATTTGCCGCCTTTGAGAAGTTCTGGGAGCGCTGGTTGTCCTCTTTCTACTCTACCGAATTTTGCTATTGTATTACCTTATAGATAACTCAGTCATGTGAGGTGCTATGTTATTATTTATATCTAGTGCATCTGACTAGTGATTTACAGATGTAGCAGGGTTTACACCCTAACTCTTAACTCAAATTTCTTAACTCATTGCATTATCTTAAAACAAAAGCCATTGAAAAGCAATTAAAGGTGTTTGCTTAATGCATTTAGTTTAGAAAACATGTCTCAGAAAGCATGTGTGTTAACTCTACTACATCTGTATGTGACTATGTAACCCCAATATTTTCCTATGTACCCATATCTATACATTTATAGGAATGTTATCCACTCATTTTTCTTTTCATTTATATTTTTATTTTGCTGTATTTTATGATATACTGTTTCAAAACTTCAATAAATAACCTTTAAATACTTTACCCATTGTTAAATAGTCCATAATGAAGCAAATATAAACATGATTCCGGGTTTACACTTGTATATCTCGACTGTAGTGTCTCAGGGGATACTTTTGGAGACCATACAGTCGAGATATACAAGTGTAAACCTGAATTGTTGTATAAAACATTCGGTGCAGCTTGGCAAATAGCACGCCGTAGCAGAGAATAAGTGAGGAGATCAAACATGTGGGATGGCACGTAGGACGAGGACTTGCACAACTTGACATACAGGGAACCAGGAGATTCGGCTGAGAGCAGGAAACATCGCTCACACAGGCAGCCAGTCCTGGGAAGACGTTGATGTGGTAAAGTTGCGCTGCTAGCAGCAAAAGAAATTTATATATTATATGCGCATTCATATTATACTGCCAATATGCACCCTGAGGAAATTCTCAATGCTATACGGATGTTTTGAACAGATGAGAAATATACTGTATATGCACTTTAGTAGGGGAATAATAAATATTTAATATTATGATAATTATGAACATTGATTCCTGAATGAAATTAAGAATATAATCTGGATCAAGTAACATCATTAATCATTTACTGTTATTTTAATCAAACACTGATTATTGGATGAATTATTAATAGAAATGTATCAATTATTTGGATCAACTAATATTATTAATTTCTTCTGGACTGAGTAACACTACTAATCATCTAATACCTGGATTATATAACCTTATTGATTTATCGTAGGACACAATTTTTTTTATACATTTTTTTTATATTTTCCATTATCCAATTTTTTTTATCTGTGATATACAATCATTTATATATTTCACAAAATAGAAATCATGTTTATATTTGATTATGTACTATTTAACAACGGGTAAAATGTATTTATATATATATAACTGATAGCTGATCAATCACTTATGAACTTTTGCTACGAATGCTGTTCACATTGTGTTTTTAAAATTTATTTTATTTTTTTCATTTTTTGCAATTTATTTATATTTTATTTAAAGGTTTTATGTATTTGATATATTGGGTGTATTAAAGTGCAAATTCTTAACTCAGTTCCAGGCGATTGAATGCCTGTTTATACTCTTTAATACTATTATCTAATATATAAAGCTGAGTGTATGTATGTATGTATGTGTGTGTGCATGTATGTATGTCCACTAAAGGAATCCGCACACAGGTACATCAGGTGTCTGGGAACGTTTTATGCTCTCGAGCATGTACTGTTCCTGAGATATTCCCAAAAAATGCATTAGCCAATGGAAGCCTCGTCACATGACCCTTATTAGCCAATAGAACCTCGCAGGCCCTTAGTCTCCACATACACACAGTTTTAAACCAGGTTTCCATAACAACCGAGCCATTTTTCTTCACTGCTGTAGATCAGCTTTGAAGGGGCAGGGCGCTGTGGATGACACTGTTAAGGGAGCGGAGTGCTGTGGAGGTCACAGTTCAGGGGCAGGTAAAGTCAAAAGACTGACTTAAAAACCTTGCCCCCGATCCCACTAAGGTGACACATAATCGGCCTTCCAGATCTCTACTTCCATTACCCATCCCGTCCAGACCATGGACCCACTTATCTATGGATTTTATCATGGATCTGCCTAATTCGTCAGGAAAGACAATTTATTGCATTACCTGGCCTACCTAATGCTAAAACACTTGCACAAGTGTTTGTTGACAACATTGTAAGACTTCATGGCATTCCCTCTGACGTGGTCTTGGATCGGGGTACTCAGTTTGTGTCCAGATTCTGGAAGGCGTTCTGTACTCGGCTGGGGGTGCAACTGTCTTTTTCTTTGGCTTTTCATCCTCAGTCAAACAGACAGACGGAGCGCACTAATTAGAGTCTGGAAACTTACTTAAGATGTTTTGTTTCTGAGAACCAGGAGGAGTGGTCCTTGTTTTTGTCTCTGGTAGAGTTTGCCATAAATACTCGTAGACAGGAGTCCACTGGGTAGTCGCCGTTTTTTGCTGCATATGGGTTTCAGCTGCAGTTTGTCACATTTTCCGGTTCAGATACTTCTGGTATCCCTGAGGATGAACGTTTTTCATCGTCATTATCATCCATATGGCGGATAATTCAAAATAACTTGATAAATATGGGTAACAAGTATAAACGTGTGGCTGACAGGAAACGTATGAATGGTCCGGACCTAAGAGTGGGTGATTTTGTGTGGCTGTCCACAAAAAATATTAAATTGAAGGTACCTTTTTGGAAGTTGGGTCCAAGATTTATTGGTTCATATAAGATCAGTACCATTATTAATCCTGTAGCTTTTCGTTTAGAACATCATCGGGCTCTGAAAATACATAATGTTTTTCATAAATCTTTGTTGAAGAGATATGTGGGACCCTTGGAGCCGTCTTCCTTGCCACCCGCTACTGTCATAGTGGACGGTAGTTTGGAATTCCAACTTGCCAAGATTATTGATTCTTGAGTCCTTCGTAGATCTCTTCAGTATCTTGTTAACTGGAAGGGTTATGGACCAGAGGAAAGGATGTGGGTATGGCATCTGATGTGAATGCCAGTCGTTTGGTGAAAGGATTTTCACAGGTCTCACCCGGATAAGGTCAGTCTTGGGTGCCCGGAGGTCACCTGTAAAAGGGGGGTACTGTCACGGTCGTACCGAGACATACGGAGGTCCCCGCGACAGTGGGTGACAGAAGGTCTGTGAGACTGGCAACACATGCTTTGATCTGACAGGTTTCCTTGTGGATCAATAGGCGTCTGTGTTGTTTCTGATACTGGCCATGCCTTTAACCTCTAGGTGGTATTGCTATTGTGGTCATTTAACTTTTCTTATTTATAGTTGCTTCTCCCACAATGCTGTGCGGTTTATAGCTTCAGTGGTATCTGTGGTCTGCTGGTGTTTTTTCCTCAGCTGAGTTCCTATTGCTGCCAAAGCTACTGAAAAGTTGAGTGCTTCCTTTCCCTTTTGCATTTTGTTTTGGTTTATCTGTGTGTTGTTTTCCCCTGCCCTTTGTCTTAGGCCTGAGGGAGACTACTGTTTATCCTTCGTTTCTGGAGGAACAGGTAATCTCAGTCCTGTCACTAACGCCAGGGTCTTATAGGGTGAGTTAGGACACTTGGTACTCCTGCACATGAACTCACCTACCTTTGGGGTCTGTTCATACTGATAGCTAGTCAGGGCTGTGACTAGGGATTTGACTAGTAGGTGCCTTTCTTTCTTCCCTAGCTTTCAGGTCTTGTTCCTTGTTCCCTCTTCCTCCCACACACAGGCATGACAGATATTCCTGGACTGAGTGTTTGAGTGTTTCACAGACTTTATCGTTTGATCATGGAAAGCTCTGGAAATTGGACAATAGGTGAACTGTGTTCACCTATGTGCCTAGATAGACATTTACGGGACAGTGGGCACCAAGGTCTAATCATTCTATTCATGCTGATCATTGGGGGTACCAGATTTAAACCCCCTTCACTAAATTAAAAGGGTTGTCTCACCTCAGCAAATGGCATTTATCATGTAGAGAAAGGTAATACAAGCTACTTACTAGTGTATTGTTATTATCCATATTGCTTCCTTTGCTGGCTTGATTAATTTTTCATCACATTATACACTTATCGTATCCATGGTTATGACCACCCTGCAAACCAGCATCAGTGGTCATGTTTGCACACTATAGGCAAAAGCAGGTTCGGACTGGCCCACAGGGGTACAGGTGAATCTCCCGGTGGGCCCCGGAGCAAGGTGGTCCCCTAGTATCCCACCCCCTGCACAAGTGGCACATAACACAGTAGACTTACTGCACTACATACATATTTTCAATATACAGCACCTCAACCAGCCGATGTTCATATAAAAAACTTGATAGATTATTGAAGAAACTCCCGAGTTTATTATTATAGACACGATCAGAAAGCTAGCCAGTATCCTCTTTTCCCCGGGACCGTCCTTCTCAAAAGTGGCTGCCGGGACCCCCATATTCTATCATCTGGTAGCATCTTGCTGCTGTGTTAGCAGGTAATATTTGAATGTATACGTATGGTGGGCCCCCAAATTAAATTTTACTGGTGGTGTGGCAGGCGCAGCACTATGAAGTGCTTTTTGCGCTGTGGCATTAGAAGAAATTTGATATCTCTGACTTTTAGTCTAACCATTACTCTGTAATTCCTCTAGCGCCGTTCTATGGAAACAGTAGGTTTAAAGAGCACACCAAATGCTTCCGATAACTTCTTTATTAACTTCAACTTTTCTTCATATATAACACTGCCACCTCCGCAGCAGATAGTCCATGTACATAACACGTGTTAAAAAGATATCACAAAATGGCGGTATGCATAAGATGGTGGTTCAACTGTTCAATCTTGTCATTCAACATAAAATGGTGGATATATTTCTCTCTTGAGTATCTGTACTCTCACTTTAAGTTATTTAAGCACTTTATGATCTCTCTGAGAGGTATATCTGAGGTCTAACTAATAGTTCACTTGCAGTATGCAGTTAGCAGTGACTATTTGCATATTGGTTGAGTATGATCTGGTATGGTCTTATGCAAATTGGATTGCAATATGGAATCTGAATGATTGCAATTGTATGCTTGCAATTTGTAGCTTGCAATTTGTATTTGCAATTGTATGGTTGCAATTGAATTTGGTGGAACTGTAAGTAAACACAGATAACTTGTTCAGTATACAGATCTAATCACAATACTAACAATATGAACATTATAGAACTGTTTAAAATACTTATTTTGGCCTTTTGTTCCCATAAAAACACAGCTCTCAGTGAATTAAAGTGAATGTCACTTCAGCTCCTGTCTCTGGTGAATAATGATTCTAGCAGCTCCCCCTCAGGGGAATTCCCAGACAGGCTGTGTGTGAGGCTGGCTGTGATTGGTGAAAACTCTTCCTGTGTGAGAAGCTGGCTGTGATTGGTCTAGACTTCTGCCCAGCAACAACAGATCAACACCATGCCTTCTGTTTCTTCTGCTGTGTCATTGAGCCCACCCTACATTACAAAATGAATCTTAAAGGCATATTATCTTTTTCTGCTTATGTGAACACAAAATATAACAGTTATATGACATCCAAAACATGATGTCACTGTAAATAATTCTGCTTTTGTCTTTAACACATAAACATAAGAACTGTATTAAGGCTATTGGCAGGTCTAGTTGTATACACATATAAGCTATACTAGCAACCAAGGACAGGTCTTATCTGGCCAGCTACAGGTGGCCCCTGGCACCCCAGTTTGACACTGGGCAAAAGCATCAACCTCTCTGGTGGCTGGGACTGTGGGGCTGCTTAAAAGCACGCAACCCGGCCACCGGCACCCTTGGAAACCAGCAGTCTATAATGTGATGGAAAAATGAATGAAGCCAGCACAGGAAGCCATATGGACAATCAAAATACATTAGGTGCCTTGCATAAATGCAATTTTCTGAAGTGAGACATTAACTTTAACCCCTTCCCGATATCAGCAGTATATGTATGGTGAATGTTGAGTCTTTAAAGTTTTCGCCCGTTCCGGATACTGAGTTTTCTATCCAGTAATGCTTTAAAATGGCTTATCCAAACCTGTTAACCCTCCACATAATGCCCGGCACCTCATACAGAGAATACTTACCTGGTCCCTGATGCCTGTGTCCTTCTGGATTTCTGGATCCCTGCGTGGCCTTCCCTGCATCCCCCCATTATGCAGATCACAACATCTGGCGTTGGGGGGTTCAGTGCAGCCAATAGCAGGCTGCATTGCTGACCTTTCCCCTTGTGTCACGTGTGATATCACCCATGGCGCAAGGGGAGCAGGTCAGTGGTGTGGCTTGCTATTGGCTGTACCCTTCTGTTGCTGGATATTGTGGTCTGCTTGACAGGGAGATGCAGTGAAGGCCATGGAGGGATCTGGTAGGACACAGGCGTTGGGGACCAGGTTAGTATTCTGTGTATCAGGGGCAAGGGCATTTGGTTTGTGTGGGGGAGGTTTACAAGTTTGGATAACCTCTTTAAACCTCATTACTGAATAGAAATGGCAATCTGATTATTGCATTTTGAGGTTCGCTTGGGGGCCTAAAAAAAAAAAATGTAAAAAAAAAAGTTTTTAACCCCTTAAGGACCGGGCTCATTTTCACCTTAAGGACCAGGCCATTTTTTGGAAATCTGACCAGTGTCACTTTAAGTGCTAATAACTTTAAAACGCTTTGACTTATCCAGGCCATTCTGAGATTGTTTTTTCGTCACATATTGTACTTCATGACACTGGTAAAATGAAGTCAAAAAAATTATTTTTTTTGCACAAAAAAATACCTAATTTACCAAAAATTTGGAAAAAATTTGCAAATTTCAAAGTTTCAGTTTCTCTACTTCTGTAATACATAGTAATACCCCAAAAAATTGTGATGACTTTACATTCCCCATATGTCTACTTCATGCTTGAATTGTTTTGGGAATGATATTTTATTTTTTGGGGATGTTATAAGGCTTAGAAGTTTAGAAGCAAATCTTGAAATTTTTCCGAAATTTACAAAAACTCAATTTTTAGGGACCAGTTCAGGTTTGAAGTCACTTTGCGAGGCTTACATAATAGAAACCACCCAAAAATGACCCCATCTAAGAAACTACACCCCTCAAGGTATTCAAAACTGATTTTGCATACATTGTTAACCCTTTAGGTGTTGCACAAGAGTTATTGGCAAATGGGGAGGAAATTTGAGAATTTGATTTTTTTGTCTAATTTTTCATTTTAACCCATTTTTTCCACTAACAAAGCAAGGGTTAACAGCCAAACAAGACAGTATCTTTATTGCCCTGACTCTGCTGTTTACAGAAACACCCAATATGTGGCCGTAAACTACTGTACGGCCTCACAGCGGGGCGTAGAGTGAAAGGTGCGCTGTTTGGTTTTTGGTAGGCTGATTTTTATGGACTGGTTTATTTACACCATGTCCCATTTGAAGCCCCCTGATGCACCCCTAGAGGAGAAACTCCCTAAAAGTGACCCCATCTAAGAAACTACACCCCTCAAGGTATTCAAAACTGATTTTACATACGTCGTTAACACTTTAGGTGTTGCACAAGAGTTATTGGCAAATGGAGATGAAATTTGAGAATTTCATTTTTTTGCCTAATTTTCAATTTTAACCCATTTTTTTCACTAACAAAGCAAGGGTTAACAGCCAAACATGACTGTATCTTTATTGCCCTGACTCTGCCATTTACAGAAACACCCAATATGTGGCCGTAAACTACTGTATGGTCACACAGCGGGGCGTAGAGTGAAAGGTGCGCCGACTGTTTTTTTGACACCATGTCCCATTTGAAGCCCCCCTGATGCACCCCTAGAGTAGAAACTCCATAAAAGTGACCCCATCTAAGAAACTACACCCCTCAAGGTATTCAAAACTGATTTTACAAACTTTGTTAACCCTTTAGGTGTTGCACAAGATTTAATGGAAAATAGAGACACAATTTCAAAATTTCACATTTTTGGCAGATTTTCCATTTTAATATTTTTTTTCCAGTTACAAAGCAAGGGTTAACAGCCAAACAAAACTCATTATTTATGGCCCTGATTCTGTAGTTTACAGAAACACCCCATATGTGGTCGTAAACCGCTGTACGGGCACACGGCAGGGCGCAGAAGGAAAGGAATGCCATACGGTTTTTGGAAGGCAGGTTTTGCTGGACTGTTTTTTTGACACCATGTCCCATTTGAAGCCCCCCCTGATGCACCCCTAGAGTAGAAACTCCAGAAAAGTGACCCCATTTTAGAAACTACGGGATAGGGTGGCAGTATTGTTGGTACTAGTTTAGGGTACATATGATTTTTGGTTGCTCTATATTACACTTTTTGTGCGGCAAGGTAACAAGAATTAGCTTTTTTGGCACCGTTTTTTTTTTTTGTTATTTACAACATTCATCTGACAGGTTAGATCATGTGGTAATTTCATAGAGCAGGTTGTCACGGACGCGGCGATACCTAATATGTATTACATTTTTTTAATTTATGTAAGTTTTACCCAATGATTTCATTTTTGAAACAAAAAAAATTATGTTTTAGTGTCTCCATAGTCTAAGAGCCATAGTTTTTTCAGTTTTTGGGTGATTATCTTAAGTAGGGTCTCATTTTTTGCGGGATGAGATGACGGTTTGATTGCTACAATTTTGGCGTACATGCGACTTTTTTGATCACTTTTATTACCTTTTTTTGGGAAGTAAGGTGAGCAAAATTTCAATTTCATCATAGTTTTTTATTTTTTATTTTTATGGCGTTCACCGTTCGGGTAAAGTAACATGACCGTTTTATAGATCAGGTCGTTACGGACGCGGCGATACCAAACATGTGTAGGGAATGTTATTTTTTTAATTTTTAATCAGTGATAAATGTGTTTTTGGATTTTTACTTTTTTTTCACTTTTTTTCACTTTTTTTTTTACCCAGATCCACTGGGTTCTTGAAGATCCAGTGGGTCTGATGTCTGTATAATACAGTACAGTACAATATATATTGTTCTGTACTGTATTTTACTTACACTGAACAGATCTATGCTTTCAGCACAGATTTGTTCAGCACCATGGACAGCAGGACGCCTGAGAGGCGTCCTGTTGCCATGGGAACCTTCCCCGTCTGCTCAGAACTTCGCAGACGGGGAAGGGTAAGGATGGGATCTGGCGGGGGGCTGTCTGGGAGCTCTCTCCCTCTCCATCGGGGGGCTGCAAAGGCACAGCAGCCCCCCGATCGGAGAGGGAGGGAGCTCCCTCTTACTGTTAACTTTTTCCATACAGCGGTCCGTACGGACCGCTGTATGGAAAGGGTTAAACGGCTGACATCGCATCACCGATGTCAGCCGTTTATACCAGGGTGCCAGCAATGTGCTGGCACCCTGGTATACCCACTCTACACCAACGATTATTCAATGGGAGGCGGGCGGGGGATCGCGATCCCGCCTGCCGCACCGCCCGCCTCCCGCACCGCCCCCACCGCCCCCACCGCCCGCAACACCCCCCCTGCACCTCCCACCGGGCTAAAATCATTCAGAGGTGCAGGGGGGGGTGATAAAAATATATTTTCGGCACACTAAAGTTTCTGATCGCCGCGGTCAGGGACCGCAGCGATCAGAAACAGCAGAAAGCGCAACAAACCGCAGGTCTGAATTGACCTGCGGTTTGTTGCGATCGCGGACATGGGGGGGTCACGGGACCCCCCCGCGCATTTAGCCGAGGTGCCTGCTCAATGATTTGAGCAGGCACCTTGTTCCGATCACAGCCGGCCGGGCGGCAGTGATCGGAACAACACATGACGTACCGGTACGTCATGTGTCCTTAAGGACTCGGGAAACATGCCGTACCCATACGTCATGTGTCCTTAAGGGGTTAAAATATAACAAAAAAATAAATTTCATAAAAATAAATAATTATTGGAAAAATAAACAGGCATTGCCATGTCTGAAAACAGCAGTACTATTAAAATATAAAAATATTTATACCATACAGTGAACAGCGTAAAGGAAAAAAATCTAAGTGACCAATTCTCAATTTTTCTGTGGCTTCAGCTACCTCCCCAGAATTAAATAAAACATGATTAAAAAGTCATACATGCTCCACTGGTATCAATAAAAATTACAGATCATCCCACAAAAAATGAGCCCTTACACAGCTCCATAGATGTAACTCGAAAAAAGTTATGGGGGTCAGAATATGGCAATGAAAATAATGAAAGATTTATAAAGTTTTTATTATGTTTTGTTTCAGTATTAAAACACAAGCAAAACTATAGAAATGTGGTATTGTTGTAATCATAATGACACAGAGATTGAAGGGCAAAGGTCAGTTTCACCGCAGAGGGAACGCCGTAAAAGCAAAACCCATAAAACTATAGCGGAATTGCGTTTTTGTTTCAAGTAAAAAACTTATGGTTCTGGGAAGATCAAGAGTGAAAACCGAAAACGCAAAAATGGAAAATCACTGCGTCAAGTTAGTAGCCTATCATAGGTAAAATCAGTTTTTTGAAAGTTGCAAAACCCCTTTAAGCATACCAGTTTATTTAGCAGAATATCCAGTGTTATTTATGCTGTAAAAGCTGCAGTTTATCTACTAATGAAGTTTGATTGACATGGCGACACATGGTCTAGCACAAGTAACAAGTGCTATTTTGTGCAGTATATTGAAATGGATCAGATATGACTTGTAGGTCAATACTTTTTAGGTATTTAATAGCTGAGACATATGATCTCTTATCTTTTTATGTGGTTATTTAGTATGTTGCATACATTTTTTTTAGCTTCCAACTATCTGTGAAAAGAAATCTAATCCTCAATGTGATACTGTTTCAGTATAGAAATATGTTTTACCAAATTACAGCTGTGCTATTGTTTTATTGCACCGACACTACAAAAATATTTGCGGAATGTACTGTACCGATTCATCTGGACTGTGCAGATATTTAGGCTAATTTCTGAATATTTCAAGGACTCATATTGTACAGTTAACTATATAAATCAGCAAATATCTTGAGACTCATTTGTATTTTAGGTCGCTCCTATATATTTAAATTTTCTAGAGTAGATATTGATAGCTTAACATATGGTATATCGTCAAGAACATTAATAAATAACTCACAGTTATCAATTAGTGATTTCATTTTATAATAGTTGGGCAAGATAAATTAGTGTGATCAAGGACTCTATAAACCCATTGTTTGTATTTGTTACATAAACTTTGTAAGGCTAATAAAAAACGCCTATCATCCTGCAATGTTGATGCAGAAAGAGTCAAGAAACCCTTATGAGGTAGAATTTTCCTCATCTTAGGCCTCATGCACACAAACGTATTTTCTTTCCGTGTCCGTTACGTTTTTTTTGCGGATCGTATACGGAACCATTCATTTCAATGGGTCCGCCAAAAAAACTGAAGTTACTCCGTGTGCATTCCGTTTCCGTATGTCCTTATTTCTGTTCCACAAAAATATAGAAAATGTCCTAAAATTGTCCGCATTACGGACAAGGATAGTACTGTTCTATTAGGGGCCAGCTGTTCCGTTCCGCAAAATACGGAATGCACACGGATATCTTCTATATTTTTTGCGGAATCCGTTTTTTGCGGACCGCAAAATACATACGGTCGTGTGCATGAGGCCTTAGGGAAAAAATCCTTCCTCATTCACACGTCAATGTGTTGGTCAGTGATTGTGACCCAAAATACATATGGTCATGTGCATGAGGCCTAAAACTGAAAAAAACACACTGTACAAAGGCCAGTATTACCAATAATACCACTATATGGGACCTCATAACCACTACCATACCATTACCACTACTGAATAGTAAAAGCAAGACGGTGCAGACGGTCAACACTTTGCATGTTCTGACACCTCTTGGAGCAAACACGACCACAATAGGATGGAAAAGATTTTTCTTTATTAGTAAAAAAAAAAAAAAAAAAAATCTATTCCATTTTATTGTGTTTGTGCATAGTGTCGACTGTCTGCACCTCCTTGCTTCAGCATCAGAACATTGCAGAGTGCTTTAGCGCCTGCACCCCCTTGCTTCAACTTTCCTCCAGAGGGTTGGCTACCCCTTGGGTTGAGGACCTGTAACACCCCAGAGTGGTGTTACCACTTCTGCACATTGCTACTGTCTTTTATGGTCTTACCTGTATGTCATCTATATATTTATTTCCAGGTCCCGCACTGTGCATTTATATTAATGTTATGTAATTGTTCATGTAATGTACCTGGTTCACCAGCAGGTGGGAGCAAACATGGCATACCTGTATGTAGGTAGAATGGAGTGTTCCATTCCATTGTAACCCCCCTCTGTAGAGAAGTGGGCTAGCCCTACTTCCCGAAGGAAGGGTGGGGACTTGCTGGAGTTAGTGTCTAGTTTACCCCCTGCATGGGGAAGGGTGTGCAGGGGCATGTCTCTGCTGGATGTGCCCACGCCAGCCAGAGCACCCTCGGCTCTGCTGACCATGGAGGCAGAAGCTTAAAAATCTCAGAAGCCAAGAGCATAGTTCCTTGGCCTAATCTAAGTCTGACTAAGAAGAGAGAAGTGCAGCATAAAGAAGAAGCCAAGTTATTCAGTCAGCTTGTCAGTACAGCAGAGTGAGAGAAAGATATAGCAAAGTTAAGTTTGCCTGCCAGTTTAATGCTAAAGCCTGCTGAACCAAGACAAAGCCTGTAAACTGTTGGAAGAAACGTTTATGCAAGTAAGGCCTCATGCACACGACCGTTCCGTTTTTTGCGGTACACAAATTGCGGATCCGCAAAACACGGAAGCCGCCCATGTGCCATCCGCAATTTGCGGAACAGAACAGGCGGCCCATTGTAGAAAAGTATATTCTTGTCCGCAAAACGGACAAGAATAGGAGATGTTATATTTTTTTTTGCGGGGCTACGTAACGAATTTGTGGCCCAATTGAAGTGAATGGGTCTGCACCCAGGCCGCAAAAACTGCAGCTCGGATGCGGACCAGAACAACGGTCGTGTGCATGAAGCCTTATGCTGCTGTTGAACTTCATCTCAAGGTCTGTACTCAAGTTATTTCTTCAAATCCCTCAATTATTCCCCCTATTTATTGCTTCAGAGCCAAAGCCTATGGTCCAGCCGTATCCAGGTAGGAGCACCGTGACACACAGAAAGAGACATATAAGCCGCACTACACCACTCGGCATTACTACTAAACCTGGGTCGCAATATAGAGGGCCCTGGGGGCAGGCGGCCTGTTGCAGACCTAACGACACTGGTAGCAGCGACCAATTGCATCTACATACCTTTCAATAGGTGTTGTGCCTATGATTGCACAGCACCTAAAGGTGAGCATAATCTAGTTTTATCCTAATTCATATCATAGTATGAGCGCCTTTCCCCTTTTTGTTTTGCCACAATCTGCATTACTAATACTGAGTAACTGAATAATATTACTGTAGACTTACTGAATATAAATCACTACACAAATAACAATATTACCACCATACAGTGACTATAAAGTGCAGATACTAGTTCTACACAGGAGCTCATCAGAACATATTAAAGGTGTTATCTGGGAATCCAATATTGATGTCCTATCTTTAGCATAGGTCATCAATATCAGATCGGCTGGCGTCCCTCGCCCAGGACAACTGCCGATCAACTGTTGGGAGGCCAGTGATGTCACTGTATATCGGTCACAAGGCCTAGTTGAAGTTCAGTCCCATTCATGTGTAAGGCCATTCAGGCCTTACACACACATACTGTACACTGACTTTTTATACAGCATAGCTGGGTGAACTGGAGGAAGAGTTAGCTGGCAGGAGTGGATGAAAACGTCCTCCCCCACCCTCTCTGTCCCGGCGCAGCTCTTCATGACTAATGTATCTGATGGGAGGTATCTGTGTGTGTGTGCCGGGGGAGGGGGGAGTGTATGACCGAGCCAAGGCAGACTGATTCCGGTTCACCTCTGCTACTGAGTCCGGCCTCCGGAGCTCCATAACATTACATTCTCTAAAGATTGGAGAAAGACCACTGGAAGGGGGCCCCTTATGTGACGGGGGCCCAGGGCAAATGCCCAGTTTGCCCCCTCCAACGCCGGCCCTTCCTGTGTCAAAGAGTTAGGCCTCTTGCGGTCTGCAATGCACAGGCACCGACCGTGGGGAAGCCACATGCGGATCGCGGACCCATTCACTTCAATGGGGTCCGCGATCTGTCCATTCCGCAAAAAGATAGAACAAGTTCTATATTTTTGCGCAACGGAAGCACAGAACGGAACACCACGGAAGCACTTCGTAGTGCTTCCGCGGGGTTCCGTTCTGTGCTTCCGTTCTATTCCCCACCGCATCTCCGGATTTTTGAACCCATTCAAGTGAGTTCACATCCGTGATGCGGAATGCACACGGCTTGTGACCCGTGTATTGCGGACCCGCCGTATGCGGGCCACAATACGGCCACGGGCACACAACGTTCGTGTGCAAGAGGCCTTAAGCAATGATCTAACACAAATTTGATTGTTACTGCATTGTACGGACACAGGAGAGACTTAATAGTGAAAACTATACAGGCTGAGAGCACTACTGGGCTTCAGGACCAGATACATGTAAGGGCAAGTTCAAATCACTGTTGAGTTTTCTGTTCTTCTGATCCGTCAAAAGAACAGAAAAATAAACCAAAAAACGGATTCTGCATTTTGAGCAAGTATTTTATGCTCAGTTATGCACATTTTGCATCATTTTTAGCCATTTCTGTTTGAGATCCGTTATTTTAGATGGAAAAAAAATTCCTGCACAAAGTTGTTTTTTTCTCTCGTCTGTTCTGTGCCTAAGTATTGAAGGCAGGTGTCATATATCACTATGAGCATTACTGTCAAGTGCAACGACATTCATAGTTAATCGGTTCTGTTAGCGATACAGTTGTTATACACTATGGCCAACAGACAGTTGCCTGGGCCCGCTAAAGGAACTAGCAATGATGCTGCAGCCGGCACAAGTAGCAGCAGAAGAAGGGGGGTGGTAGCAGCCGCAGCAACAGGCCAGAGCTGTTTGTAGTTGTTTTTTGACCAACAATACAGCTGTACTAGAATGGTTGACTTGCTCTTCACAATCATCTCAAGTGACAATAGATACACGCAGCCAGGAATCAGTGGGCTACTCTGACACTATGCTTAGTTGGCATGGCCCAGGAACTGCCTCTATGCCCTCACCTGTCCTGAATCTGCCTCTAGCTTTTGCTGCTCCTTCTGGTAGCCAATAGTGTTGGGCGTGAATATTCAAATTGCGAATATTAATCGCCCATATTGGCACTTCGGGAATTCGCGAATATTAAGAATATAGTGCTATATCTTCGTAATTTCAAATATTCTAGATTTTTTTTTCATCAGCACCCTCCCTTCTTGCTTGTGGGCCAATGAGAAAGCTGCAGTGTCTTTGTCTGAGCTTAGCAACATCCCTAGCAACCAATAGGAAAGTTGCCTACCCCTTACTATATAAGAACCTCCCCAGCAGCTATTTTCTACAGTTTTTAAAGTTCTGAGAGAGACAGCAGTGTCATTGCTGTGCTCTGTGCTTTCCACACTACATTAGATAGATAGTTAGATAGCTTCTATATATAATACAGACACTTAGTGGGAAATAGTCAGTGTAGGTTATATCCTGATATAGTGTAGATTTTGCAATGCAGTTTGTTAGGTAGTGTGATAGGTTCCACTGTCCATACATATAGTGAATATAAAAAGTCTACACACCCGTTAAAATGTCAGATTTCTGTGATGTAAAAAAATTAGACAATAAAAAATAATTTCAGAACTTTTATCACCTTTAACCCGCTTTGACTTATCCAGGCCATTCTGAGATTGTTTTTTCGTCACATATTTTACTTTATGACACTGGTAAAATGAAGTTAAAAAAAATCATTTTTATTTATAAAAAAATACCAAATTTGCCCAAAATTTTGAAAAATTAGCAAATTTCCATGTTTCAATTTCTCTACTTCTATAATACATAGTAATACCTCCAAAAATTTTTTATTACTTTACATTCCCCATATGTCTACTTCATGTTTGGATCATTTTGGGAATGACATTTTATTTTTGGGGACGTTACAAGGCTTAGAAGTTTAGAAGTAAATCTTGAAATTTCTCTGAAATTTTCAAAAATCTACTTTTTAAGGACCAGTTCAGGTCTGAAGTCACTTTGTGAGGCTTACATAATAGAAACCACCCAAAAATGACCCCATTCTAGAAACTACACCCCTCAAGGTATTCAAAACTGATTTTACAAATGTCGTTAACCCTTTAGGTGTTCCACAAGAATTAATGGAAAATAGAGATACAATTTCAAAATTTCACTTTTTTGGCAGATTTTCCATTAAAAATGTTTTTTTCCAGTTACAAAGCAAGGGTTAACAGCCAAACAAAACTCAATATTTATGGCCCTGATTCTGTAGTTTACAGAAACACCCCCATATGTGGTCGTAAACTGCTGTACGGGCACATAGCAGGGCGCAGAAGGAAAGAAATGCCATACGGTTTTTGGAAGGCAGATTTTGCTGTTCTGGTTTTTTGACACCATGTCCCATTTGAAGCCCCCCTGATGCACCCCTAGAGTAGAAACTCCAAAAAATTGACCCCATTTAAAAAAAAACGGGATAGGGTGGAAGTTTTGTTGGTACTAGTTTAGGGTGCATATGATTTTTGGTTGCTCTATATTACACTTTTTTTGAAATAGCTGTTTTGGCACCGTTTTTTGGGTTATTTACAACATTCATCTGACAGGTTAGATCATGTGGTATTTTTATAGAGCAGGTTGTCACGGACGCGGCGATACCTAATATGTATACAATTTTTTTATTTATGTAAGTTTTACACAATGATTTCATTTTTAGTGTCTCCATAGTCTGAGAGCCATAGTTTTTTCAGTTTTTAGGCGATTATCTTAGGTAGGGTCTCATTTTTGCGGGATGAGATGACGGTTTAATTGGCAGTATTTTGGGGTGCATATGACTTTTTGATCGCTTGCTATTACACTTTTTTTTATGTAAGATGCCAAAAAATGGCTCTTTTTACACCATTTTTTTTTTTTTACAGTGTTCACCTGAAGGGTTAGGTCATGTGTGTCCAAGGTGGAGAGTCCCAAGCCGACATTACTTTCCCAAAAAAGCTGTTCCAGCCCTGCAAACGTACGTGGAGTAGAAGGTGGGCCAGTCCTTAGGCCTCTTGGGATCTGCTAGAGTTAATGCCCACTGGGTAAATGTCATTCTGGGCAAGGCACACCAGCAACTTGGCTAGGTGATGGCAATGCCGTCCTAACATTGTAATGCTGGGATTTCTGCACCAATGTCGTCCTCTGCCTCCTCATTCTCCCCCTTGTCCTCCCCCTCTTCTCTAGGTAGGGCTTACAGTGGTCTCCCATCATATCACCTAGGCAAAGCTAGGCATTGTCACACGGTTCTGTGAGCCCCACTGGGGAGGAACTGCTCGGCGTGATCAATAAAGAAATTGATCACTAGCTGTCTCCTCGCCAACTTAAGATAGGAACCATGGTTATTGATAACAGGAATAACATTTTGTCTGCGCTGCGTCAGGGAGGGCTGACCCATGCATCCTGAATGGTGCACATTTTTTATCTCATTGTCACGCAGTTTCTCAAGGTTTCCACTGACCTGCAAGAGCTGGTAAAAATGTCCAGGAACCTGTGCATGCACTTCAGCCACACTCCATATGTTAGACCTCCTGTACAAGCAAAGGAAGGCAGTGAACAAATTCTTAATGCAGCAGACGGACAGGTTAACTTCCACATTAGCAGTGGCAGCTCATGTGTGACTCGTGCCGTTTGCTCAGACCCTTTGAGGAGGCCACTTTATTTGTCAGTCGGCAGAAATACAGGATGAATGATGTCATTCCACTCCACATCCTGGAGGGGATGCTGAGAAATGTGATTGGCGAGGGGACAGAAGACGTGGCACTTATATTTCACAGCCACCTAAGCTCTGAGGAGGATGAACTGGTGGAGGAGAAGGAGAACATACATGCCCAGGAATTTTATACACAACTTTGTACAGAGGAGCTGGACAAAGACGACGTAGATGACCCTGACAGACCGTGGCAGTAGGCAGTGGAGATGGAGACAGTGAGGCCCTTCGAGTCCCTTGCACAAATAGCATAGATGCATGATGTCATGTTTGTGTAGTGACAGCTGCATTGTCATGATTCGGCAGAGGGATGACTACTGACTATCCACATTGTTAGATCCTCGCTACCAGTCAAAAGTGGGTGCATTATTTAGACCTTCTGAGAGGAATTTAAAAATTGACTACTATAGAGACATGCTGTGTAGTCAGTTGGTCACCACCTACGTGCGTCATCGCCGATCCACACAAATGTCTGACCGGGGGGACCCTCTGCACTCACGCTTCACTGCCATGACTGCTGAAGTGGGGTGGGGGTGTCAGGACTTAGGAACAGCACCAGCTCCATAAGCAGCAACTAAAGTCTGGAGTCTCTAATGAGCAGTTTTCTTCAGCCGCCTTCTGAAGAAACGGCCCAGCAGCAGCAGGACATGCAGCAGAACCTCAACCAGCAGGTGGTGGCATACTTGAACTGCACCCTGTCACCCATGATCAAATATCCCCTGGACTGCTGGGCATGCAAACTTGAAGTGTAGCTGCAACTGGCCTAGTTTGCTATAGACATGCTTTCCTACCCTACCAGCAGTGTGGCATCAGAGTGGGTGTTCAGTGTGGTGGGGGCAAAGAGAACTCGCTTTTCCTCCCAAGATGTTGAGAGACTAACCTTCATAAAGATGAATCACACATGAATCAACCAGGATTTCCAGACACTGGTGCCTGAGGCAACAGAATTGATTATTCTGCCACTAAAGATCATACTGTAGTGTGTTAGCACACTGGAAAATTGTGCAAAATGGGCTGTTACTTCTGGCCACCCACCTGATGCCACCATTCTGATGCTGCCACCCACCTGCTTCCTCTACTGCCATTCCTACAAAGGGGCTTCTCTCCTACTGATATTTACATCTTACAGTTTTACAAGGTTATGCATACCACCAACCTTTGCTATCACACTGCTTTTGTTGGGTTCTGCTACTACTGTGATCTGCCATCATCTTGTACTGTATGCCATTGCTGCTGCCACCCTCCCTACTCTTTCATGGGGCCACTATTGTCACTGTTACTGCCACTCCTGCTGCTTCCCCCCTCCCCACTCTGACATGGGGCTACTATTGTCATTGTTACTGCCACTGCTGCTGCCACCTTCTCTACTCTGTCATGGGGCCACTATTGTCACTATTCCTGCAACTGCTGCTGCTGCCACCATCCCCACTTTGTCATGAGGCCACTATTGTCACTGCCACTGTTGCTGCCACCCCTCCAACCTGTCAAGGGGCCACTATTGTCACTGTAACTGCTGCTGCTGCCAACCTCCCCACTCTGTTATGAGGCCACTATTGTCACTGTTACTGCTGCTGCTGCCACCCTCCCTACTCTGACATGGGGCTACTATTGTCATTTTTACTGCCACTGCTGCTGCCACCTTCTCTACTCTGTCATGGGACCACTATTGTCACTGTTCCTGCAACTGCTGCTGCCACCATCCCCACTCTGTCATGAGGCCACTATTGTTACTGCCACTGCTGCTGCCACCCTCCCAACCTGTCATGGGGCCACCTTTGTCACTGCCACTGCTGCTGCTGCCACCCTCCCTACTCTGTCATGAGGCCACTATTGTCACTGTTACTCCACTGCTGCTGCTTACACCCTCCTCACTCTGTCAAGGGGCCACTATTGTCACTGTTACTACCATTGCTGCTACTGTCACCTTCCCCACTCTGTCATGAGGCCACTACTGTTACTGCCACTGCTGCCACCCTCCTCACTGTCATGAGGCCACTACTGGAATATTTGTGCACTGCACAGTTATGTACGTGGTGATAGGCAGATTGGCCTGGATATGCTTGATTTATTGCAATTTGTGAACAAATGGAATTTCTTGTCAAACTTTGACAAAGCTGCCAAATTAAATTTTTCAAAATTTTTCAAAATCTCTTAAGTATAGTCAATGGAAGATGGATAGAAACAGAAGGTGTTCCTCTTATATACGTTATTCGATCAATGGATCAGTTTTTTTTTCTATTTGCTTGATGGAACAACATAAATTTAAAAACAAGGCAGATGTGAAAAAGCTGAGTGAGATTGATAATAAAAAGCAAATGTTGCTTTAGGGCAAATTCTAATTAGCTTATGGTAATATTCACCCACCAGTAGGGGCATAACTACCATAGCGTCAGACCGTGCGACTGCTATGGATACCAGGGCAAGAGGGGGCCCAGTCTTAGTTGAGATTATCTCCTCTTCTACTGGAGGTGAAAACGGTCAGGACTCTACCCTCTAAAGGAACAACTTTTAACAAATGAGGCAGTGGAAAAATGGCCCACGGGTCATTGAAAATGGTTTAGGCAGGAATCCTTCTGTCCTGTGTGGGGGGTCTGGTTTTATCCTTGCTATGGGGCCCTTAATTCTCTATGTACGCCACTGCTCACCAGTCACTTGGGCAAAAACTGAGCTGAACAGGAGATATGCAGTAGCATGAGTTTGAGGATCAGGACTGCACACCATAAATGTAAAGTATATGTAAAAGGGCCTTCTTTACAAAGTGAGTGGGATCCATACTGCTAAGGTGTTCCTCCAAATACACACACCTCAGTCTTTTAGTGGCATGCCTTACAGGGGGGTCTTAATTCTGTATTATTTTTATTTCCTTCATAAACTGAATAGGAAGCTTCAGGATATTACTGCTCCCCTCGCTGCCCTGGTCTATGCCTTAGTCACACGACAGTAGTCTGGTCAGTATTTTGCATCACATCATACATAAAGTATAATCAAAAGATTTGCACCTTCTCTATGTTTTGGACGCCTCCTGGTTTTGACTTGCAAATACTGATGAAAAATACTGACCAAAATACTGCTGTGTGAATGAAGTATTTTACTGTAGTGCTCTTACTTGTGAAGGGACTGGGAGGCATTGTAAAAAATACCTACATAATAAGAAATTATTATGTATGCAATTTCCTAATCTATATATGTAAGTTCACCAAAGGATGAATTCTACATCAAACTCTGATATATATACAGTATATATGTATATATATATATATATATATTTATTTATTTATTTATTTCATGTGAATTTAGTATTAAAAATATATGTGATAGTTAACTAAGTTAAATTACTGTAGATGCCATATGCTAGCAATACATGAACAAAAGGTCCCCCAAACATAGTTAAATAAAAAATATAAAAAATACCTCTAATTACAATGGTAGATGAAAGCTACATGATGAACTGTCTAATAAAAATACCAAGCAATTAGAATATAACTACAGATTTCCACAAATTACATTATCATTATCCCAGGACCAGATGAATCCTGGTGATCTTCAATCTTCACAGTTTTAGAGCACATTCAGCCACTCTGGCACGAAGTCTTTGATGGGAAAAGAAGATGTACAAAATTATTGTTAGTATAGTGACATATGGGAATGATATTGCTCTTACAAGAGATTGTTAGATATTACAGACAACAGGCCTACTTGAGTGCCTGGGCTGTGCCTGTTATTGTAGCTCAGCTGTGTTCTAGTGAATGCAGTTGACCTCTAGTACCAGTCATGGCCTATGGACAAAAGTGGCACTGTTTCTGTAAAAGATTTTTCTACCAACCCATAACAATTTTTTTTTTTAAAAAAACATGGTGATTACGGATTTGGTTGGTTGTTTTTTTTATTTGCTGGGTGTGCATTTTGGGGCAATTGCTGATAGAAAGTGTTGCCATGGCTAGGTATCGCTGTGGCATAAACTGCAGTATCAAAAACAATCCCATGTACAGTATTACTTTTTACATAGTAATGTGTGAAATATACTGTAATATCCTTTTATTTTATTTATAAGGCTTTACTAAAAAAAAGATCATCTTACTGTGTATTTGCTTTATCTGACAACATTCTTTAAAGTAATAGTTAGCCATTTATGGCTTTACATTGACTATTTATATCAAGTTGAATTTTCAGGAACTCTTTCTGAAAAGTTGCATGATGGCACATAGTTCATATCAGCTATAACTCAGGTTTGTAAGATTGGGTACTGGGAACTATGTATATAACATCTGTCTAAATTTAACCTCTTTTGATACAAAAACATCATATTGCAATTCAGTGCTAGCCTCTGTGACAATAAGGAGCTTGACGCTCATCAATCTGACATGCTCAATAGCATTCGCCACGTGTAATATGTTTAGCTTGAGCTTACTGGTAAATTCTTAGAAGGATAACACAAAGTACCATCTATCATAAAGGAGATATTCAGTTTTATTGTTTTTCTACGCTATTCTCACATTAGACACACTCCAAACCTGAACCCATGGGATGCCAAGACATGTCAGTTTTTATGTTTCAAATTCCTATAGTTCTAAAGTTCAAATATGATGGATGTGTGGCTGAAAATCCATATTTTCTCCTAGTAGACGTTCTAAAAGGGTTGTCCAAGTTATTGTTTTGTTCTTTCTTTGTTTCTAACTAACCAAATGTAAGGGATTTAAAATTTACTTACTTCCTCTGCAGTAGCCCCTTTCTCATATTTTCACTGAGTGTCACATGACCTTTGATGTCAGCTTCTTTCTCTGCTCTGATGACATTCCATCCACCAGCCTGAGGGATCAGGTTTGCCTCCGATCACAGAAGGTCTCTTTGAAGGTTGTGCTGGTTGGAGCAACAAGCCGTGCCCCCTGCACTGCCAATCTGCTGGCTAAGCTGTATGCCCGCTGTCAGGGAAGGTTCCAGAAGCAATGAGCGCTTCCATCAATACAGATGGAAGCGCTCATTGCTGTAGCGCCGGGGAGCATCGGTCCTGTCACTCACTGACCGCACAGCTCCCCGTGATCCTTCTCTCCTTCAGGAATGGTGAAGCAGAAAGCCTTCTGCTCCCTGCTCCACCATTCAGCCGTCAGGCACAGATCGCGCTGCTGGCCCCATGTGGGAGGAGCTTGCAGCCTGGGAATCTGCCTGTGCTCCTCCCACACAGTGCTGAAGCTCGATCTGTGTCTGCAGCGGAGAGCTGGAAGTGAGCATCAGGAACGGGACAAGGTGAATAGTAACTGCGTTGTTTTTTTATTAACACAGAAGTGGCACAAAGGGCTTTACAAATGTGAAAGGAGCACAATGGTCATTACTACTATGAAGGGGGCACAGAGTGCTTTACTATTGTCATGGAAACACAATGGGCATTACTACTACAAAGGGGGCACAGAGGGCATTACTACTATGAAGGGGGCACAATGGGCATTATTACTATGAAGGGTCACAATGGGCATTACTACTATGAAGGGTGCATAATGGACATTATTACTATGAAGGGGACAAAATGGGCATTACTACTATGAAGGGGGCATGATGGGCATTACTACTATCAAGGCGGCACAATGGGCATTACTACTATGAAGGTGACACAATGGGCATTACTACTATGAAGGGGGCACAGAGAGGGCATAACTACTGTGAGGGAGGCACAATAAGCGTATAACTACTGTAAAGGGGGCACAATGAAGGGATAAGTACTTTAATGGGGGCATAACTACTATGAAGGTTGTACAATCAGGGCATAAACACTGTGAAAGGGCACAGTGGGCAAAACTACCGTGAGGGGGCACAATATGGGCATAACTACCATGAGGGGCACAATGTGGATATTATTAGGGGGCATATATCTGGACATAACTACTGTGAAAGTTGTACAATATGGGTAAGGCTAGTGTGAGGTGGCACAATTTTTTTAAGTATTGAGAAGGGGGATACCAGAGAAAGGACCCACCCCGGGTGCCAAAAACCTTAGGCACTGAGAACAGAACTAGGAAAATTAGGAAATATATTTTTTTTTTTGCCTTAAACTTGCTTAGCTTATGTATAAATTGCGCACTTTCAGATTTACAGTGCTTTATTTTAATTTTTTACATAACTCAGACAACCCCTTTAAGTTAGCTTGTAGTGTTTCTTTTTAGTCACTCTCTACAGAATTCATAAGATCATTGTTGCTATACTAAAGTATCTTTTACAGAGGCTACATCTTTCTCCTTGGGTATTCTCTTTAAAGAGGACCTTTCACTAGATTAAAAAATGTAAACTAAGTATACAGACATGAAGAGCGGCGCCCAGGGATCCCCCTGCACTTACTATTATCCCTGGGCGCCGCTCCGTTCTCCCGGTATAGGCTCCGGTATCCCCCTGCACTTACTATTATCCCTGGGCGCCGCTCCGTTCGCCAGGTATAGCCTCCGGTATCTTCACATATTAGGCTTCACCCAGTGGAACCTGCCGGCGTCTCTTTCTCCCATGCTGGAGTGCTGGCCAATCGCAGCGCTCAGCTCATAGCCTGAGAGAAAGAAAAAACTCTCAGGCTATGAGCTGAGCGCTGCGATTGGCCAGTGCTCCAGCATAGGAGAAAGAGACGCCGGCAGGCTCCACTGGGTGAAGCCTAACATGTGAAGATACCGGAGGCTATACCTGGCGAACGGAGCGGCGCCCAGGGATAATAGTAAGTGCAGGGGGATCCCTGGGCGCCGCTCTCCATGTCTGTATACTTAGTTTAGATTTTTTTATCTAGTGAAAGGTCCTCTTTAAATCCTAACATGTTATTATTCCTAATATGTTATCTTCAGGATATAATAGATACTTTATTTATTCAGTACTCGATTGCTATACCCAATATAATATAATTAATATAATCGCCACATCTATGATAGTGGATCACAGAAAAGGAATTTCAAGAGCGGGGCATGTAAAGGTAACAGAAAATACAATGTACACCATTTTCAACAAGCAGTGAAGAAAAAGAGTTTTCTTTTGAGACCACTCAGTTTAAAAATAACCTATCAAGGAGGACATTTATGTCTACGCCTTTGTATAAGCAGGTCACGTGGTTACAGCAAAGACCAGGTTAGTTTCATACCTTATTTTAATGGAAGGTAAGAACTTGTACAGGAATAATTCTACCCTATAATTTTAGTAAAGTCAATGAGCACCAGGAGGGGTTCCATTTTAATCTTTGCTATATGCCTCTCCTCCCTCTATTCATGTATATCTGTATGACTAATATTTTCTCCAAAATAGATCAATGACTTTGTGACCAGCACCAATTTTGGAAGAGGTGAAAATAGTAACTGCATCCTAAATATTAAGCTTTAGGTCTGTTTCACACTGGCGTTATTGGTTCCGGCAGGCTGTTCTACAAGGGGAACAACCTGCTGGATCAGGGTGGCCAGGATTTTGCGTCCACTGTCGCTGACTACCTTGCCCTGTTGGTGTCGGCGGGGTGACAGCAAGCAGGATGTTTGCTGCTTGATGTACTTTAGCAACCGCTCGCCGGTGTGTATAGTCTCTCCTAGGCCTAGACTCCAATGCAGCGTGGCAACACTTGACTTGACACATGTGATACGAAGGCGAGGTAGTGCGATTAACCCTGTACCCTGCTGCTGTTGAGAATGGGTCAGAATCCATGGAGGAGGAGGCAGAGGAGATGGAGAAGTGCCTGGTGTGGGAGCCAGGTCGATACAATCATGTTGGGTGGGATGGGGAGGTCAAAAGGACCTTGCCTTATTTCCAGGGTACTGCTTTGCTGCTTCTCTAAGCGGGCCCTGAAAGACATGTACTGTCCTTTCCCATAAGAGCAGGTGTCCACCATGGGGTGCAGCCCACATGTTCTCCCATGTGAGAGTACAGGGCAGGGATGGCTTTTTTGGAGAAATAATGCTGGCTAGGAATTTTCAGCGAACGCCATTAGCTCTCAAAAGTAAGCAGATTTTAATAAATAGTATGGCAGCAACTTGGCCAGTTGGGAATTAAGCTTGAACACCATCGGATTGCTGGGCATATAAAGTTGTTTCCTGGCCACGCATTCCGTTATCAATAACTGATGATGGAGTAGAGGAAGAGGAGTCTGAGCTGGAGAGCAGAAAGGGATGATGACAATGTGAAGGAAACTCTACTGCCCGTGGATGCAGCCTGACTGCTGCAAGGGAGATTAGGAGAAGGAGGGAACTTATGTTGTGGTAGCTTGCTGTCACCTCTGTTTGCCTATGGGATGGGGTGATGCTGCTTCATGGGGTTTAATACAGCTATGGTGCCTACGTTCATGTTGATTGCCCACGTCTTATTTTTCTCTTGCACAGCTTGCACAACGCAATGCTTTAGTCTTCCAGCAGTGTGGACAAAATAATGCCAGACAGGACATATTTGCACAGCAGAGGTAGAGGCAGCAGAGCTCAGCTTAGCTCTGTCATGTTTTTGGGCCTAACCCACCCACAGCGTCATCACCAGATCCCAAAGCAGATGTGCCCTAGCTATTCTTTTGGGAGGTACATGGCCTCTTCTCTTTATTGCTGTCACCATGACCCTCTTCTGCTGATGTTGCCTCCTCCTCAGCACCCCAATCCGGCTCCCTGGTCCTGTCTAGCACACAATTGTCATTGGTGTCCTCACCCTCACTTTCGTTTCTATCAGACTGTGGGATATCATGGTGGATTCTTTGGCCCCCCTCCCCTGCTTTGCCCTGACTGCCATTGTTGTTGCCCCTAACACCAATACCGCAGCTATGGGTGCCACTACTACCTCCACCAACATGGCTATGCCTGGGATCTGCAGCCTCCTCCTCAGCCTCCTCCTCAGGCAGTAGAAATGCTGACTGCATTCAAACAAGTCGTCAAGAGGGAGACTCTCTGGACTATCTGTCATAAGGCATGGTGGGGTTTTCTTGCAATTTCTTAGGAAAAAGTAAGGTGTCCCACTAGGAAGTAGCAGTGAAGACTGAGAGGACTCCACTGAAAGCCGTCTCTGGGGCTGCAAGGAGGTTGAGGAGGAGGATGCTGTGACCCATGGCTTCACGGCATGGTGTCAAACTCCAAAGTCACCTCCACGTCATCCTGCTGCCACTGAAAGGGGGAGAGAGCCATCAAATCGACAATATATCCTCTTTCTCCTCAGTGTTAATGTTGCGCCTTTCCAAAGCAAGGAGGGACAACTGCGTTCTACTACTATGCCTGGCTGGATAGCTTGTGCTGGTTCTATGCACATTCTGGCTCTAGGTATTTCATTTGGACCCCTTCCATAGCCCTGACATATTTTGGCCTCTCAGATAATATTGTACGCTACCCTGTGTATTGGTGTAGTAATCATATATATGCTGGTTTTAATAATTTCAACAACCCTTCTCCCCCCAAAAAAATGTACACTATGTGGAGATTGAAATGAAGGGAAGTGGTGGCCTAAATTCATTAACACTCACTGGTAAATTGTTGCCCTAGCCTGTGTATTGGTGTACTGATCACCTATATGCTGGTTTCATTAAATTGAACAAGTCCCCCCAAAAATTAAATTCAAGCTGTGTGGATATAGAATAAACGGAAACGGACAATAGGGGCCTGCGTGATGCTCAATTTCACATTAACACTTACAGGTAAATTGTTGCCCTAACCTGTGTATTGGTGTGCTGATCACCTATATTCAGGAAAAAATTGATTGAAAGTGTGTGTGTAGATAATAAACAGATTTAGTACCAATATTTATTTCTAAATCACTGATTTATACGGGTTTTCAAACTAAAAAAACAATTAAATACATGAGGTGACCTGACACAGTCGTCATTAGTATTCTATATGCTATGCTAGATTGATGGTAGAACAAGTGTTGTACAGTTTTCAGTTATTCCACACCCCACTCCCCCTAAAAAAGGATTTCTGTGAAAATGGGGGAAAATAATTAAACAATTTCCTTGCAGGTAGTTGCTTTTGAGGTTTGCAGCAGCTGTAGTTGTGCTAGCAGGCGTAGCCAGCATCATCTCACTTCTCATTCTTTGGCTGGCAGCTTCACTGCCTCCTTATTCTACACACACAATTCTTCTTCTTTGTAATTCTAGCCTTTCCCTACACTGTCCCTGAAAGTAGAATACAAATTTCTGACTGTCACAGACTCACTAAGATAGTTTTTCTGGCAGACACTGCTACAGCCCAGCACAGAATGATGTTCTGCTCGTTCTACTGGGGCACCTCACTGCCTGCCTTATACATACTGTCAGTCTGTGAGCCAATCAGGGCAAGCCCTGTCCCCCCACCGCCTCTCAGGGTCATGGGAGAACCCTTCTTCATTCCTAGAGCACTAAAATGGCACTACTTGCTGCTATAGTGGAATATGTTCGAAACTAACCTGAAAGATCCAGGTTCATCTGTGAAAAATAGGAAAGTTCAGACCAAAACCGGTCGCTTGGTAGCAGGTGTTGAGAGCGGTCAGAGACGCAGCCATGAGACTGGGTAGGGTGACATAAGTGATGAGCAAACAGTAGCGGGTGATGATGTAGCCGATTGCACGTGGGAACCGGGTGAAGAGGGGGCTTCATCACCAGGGGGCAAGGGTGGCAGCAGGCCTGTAAGACAATGGCAGGGTGGCAGCATGCTGATGAGCCAGCAGGGTGGAAGCAGTCTGAGATCTGGAGCCAAACGTGCCTGGGGTAGACCATATGCTACTCAGGAGCCTACCTTCCTGGAAACAACTAGCGATGCACGACTTAATAGAGGCAGTCGCAGGCAGTCAGCACGGAGTCGGGGGGAAAAATTCCATACTTACTGGTGTGGGAATTTTTCTTTAAATTGCTTGAGGATGTCAGCAGGTTGTATGTAGGATCTGTGGGCATAAGGTGAAGCAAGGACAGGGTGCCAATGTTGGCACCATGGCCCTGTGTCAAAACATGAAGCATCACCATAAAGTGGTGTGGGAAAACCATGGTGCTAATGTAGTGGTACAGCTTGACGCATCTCCCAGCGGCCCCCCCCCCCGCCTTTTTTATTACTCGGGGCTCCACCACTTCAACAGATTGGAACTGTGTTTCCTTCCCATTGTCTGCTGGTCTTGATGCTCCTCCTCCACCTACTGCTTGTCACATGTTTCACCAGCAATGGATCACCAGGCCCTTTGAGGAGGCCAGTTTATTTGTCAATCGCCATGACTAGGGATGAATGATTTTATTCCACTACTTCATGTCTAGGAGCATATGCTAATAAATCTGGCTGGCCAGGGGACAGGAGATGTGGCAGCTAAATTTCACGGCCACCTAAGCCCTGTGGGGCTGAACTCGTGGAGGAGGAGAACATTAACGCCCAGGAATTGTATACAGAAATAGGTGGTTTATCTGCCCAAGCGGCAGGAAGGGAACAGGAGGAGCATGAAGAGCTGGAGGGCAATGAGGAAGACCAGGTAGATGACCCCGAAGGACTGTGGTAGTATGCAGTGGAGATGGAGTCCCTTCGATTTCCTTGTGCAAATAGCCAGATGCATGCTGAGTTGCTTGTGTAGTGACAACCGCATTTTCACTATTTGGCTGAGGGATGATTACTGGCTCTCCACAATGTTAGACCCTCGCTACCAGGCCAAAATGGGGGCCTTTTTTTACACCTGCTGAGATGGATAAAAAACTAAACTATTGTCGAGATATCCTATGTAGTCAGTTGGTCACTGCCTAGGTCTGCCATCGACCATCCTCATGAAGGTCTGACTGGGGAACCCCCTGCGCTCAAGCTCCACTGCCATGACTGCTGAAGGGAGGTGGGGGGCAGGAGCAGCACCAGCTTCATCAGCAGCAACTTAAAGGGACACTGACAGGGCCAATAAGCATATTGAGGTATATATATGGCAGTACAGGTCTTATAATGGGTATTACAATCATCTAAGTATCCCCCCTGTCCACATTATACATACAGTAAACTTAAGTTTTATAACCTGCTCCAACGGTCTTCAATCTGCCCAAGGGGCGGCGTTTCACCTCTCTTGCGCCCAGCCAGCCTCCCCCAACTGCCGCTTTGAAGCGCCGCCCAGCTCATGAATATTCAGTTTGCTGGGCGGCTTCTGCGGTACCCGCTCTAAAGCGCTGCGCTTAACAGTGCCCGGCGCATGCGCCGGATCTTGTGAAGTCCGGTACAGTAAGCGCCGCCCAGCGAAGTGAATATTGATGAGCTGGGCGGCGCTTACTGTACCGGACTTCACAAGATCCGGCGCATGCGCCGGGCACTGTTAAGCGCAGTGCTTTAGAGCGGGTACCGCAGAAGCCGCCCAGCAAACTGAATATTCATGAGCTGGGCGGCGCTTCAAAGCGGCAGTTGGGGGAGGCTGGCTGGGCGCAAGAGAGGTGAAACGCCGCCCCTTGGGCAGATTGAAGACCGTTGGAGCAGGTTATAAAACTTAAGTTTACTGTATGTATAATGTGGACAGGGGGGATACTTAGATGATTGTAATACCCATTATAAGACCTGTACTGCCATATATATACCTCAATATGCTTATTGGCCCTGTCAGTGTCCCTTTAAGTCTGGAGTCTCTAATGAGCACTTTTCTTCACCCGCCTACTGAAGAAACCACCTAGCAGCAGCAGGACATGGAGCAGAACCTGAATCAGCAGGTGGTGGCATACTTGGACTGCACCCTGCCACCCCAGATCCAAGATCCCCTGGACTAATGGGCAGCCAAGCTTGATTTGTGGCTGCAACTTTCCTGCCCAGCCAGTAGTGTGGCATCAGAGCGCGTGTTTAGTGCAGTGGGGGGCATAGTTACCCCAAAGAGAACTCGACTTTCAGCAGGAAATGTTGAGAGATTAATCTTTGTAAAAATAAATCAGGCGTGGATCAGCCAGGATTTCCATACACCGGTGCCTAATGCATCAGAATACATCATTTTGGCGGTAATTTTTCTGTCTGCAGTGTGCCGCTACTCATTGTGGAAAATGTCCCGTTACTTCTAGCCATGTGCTTCACCCACTATTCTAATGCTGCCGCTTGCTTGATTTCACACAACTGCTGCCTCTGCTGCAATCTTCTCCTACTGCCACCCACCATCTTATGCTGTTACTGCCACTGCTGTTGCCCCCCACCTCCCCACTTTGTGCCTGTGCCATTATGTTAACTACTCATGCTGTTGCCACCCTCCCCATTGTGTGACTGCGCCACTGTTTCCACGCTCACTACTCTGTGACTGGGCCACTGTGTTGACTCCTCATGCTGTTACCATGCTCACCACTCTGTGGCTGGGCCACTATGCTGACTCATGGTTTTGCCACCCTCTTCTCTCTGTGACTAGGTCACTATGTTGACTCTTCATGCTGTTGCCAACCTCACCACTCATTGACTAGGTCACTATGTTGACTCCTCATGCTATTGCCAACCTCAACACTCTGTGACAGGGCCACTAGTGTTCCTTTTTGTTGACATCACTGTTTACTTTACCTTTCTTCTCATCTGTCAGAAGAACCAAAAAATGAAAAACACAACAGATCCTGTCTTTGGAGCAGCCATAAGGCCAGTATCACACGGTCAGTATTTAGCATCAGGATTTGATCATGATTTGGAAGCCAAAAGCAGGAGTGGGTCTAACACACAGTTGACATGCAAATATTTCCATCACGTGTCATCTCTAATTTGGACACACTCCAGTTTTTTTTTAAAACTTACCAATGCTGATGAAATACTGATGCAAAAAACTGACCAAATACTGACCGTGTGATAGAGGCCATTAAAGTCCTGCATGCAGGACTTCTTTTCCATCTGAATAAAACCAATTCCAGGGGCAAGTGGCCAAAACTCAGGCAAAATGAGCATGAAGCCTCTATCACACAGTCAGAATTTTGCATCAGGATTTGGAAGCCAAAAGCAAGAGTGGGTCCAAAACACAGAAGACGTGCAAATATTCTGATCATGTGTCATCTCTGTTTTGATTTTTTGGGCTTTACCAATACTGACCAAATACTGATGCTCAAATGACAATATCCGTTTTTTTGGGATTGTTCTTCTGATGAATCAGAAGAAAAGAAAAATAAGCAGTAATGTTAACACAAACTTACTGCTGACACTCACTTTACTCTGTCATGGGCCCGTTAGTTGTATCAGCGTGTAACAGAACAGGTTTGGTAGAAATCTATGTGTAATCAGCTGACGATGGCGTAAAAAGAGAGCGCTCTTTCACTGTATAACATCCGATATATACCCCAACCATGGGATAATTACTTACTCAAGTAACTCATAGCCTGTGGCAACCATCAAAATATATATAACCTACATAGAAAATGCCAGACCGCTTATACTAAATTAAATCCTTTATTACAAAAATCACAATTAATTACAAACATGATTAAAAGAAATTGGTGCAGGAGATAAAAACGACATCACTGGAGGAAACATACAGTGGATACAAGTCCCTATTCATCCGACATGATTAATCATTCATTAAAGTGCATATGCAAAGAATTTGTAGGTATAAAGAACATTGGACAATTACCCATACTGTGTCTCCTCCAGGATGGCGCCAACCAGTCTTTCACTATACAGTCTTTCACTGTATAGTAGAATCTTGGGCCACTGCTTGGTGTAATGGATTGTCCCACGAAAAATATTGTACAGTTTGCAAACCAGCACCTGGATGTGAATACTTTTATAATTGCATGTCATTAAAAATGTATTATAACCACTGAGTTATTCAATAAAATGTATCTGTATAGCGCCACCTGCTGTTTGTTTTTTTTCTTATTTCTTTGACCTGCTCACTGAGAAGGCTGCACATGCTCAGTTTCATCCTTCAACTGCCCCGTGATTTGTGATAGGGAGAGCTGAGACACACCCCTTTAGCTGCAGCAGAAAAGACACTCCCCTTGAGCTTTCAGCTTGATATAAATCTACCAGAGCAAAAAATGGGGAGATCTCTGTATCCATGTGCGGTACAGGGCTGGTTCTAGCTTTAGAAAGAGATTGTCATATAGTACATGATGTCAGATTTTCATTTTTTTCATTGGTCATGGGATAACCCCTTTTAGTAAACTTCACTCATCTCTAATTATATGCAAAATTAAATGTTACCCATAGAAAGTACAACTTGTTCTGCAAAAAACACGCCCTCATATGGCTATGTGAAAGGAAAAGTATAAAAATTATGAAACTGAGAAGGCAGGGCATAATAGAAGAAAACACAAAAATGAAAATTGGCCCCACTGGGAAGAGGTTAATGTGTACATTTATTTATCATACTCACTTATATAGCGCTGATATATTCCAGCACTTTACAAACATTAGCATCACACTGTCCTCATTATGCTCACAATCTAAGGTCCCTACTAGTATCTCCTTGGAGGAAACCAGAGTACACAGAGGAAACCAACGCAAACAGGGGGAGAACATACAAACTCCATGCAGGTGTTGTCCTTTGTCGGTTTCAAACCCAGGACCCCAGCGCTGCAAGGCAATAGTGCCAATCACTGAGCCACTGTGCTGTGTATAAACAGACATTTTGGGTTATATTTACTTATACTAGATTACTAGAATTGTCTAAGTGCAGACTAGGCAGTCTAAAAATATGCCAGATTTATCAACACTGGATGAAAAATCTGAAGCACCTTAATCTGGAGCACTTTTAGGGCTCATGCACACGGCCATAGCCTGTTTTGCAGTCTGAAAATTGGGGATATGCAAAACACAGATATCAGCTGTGTGGCGGTCCTGCTCTGTATAGAACTGTCCTATTCTTGTCTGTAAAAAAGACAAAAATAGAACATGTTTAACTTTTTTTCGGGGCCTTGGAACAGACATACTGGGGGACATTTACTAAGCAGGTTGCAGCATAATTATGGCATAAAATGCTCCAAAAAGAATGGTGATTTGATTTGCACCAAATATATCAACTGTTTTCTCCATAATTTTCACCGTAAAGAATGCAGGACTATCAAATTGGTGCATATAACGGCAGAAGTGGCTCATATTGTTGCGAAAAATTAAGCCAGCTTATGTGGTGGTGTTTTGTGTAAAAAGTTGCATTTATGGCATAAAAATAAGACTTTTTGTCAAAAAAGTCACATTTATGAAAAGTAAAACCAACTCATTGTGGGAACAAGTAATAGGTAAGTATTTAAACAGGATGCCTTTATTTTTATCTAATGTAAATTACAAAAATGTCCCGAGTCTAAAACAAAAGTCACAATTTACCACTGGAAATGCTGCAAACATGTTCAAAAGTCGCAAATATGTTTCAAAAGTCGGAAGTGCGGTTTGACAGGGTTGGGTGAAATGGTGCATTTTGCTTTAAAAAAAAGTCGCATCTTAGTGCTATTGGTGTTAAAATGTCTCAAATCAAGATAAATAGGTGGAAAATCACGTTTATATTTAAAAAGGAAACATTTTAAAAGTGGTGTGTGCCTTTTGATATATGATGTGAAAAAAATCACCACTTTTGATTTGTAATGTTAGCATTTTTTGTGTGCAAATTACACCATTATTGATAAATGTCCCCCACTGTGTGCTGTCTGCATCTTTTGCGGCCCCATTGACATGAATGGGTCTGCATCCGACCCGCAAAAAATGCAGATTTAATGCGGACCAAAAACAGGGTCGTGTGCTTGAGCCCTGAGATATCTTTTCTAAGTTTTACCATCTACTATGTGGCTTACTTTGTGCTGGAACTGTGCACCTCTCATATGGCACAGTTTTGGTGCGCCTAAAGCCATACTCGTTCTGATTGCTAAGCCAAGTCCACTTTCCCTCCTCTTTTTGGCCAAGGCAAACAAATGTCAGCCACTGAGACAGAATTCTGGTGCTTCTGCAATACTAAATATACCTCTTCATGTTAATGCTACCAATCTATAATTTCCATATTGTCCTCAGTGAACAGTTCAAAGTATTTGCAAAGGAGCATTTAATCTAAGAAAGGGGGGGGGGGAGTGATAATCCAGCAGTCCGACTGCCCCCGGAACAATGCCAGAAGATACCAGTAGCACATAGGTTAAGAAATGACAAGCTCAGAGTTTTGTCTACAAATGCTCGCAGTTTAGGGAATAAGATCAATGAACTTGAGTCTATAATGGCATCTGAGAATATAGATTTAGGGGCTGTTACTGAGACATGGTTCAATTAGAGTAATGACTGGGATATAGCAATACCAGGGTTCTCTCTATATAGGAAAGACAGAAAAGGCAAGAAAGGGGAAAGGGTGGCCCTGTATGTGAAAGATAGCATAAAATCGAATTTAATACAAGTTAGCGAGACCAATTTAAAGTCAGTTTGAGTTACGTTGCAGCTTGATAATCATAAGGTAACTCGTGTAGGTGTGATATATAGACTACCTGGCCAAGTCATAGAATTAGATGATCTACTAGTTGAGGAAATAGTTATAATGACATTGAAAGGGGAAGTTATCATTATGGGAGACTTTAATCTTCCTGATGTAAACTGGAAAACCAAAATAGCTAGTTCTGCCAGGAGTACAGATATTCTAAATGACCTACTGGGATTATCTCTACAGCAAGTAGTTGAGGAGCCAACCCAAAAGGAGGCCATTTTAGATTTAGTATTCACAAATGGGAATTTGGTATCTGATATTACTGTAGGGGAAAGCTTGGGATCTAGTGATCACCAGTCAGTGTGGTTTACTATAAGTACAGTGACTGAGTCACACCACACAAAAACAAGTTTTATATGGTATATGAGTCCCTATCAGATTGGAACAGTTTCAATGGAGTCCAGGAGAAAAGGGACTACTTAAAAGTGGCACTATTGAAGGTAACAGATAATTGCATTAGGCTTGTCAGTAAAAGCAACAAAAGGAAGAGACCACTGTGGTACTCAGCAGAAGTGGACAAAATCATTAAAAACAAAAAGATAGCATTTAGTAATTATAAAAATAAAAAAAAAGAGGATGACAGGGAAATTTATAAGATTAAGCAGAGAGAGGCCAAGCAAGTTATAAGAGCTTCTAAAGCACAGGCAGAAGATAAATGAGCTCATTCAGTAAAAAAAAGGTGATAAGACATTCTTCAGATACATAAATAAAAAACGGAAACTAAAACAAGGAATTACCAAATTAAAAACAAAAGAAGGAAGGTATATGGAAGAAGATAGAGGACTAGCTGACTGCCTCAATGAATACTTTTGTTCAGTTTTTTTCAAAGAAGAATGAAGGAAAAGGACCTCAGTTAGGGAGGAAGACTAATGAATCTTTTGATGCATGTGTCTTTACAGAGGAAGAGGTTCTAAGTCAGCTGTCTAAAATTAATACAAATAAGTCACAGGGGCCTGATGGGATACACCCAAAGCTATTAAAAGAGCTTAGCGGTGAACTAGCAAAACCATTAACAGATTTATTTAACCAATCACTGGTAACAGGAGTCGTCCCAAAAGATTAGCAAATGTGCCCATTCACAAGAAAGGTAGTAGGGAGGAATCGGGCAACTATAGGCCAATAAGCCTGACATCAATATTGGGGAAATTAATGGAAACCATACTTAAGGAGAGGATTGTGGAACATCTAAAATCCCATGGATTGAAAGATGAAAAACAGCATGGGTTTACTTCAAGGAGATCAAGTCAAACTAATCTTATTGATTTTTTTGATTGGGTGACTAAAATAATAGATGGTGGAGGTGCAGTAGACATCGATTATCTAGTAAGGCTTTTGATACTGTCCCACATAGAAAGCTTTTCAATAAATTGCAGTCTTTGAGCTTGGACTCCCATATTGTTGAATGGTTTAGGCAGTAGCTGAGGGAAAGACAACAGAGGGTTGTAGTCAATGCAATATATTCAGACCATAGTCTTGTTACTAGTGGGGTACCTCAGGGATCTGTTCTGGGACCCATATTGTTTAATATCTTTATCAGCAAAATTGCAGAAGGCCTCGATGGTAAGGTGTGTCTTTTTGCTGATGACACAAAGATTTGTAACGGGGTTGATGTTCCTGGAGGGATACACCAAATGGAAAAATATTTAGGAAAACTAGAGGAATGGTCAAAAATCTGGCAACTAAACTTTAATGTTGATAAGTGCAACATAATGCACCTGGGGTGTAAAAACCCAAGAGCAGAATATAAAATCAGTAATACAGTCCTAACCTCAGTATCTGAGGAAAGGGATTTAGGGGTCATTATTTCAGAAGACTTAAAGGTAGGCAGACAATGTCATAGAGCAGCAGGAAATGCTAGCAGAATGCTTGGGTGTATAGGGAGAGGCATTAAAGTAGAAAGAGGGAGGTGCTCAAGCAGCTCTACAGTGCACTAGTGAGACCTCATTTGGAGTATTGTGCGCAGTACTGGAGGCCATATCTCCAGAAGGATATTGATACTTTGGAGAGAGTTCAGAGAAGAGCTACTAAACTAGTACATGGTTTGCAGGATAAAACTTACCAGGAAATATTAAAGGACCTTAACATGTATAGCTTGGAAGAAAGACAAGACAGAGGGGGTATGATAGAAACTCTTAAATACATAAAGGGAATCAACAAGGTAAAAGAGGAGAGAATATTTAAAAGAAGAAAAACTGCTACAAGAGGACATAGTTTTAAATTAGAGGGGCAAAGGTTAAAAAGTAATATCAGGAAGTATTACTTTACTGAGAGAGTAGTGGATGCATGGAATAGCCTTCCTGCAGAAGTGGTAGCTGCAAATACAGTGAAGGAGTTTAAGAATGCATGGGATAGGCATAAGGCCATCCTTAATATTAGATAGGGCCAGGGGCTATTCAAACTATTTAGTATATTGGGCAGACTAGATGGGTCAAATGGTTCTTATCTGCCGACACATTCTATGTTTCTATGTTTATCATTTCCCAAAAAATGTAACCAGAGCATTTCAATTAGGATAAATCAGGTTTTAATAGATTTCACATGACAAATTTTAACAGCTAATTCTTTTATGGGAATATCACTAGAGTCATTTCTCTTATAACTGCCATATGTTTCAACAAATATCTTTATATAATTTGTCATTCTTTTTGCTGTGCTAAGTCTTAATGTATGCATTAAGCCAATTATGTTCACCTAGATGAAAAGCAGTGCATATTTGACTTTATTAACATTCAGTGTCTACTAATCCATAAAAGGATCCTGCGGTCTAGTGAACATTTTAAACTGAATACCTCTGATTAGTAGACTATGGTAAGCTTACAGCCAAAAAGGGCACATTTAGCAACAGGACTATAAAAAACAATGGAGGTAATTTAGTATGGGAAGTACGCCAATTTTTGCGCAGATTTGATGGCAAAGGGGATTTATGGTCAAATCTGCAACTTTTTCCCGCTCACGACACTTTTCCGAGGTGGTCAAAAAAGCATGTGCGGCACGGAATGGGGCAGCCCGGCTGGCCCATCTCAATTATTATTTTCTACGCCTGCTTTTGGCATGGAAAATGACTTAAATTTACACCATCAAGTGATGTTGATTTAAATTTGCTGAACGGCTGCTGGATCACGCGCCTAAAATATGTAGAGGCCGGCACCTCTACATAACTTAGGCGCATCAAGCACCAGCAGACATGGACTAAGACCGGCGTCTAAATTGTCAGTCTTAGTAAATGTCCCCCTATGTCTCTATTTCCATTTTTGGCCAAAACCAGGAGCGGATCCAATAGGATGGAAAAGTAAAACTCCTTCTTTTATATTTCCATTGCCTTTTGTATCCACTTCTAGTTTTGACTCAAAAAAACTACATGAAAAATAGTGTTGAACTTCAAGAATTCGCGAATATTTTGAACATAGTGCTATATATTCGTTTTTCGAATATTTTGCGAATATTACACGATCAATACAGGCGTGGGTCAAAATGGAATATATAGCACTATATTCAATATTTTTTAGTAGAATATAACGAATATTTGAATTCACGAATATTCAATGAATATTCTATAAAATATTCGCGAAATACCACAAATTCAAATATGACCCCTGCCGCTCATCACTAATGATAAACAGCCACAAAAAGTGCATTTTTTTTCCCAAAAATGTCATGTGCAATACATATTCCAGTGAAACCCCATTTACTCAAATAAGCTCATTTACAGGAAGTTAAACATAGCACAGAGAAGGAAGAAAGAATTGTAGCTGTAAGGCCTCATGCACACGACCGTATTTTTTCACGGTCCGCAAAACGGGGTTCCGTTTTTCCGTGATCCATGACCGTTTTTTTGTCCGTGGATCTTCCTTGATTTTTGGAGGATCCACGGACATGAAAAAAAAGTCGTTTTGGTGTCCCAGTTTAACCGCTGGGGCTCCGATCGGTAACCATGGCAACCCCAGGATACTACTGCAGTCCTGGTTGCCATGGTTACTTAGCAATAGTAGAATCATCATACTTACCTGCTGGCTGCTGCGATGTCTGTGTCCGGCCGGGAGCTCCTCCTACTGGTAAGTGACAGCAATGCGCCTCACAGACCTGTCACTCCCGGCCGGACACAGACATCGCAGCAGCCAGCAGGTAAGTATGATGCTTCTACTATTACTAAGTAACCATGGCAACCAGGACTGCAGTAGCGTCTCGGTTGCCATGGTTACCAATCGGAGCCCCAGCGGTTAAACTGGGACTCCGATCGGAACTCCGTGATTAAACACTGTGGCTTGCAATGTGATGAGACACTGTGGTTGCCAGGTGGCATTGAGACTGGCATAGTGAGAGGGAATTATGGCTGCTAATGTGATGAGGCAGTGTGGCTGGCAAATCACGGCGCACTGTGGCAGGAGATGTGATGAGGCACTGAGGCTGGCATAGACTTCCGATCGGAGTCCTGGTTTAATCGCTGGGGCTCCGATCGGAACTCTGCTGCCACCAATGATCCGGGGGGGGGGAGAAGGGAGGCCGCACACTGCCCCCAATGTTATTAATGCAATAGAGGGAGGGGGGGGGGCCGGGGGAGGCCGCACACTGTGCCACCAATGATATTCAAACTGGGAAGGGGGGGTCTGCCCCCTGCTGCCTGGCAGCCCCGGATCTCTTACAGGGGGATATGATATGCACAATTAACCCCTTCAGGTGCAGCACCTGAGGGGTTAATTGTACGGATCACAGCCCCCTGTAAGAGATCGGGTGCTGCCAGGCAGCAGGGGGCAGTCATGTACACAGTTCTTTTAGTATATTCTAACTAGAAGCGCCCCCATCACTATGGGAACGCCTCTGTGTCAGAATATACTGTCGGATCAGAGTTTTCACGAAGTGAAAACTCAGCTCTGAAAAAGCTTTTATGCAGACGGATCTTCGGATCCGTCTATATGAAAGTAACCTACGGCCACGGATCACGGACACGGATGCCAATCTTGTGTGCATCCATGTTCTTTCACGGACCCATTGACTTCGATACAGTGAAACTAGATCAGGACCAATTAAATTTATTATATCTGGTGCATCATCATGATGACTAGTGTTGAGCGAATTGAAGCATCCAAAGTGAAATTCGATCCAAAGAAAAATTTGATTCGCAATGAATACGAATTTCCTGGTGCTTCGTGGTAACAAATACAATTTTTCCTAAAATGGCGGCGATATGTGTTACAAAGTGAAAGTAAAAAGCCTGGGAACAAGAGATTACCCATAATGCAATGCAACCAGCCAATCAGCAGCTAGCCAGCTCCTGTAATATCACAGCCCTATAAAAACCCTAATCCTGCCCAGTCTCATTTTACAGTAAACTGAGCACAGGGAGAGATGTGACAAGTGCTAGGGACAGTGTTTAACAAAACTTTAATTGTAGAATCTTGGACAGGGAGACCATAGGGAGAGTTTATACACACTGTAGGGAGAGCATAGGAAGAGCATAGGGAGACTGCACGGACAGTGCAGGCTCTGTAATCAGAAGCTGAAAGGATCCATAGGAGACAGATCAGTTTGCATCAATCCCTGCACAGAGCTATCTAATTGAACAGTGACCACCTTGTTTAATAGATAAGCAATTATATTACACCTTGCTTCTCAAATTGGGATGAATAAGCTGTATAATTTAACTGTTATTAGGATGCCCCCCCTTATTAAATAGATAATTAATTCTATTATGCCTTGATTCTCAAATTGGGATGAGT